>NC_136267.1:41034923-41087423 GCF_964187855.1 Myxine glutinosa
TCATGGCGGGTAACCGAGCCGGTGTGAGGACGCACACTCCCCGCCCCTCTGTTGTTGTAGTCGTAGTTGTAGTTGTAATTGTTGTTGTAGTTGTTGTTATTGTTGTTGTTTGGGGAAGAAGATGGGAGGAGGTATGGGAAAGGTCCTAAACTCACTACTGATGCCATATAATCACATTCTGGTGCAACGAAGAGTCATAATTAATGGAGACGAGGCCTTAACTGACATAGAATAAGAATAGCTAGGAAGATGTCCGAAAGTTGTCTACGTGTGGTGCGGTGGACCTGGGCACGACATTTAATGGGGGAATAAGGGGAAGGTCGGCTCTACTGATTGTTATTTACATGCAATGGGACTAGGGAATGGGGGATTGGGGAAAGTTGGGGAGTATTGGAGAAAATAGGGGAATATTTACAAGCGGATATGGAGGCCAAATTCCATATTCGCAACATTGCACCCTTCTCTACCCTCGGGGCGTCCCGACCCGATAAATTTTTACCTACTTTAGTGTGGCACGCAATGTAGTTCCCTCTACTATTAACTCTACCCTGAGTGCGACAGTTTTACAGATATTCACAAATGAGTAAATATGTCCCCCTGCGACGTTGCACCCTTCTCCTCACAGAAACACACCCACAGGATAACCGAATCCGGAAAGAATTCTCAACCTAAACATACAGCCGGTAGGGAGCATTATTTACAAGATTACGCTGATATCTACACTACGATCCAGGACCTGTTTTTGGAGGAACACATGCAGATGTTATGCATAGAGAGAGCGCGCTTGCCAACATCGATACACCAACCCACGAGTGCTCTGTGGCCGACGGCCTTTAATAACGTGCAGAGCACCCTTTCCCAGCATCAAAAGCACCACCCCACCACCAATCGGTGCAGTCACCATTGTTCATTGGAATAAAAATAAATTCGACAACCCCTAACCCTGCAGGTGTCTCTTGCTCTTCGTGTGGCCTTCAGTGGTGTTAATTAACAGTGGTTCACCTTTATGGCATAGGTGCCACGTTGACCCATAGGTCCATCCCCGGGTGGTGCTTGGCCGCAAACGAACTGCGGTCCATTGTGGGTGGCCA
Organism: Myxine glutinosa; assembly: GCF_964187855.1. Classification (NCBI taxonomy): domain Eukaryota; kingdom Metazoa; phylum Chordata; class Myxini; order Myxiniformes; family Myxinidae; genus Myxine; species Myxine glutinosa. The sequence continues at coordinate 41,036,015 of NC_136267.1, forward strand.
CAAACATTGCGGTCCATATGGTGTATCGATCCCGGCAGCAAACAGCGAAAGTGCAGGCCCACAACTGCGCAGCCAGCACCTCTCTCTCCTCTCTCTCTACCCCAAAGCCAGATCCTCGGAGGTGGGAGACAAAAGAAGAAACAAGTGAGTAAGGTGGTAAGGGCGCAAAAGTGCACGCAATATAAGGTAATGCACACTGGGGGCACATGGGAACCAGGTGAGACAGGTACGTTCCTATCGTACGCCCCCCCCCCCACCAGGTAACCTACATGGCCCCTCCCTTACCCCTTACTGTATCCACACAACACAACACTACCCATAAACATCTACTTTACAAATCAACAAACATCCCTACTGTCTTCCCCGTTCCTCCCATAAACCAAATTCGTCTTCTCTCCCTCCTAACCAATCAAATTTGCCATTTTCAACTCAACATCAAAATTTGCCATTACCAATTCATCATCAGTCCCTCCTAGGGAGGGAGAGATGGAATCACCCCAATGTCTCATCCACGTCGTGATGCGTCTCACAAATCCTCACAGCAATCTCATTTCCTGCACAAAACAAAGAAAACACAGGTGTGGAGTCATCATCATCACCACAGGTAAGTGGCTGCGTATGGTGCGACAGGTTCATCAATCCTAACTATCTCCTGAATGACTTTAACAACTTTACACTACCCGGGGTCTTTCTCCGGCCAAACCATTGGCCCTCTTACACTATGGGTTCTAAAAACCAATTCCCATTGGCCAAACTGTGGTGCTCTTCAATTTGGGGTCTCACTCCCCCGATTCATCTCCCGGTGCCCTCGTACAATTTCTGGGCTGCGACGTGTACCTCTCCCAGTGGGTCTACCCACCTGCACACCTCCACCACTGCAGTTGCCTCCGAGCTTACCTGCTCCTTACCCTAACCTAACTACCAGGGGAAGGCCCTCTGGCTCTCTCCCCACTCCGTGCCCTCTCTGGCACTGGGCTGCCCGATCCACACCCGGGATCCTCAGGCACCCACTCACAACTACCGGCTCCCAGAGCCCACCTGCGGCCTCACCTGGCCGACATCCTCACAGTGGTGGAGTGCCCAACCAACTACACACACTAACAGGCTACACGCCCAGCCATTTCCACAACACTAATGCACCCATCCACAACACCATTCTGCAACCGCACCACAAATGCCAATATCCAACCACAATTTACCTGTACCCTCTACCTAACACTTACACTACCCGCCCCGGGTACTCGTGAAAGGGGTCCACTCTTCCCCCATCCACACCTTCGCACCATGCACACCACTCCGTACCACTCACTCCAACTCTCTCCACACACCTGTACCTGCACACCTGTGCTCTCACACCTGGTGCCACCTGCACCCTTCTCTCCCCAAGCGCATTCGCGCTGATCCACACACTCACTACTCATACACTGCTCCACACACCTGTCCAGTTGCACACCTGTGCAATCACACCTGTTCAATTCTCACAAACACGGCATCATCTCAGCTAACTACTCCCTTCTGAAACTTGCGCTTCCCAGTCGTCCCTTTAAACTATTGCGCTCCCACGTCATTATCATCCACCCTAATCTACCTGCGTCCCCACTACAGGTATCAGTCACTAACTAAACTTAACGTTACCTAATGTCATCTTCTAGGGCCCTATCAATATAACCGAACCCACCCGGGCTAGTTTTCACTGCCATACACCCCATAAGCTATTGCGCATTTGCCCCCCCCCATGGGAAGGATGGTGGATTTGCCATCCCACCACATCGGGGGTCTCTCACTACCAAATTTGCACATCAAATTTCAACAAATTAAAAATTTGCCAATCATCTGCCAATCACTGTACCATTACCAATCATCACTCTGCCAATCCTTTGCCAATCATCAAATTTTGCTTTTCTCTAATTTTGGGTCCAAAACACTAACCTCATCACCCAGTCGACTCACTAATACCTCTCGGTGCGCCAATTCCTGTTAGGCTAGTGGCCAAATTTAAAAAGGGGCCTAAAATGTGAGAAACCCCTACCCACGGTAGAACAAGTCACAACCTATTTTTTCTTGAAGAGGGATGTTTGGGGAGTTAGAAAATCATGGTTGTGAACCTGAGATCATTGCACAACATTTTGAAAATCACGTTTACATATGTACCACTGCAGACTGCAAAAATGGATTTAATCGCCACAGATTTTGGCTCATATTGGCTCATATATTTGTTAATACTGGTGCTACAAACACAAATTTGGTACCAAAATGTGCGGAATGATGACATATCTATCTGTAAAAACCATTTGTGATGTAACAAAGGCTTTTGTGTGACCTACAGGCAAAAATAGTGGAATTTTGCGCAATAAATCAGCTTCGGGTTTACCAATAAATATCAACTAAACAATTAATTTCTTCATAAGTATTTGAGTTGTATTACTACATATTACATCAAAATAACCCTCTATCATTCTCCTTTTTAGAAATATAACTCATAAAGATAAATCCGTTGAATTAATAGAGTTATTACCGAAACCATATGTCACCCACCCTAAAAGTAACCGACATTGATTAATTTATAATACATGTATATGCATTAATCAAACAAGAATGATTTTAAATCCAGTTGCAGAAAATCAATTTTGAGCTTGATTGCCTTTTTCTAAAACTACTGATATATACTTATCTTTAATTATTTCATTTCAGATGCTTGTGCTGACAATTGATCTGCAATTCTGGATCTGGAACCACCTGTTGTGAAGCGTCGTAAAATTGACACTGACCACTGCATCATATGCTTTAAACCCCTCAACCCTAAAAAGCAAGAAGTTGTAAAGAACCCAACATTTAATGGTTTGAGTGCAATCTTCAAAGCAAGTCAAATCAGAAAAGATGACGTTTATGAAAGTATCTGGCCTTTGCAACAAGACATATTGAGTCTTGATTTGAAAGTATCATTCCACAAATCGTGTCGGGCCAAGTATACCAGCAAGTCAAATATCTCCACATCCAACCCCAGTGAGAGTGACCAGCAACCATGCACGTCTGCGGCAACAGAACACACAAGAATCAGCAGAAATGAAACAGCTGGGTCTGACATCAGGACTAACTGCTTCATTTGTGGAAAATCCAACACTTCCAGAAACAAGCTTACACCGGTATCTACAGGAACTGGACAGTCCACCAGAGAAAAAGTTCTGGCAGCAGCTGACAAAAGACAAGACAATAAAATACACATGCGCATGCTTGCCTTTCCAGATTTGTTCGCCTATGATGCCAAGTACCACAGGTTATGCTATTCACACTATATTTCAGAACGGAACATCACTGCTGCAATTCGTAAATCAGGAGAGGAAACAATGGGCACATTACATGATGAAGCTTTTGATGAACTGAAATGTTATCTGGAACAAACTGTGTTCTCCAAAACTAAGACAGTGACACCCCTCGTTCACCTGAAAGATGAATACGTTGGATATTTGGTTTCACTGGGTACCACGAATGCAGAACAGTATAAAACTTGGAAGTTGAAGGAGCGATTAACTAAATATTATGGTGACCAAATAGTCTGTGTAACATTTGATGGCCACACTGACATCATATGCTCTTCTTCTGTGACCTTAGGTGATGCCCTGAGAAAAGCCACGATTCTGCAGAGCATGACTGATGAACCAGAATATGAAGACATCCCGTCTGATGTACCATCAGCCATAGATAGTGAAATGCATACTTTGCATGCTGCAGCTGGTATCCTGAGGAAGCACATGGCTGATATCGAGCATGTTGGAAATATGTATGCACCTGTCGAGGAAACAGATATTCAGCACTGTGCAGAATTCGTTCCTAATACACTCTACGACTTTATTCAGTGGTGCACCAGTGACAAATCACACACGAATGTAACCAGCTGTAGTGATGAAGGTGTTATGAAGAACAACCTGAGGACGATCGCCATTTGTCACAATATAATATCACAGAGCCGTCGAGTGTACTCCACAATAACGCTTGGTTTAGCCTTGCAGGTGCATCATGAATTGGGAAGCAAGCATCTCATTGACATGCTTCATTAATTAGGACACTGTGTGTCCTATGATGAGGTGAGACGTTTCCTCACGTCTGTGGCTGTTGATCAAACTGCCTCGGAGGGTATTTACATGTCAAAACCCATGAAAACCAACAAACGAGATAAATTGATGGTGGATTCAGAAGTACTTTTCCGGCGGCTGCTTGCTGTCTCAAAGAAACGCGGTCAGTCTGGAACAAGTCCTGACACATGAACTGGCTCCTGTGCCACCGTCCCTCTTCAACAATGATGGGACAATGCGAAAAACCAACAAGGAGGATCTGGCAAAGAAGTTAGAAGCTAATTGCGAGGAAGTCCAGGTGCTCGAACCCTCTGACCAACATGATACTGCTTATGTCATTGATGGGATGGCACTACTTCAGGCACTTGATGAAGCCCAGTTTGACACATTTGACGATCTCGGACGTACCATAATGCAGAAGATTCAGTCACTGCTTGCTAGTAACCAAGGTGTGACATCAGTTACATTGGTTTTTGACAGGTATGATGTACCACTCTCTATCAAGCAGCTGGAAAGAGAACGTCGCACTGGTGGAGAGTCAACACCCAGATATGTCATCGATGGACAACGCACAGTTCCAAACTACAGGAAGTTCCTGAAGAACACCACAAACAAATCAGCGCTTGCCGATTTCCTCTGCAGTTACTTGACAGTAGCCGCCCAATTGCAGCTTGAGGAAAACCAATCTGTCACACTGGCAGGAGGCTTTAACGATGGCCTGCTAGTTAAAGTTGTGGATCATAGAGGCATCCGGGAACTACCTGAATTGTTCAGCACACATGAGGAGGCTGTCACACGGCTCCTGCTACATGCTATCCATCTCGCCAGAGCACACTCAAGGGTCATTGTACGATGTGATGACACTGACGTGTTGGTCCTACTCATCTATTACTGTGGGAAAGGCATGTTTGGGGACACCAAAGTGTACATGAATGCAGGTCACTGTACAAAAACAACGAATCGTCAGAGATTCATTCCTGTCAACAGAATAACGGACGACATCGGTCAGGATACGTCAAGTTGCTTGCCAGCATCACATGCTATAAGTGGCTGTGACACAACCTCCTCGCTGTTCAAAGTCGGGAAACGCACTGCATATTCGAAACTCAAGCAAAACATTGCACACTTGGCACCACTGTCACGGTTAGGCCAAACCAGAGATACAACCAATGTCGTCAGCACTGCCACAAAATATGCTCTGTCGTTGTATGGTTCAAAGTCAAGTCACACACTCGACCAACTTCGTTATGTTTATGCCTGCACAAGTGACAAACCAGCATCTCTCTTCCCACCAACAGACGATGCTTTCGAACAACATCTGAAGCGAGCAAATTACCAGGTGGCGATATGGACCCACAGCCATGTAGCGAAGCCTGTACTTTGGAACCCCGATGGTAATGGATGGCAGGTCAGAGACAACAAACTTGAGCCTGTCATGTTCCAAAAGGATGCAGCCCCAAGGGAGGTTCGAGATCTCACGCATCTCTACTGCACCGACGATGACTAGGCAGAGCAGAACATGTCATTGTATCTCTGCAGGACTGACCTGCACTGAATTCTGCTCGTGTGGTGCAGACGATTGTCCAAATGTTGATGATTCTGTTGTCTTTGACGACAGCACTGATGAAGAGCGTGACTGAACTTTTAAATGTATTACATGTATTACTTCATGTAATAGATGTACATAAGTTACAGTGCATGTTATGAATTCATTATCGTCATATGTGAAATAGCTTATATCAACATGATGTCTATAAAAGTCACTTTCACAATTGTGTCAGAATCTTAAGTCAATTCTTCATGTTGCATATCTGCTTCGGGATTTCTATCGGTCAGCATTAGTGGGGCGACATATGATTTCAGTTATAACTATATCATTTCAGTGACAATTATATCATTAGATATATTTTTCAAAGGGTAAATAAACTTGGATTCTGTTGATGTAACAAGTATGACTGCAAGTCCAATATTTTTGAAGTAATTAATGTTTTTGTTGATATTTATTGGTAAACCCGAAGCTGATTTGTTGAGTAAAATTCCACTATTTTTGCCTGTAGGTCACACAAAAGCCTTTGTTACATCACAAATGGTTTTTACAGATATATATGTCATCATTCCGCACATTTTGGTACCAAATTTGTGTTTGTAGCACCAGTATTAACAAATATATGAGCCAATATGAGCCAAAATCTGTGGCGATTAAATCCATTTTTGCAGTCTGCAGTGGTACATATGTAAACGTGATTTTCAAAATGTTGTGCAATGATCTCAGGTTCACAACCATGATTTTCTAACTCCCCAAACATCCCTCTTCAAGAAAAAATAGGTTGTGACTTGTTCTACCTTGGGTAGGGGTATGCCACCCAAAACCTCATTTGGCCACTAGCCTATGTCCAAAGCCCGGCTTCGTAAAGCCAAGCCATGAATGCTGGTTGTTCTGTGCCAGCGGCTGGGTGCGTCCCGCATTCGGTGCAGGGAAGGAGGTTTACCCGGGCCGAGATCCCACGCACCATCTCGGCACGGAGCCATCCAATGCCCCGATCTCGACCTGCCGGCACGTCTCACCAAAAAGTGGTCGCCATGACGACCCTTTCTATCGGGCTGCCAGCTCCGCCTAGTGGAGCCTGGACGCGGCCGTTCAAAGCGAGGCCCGGCACGCACCGAGGGCCTGCTTCGGCTAAAAGTCGCTCTAACCTCTAACCCGTGTAACGTCGATGCTTCACCTGGACGCTTACACCCCGCAGCCCGTTCCTTGCTCACACATCCAGCCGTGCCCATGCTCCTCGTACCTTTCCTTACACACCCAGGTACACCCATTCCACTCACAGCCTTGGTCACACACCTGACCACCGAACACTTTGGCACACATTCGTTGCTCGCACACCTCACCAATACACCGCTTCGCGCCCCCTCCGCGGTCACCTCCTCTGTGACAATCACAGGTGTGCCCTCATTCGCACACCCAACCACGTGCCTCACCACCAACTCCAGCGTGCATTCCCACTCACGCTCGACCATTCCAGGTGTGCACCCTTCCATCCCAGGTGTACATCCTCGCTCACCTGTCACAACAAACTCACTCTCCTTGTCACTCTCACTACTCTCACCTCCATTCTTGACAGCGCACTCACCCTTACTCTCGACAGCGCACTCTTTCCTCGTGCACCTGTCCGTCACACACCTTTCTCGCGCACACTCTCCCGTTACACCCTCTGTAACACTCACCACAGGTGGACACTCTTCCTTACTTCTGACAGCGCACTCTTTCCTCATGCACCTGTCCGTCACACACCTTTCTCGCGCACACTCCTGCGCACACTCGCCCTTCACACCCTCTGCAACACTCACCACACCGCGCTTCCACGTGCTCCCTCGCACACACGCTACGACCGACTCACTCTCGCCAGCACACTCACTCCTTGGCACGCACTTTTTCCTCACACACCCCAGAGTCGGACTTTCTCGCACACCTCCTTTTTCGCACACCAGACCTGTCGCACACTTCACCAACGGCCTCTCACGAACACCCGGGTCCATCTCGACCCCCAAGCTCCTTAAATCACCTGGCGCATCATACGCACGACCATATTGGTCACCACTTACACCGGGTCCTCTTTCTCTTCGCTTCTCCTCCATCACCTGCGAATCCCTCATCCGGTTAATGAGCACATCATCACGATCCGAACACAGACTCTGGACCAATTCTTTTACCTCCTCTTTTATCTCTTTCTTATCCTCTCTCCGTCGCTTTTTAATTTCGCTCACCCCTTCTTCCACTTCTTCTAATTTTTGCTTCATCTCCTTCATCTCTTCGTGCGCCCCTTTAAGTTCTTCCTCTAACTCCACTTTATTTTTTTCTATGTGCTCCCGCACCTCCCGCTCTTTAACCTCCATTACCTCTACCACCTTGTCCATTTTCCTCGTCAGGTCCTCATGTACCGTCTGACACTCTTTTTTAATTACCCCTACGTCCTTTTTCATCTCCTTCTGTGTCGATTTTAAACCCTCTATTACCGCTGTGTTCTTCTTTACCTGGTCCCCCAACTCCTTTTGTCCCACTGTCAGTTGTTCTACTCCCAGCGTCAACTCCTCTATACCACCTTGCAATTTTACAGTCCCCTTTCTCACCTCTTTCTCCATGCGCTCCTTACAGTGCCTCACCTCCTCGCGCACTCCTCCGACCTCCTCACTCACTCCTCTTCTGATCTCCTCTCCCATCACTTGCATCTCCTGCCCAGATGCCACCCTCATCTGCTCCATTTCCTCCCTGTGAGCATCCAGTTTGGTTTCTACCCCCATTCTGACCCCCTCTATCTGCTGCTCCATTTGTTTAACTTCCCTTTCCGCTTGGTCCCTCATGTCCCTCAATTTGCCTTCCATACTGTTTTCTAACCCCTCTAACCCATTTTTCACTCCCTCTATCTGATTCTCCTGGGCAGCCATTCTATTTTCTACCCCCATTAACCCATTTTTCACTTCTTTTATCCCGTTGTCTAACTCCTCCCCAGTACCCCTCGCTTCGTCCCTCATTACTCCCAATTGCTCACTCTGAGCATCCATCCGGTTCCCCATTACCCCCATTTGGTTTCCCAAGTCATTCCTCAGGTCTTCACTTGTCTGGACCATGAGCGCCTTTATTTGTTCCATAAATAGGCCCCAATCCATCGGCGGCGCTGCTACGGTCGCGGACGCGGTGACCAGCGAGGCGCCATTTTGTGCGTTTGCTACCCCCGCTGTTTCGCTCTCCTCACGTGTCTCAATTTGGTCCTGGACCGACCCTGCTTCACTCTCCCCTACCGGACCCCAGCCGTCTTGATCCGCCATAGCGCGACTTTCAAAATTCGGGTTTTGTAAAACAAAACAAATTTCGGCCGCTCCAAATTTTGACCAAATTTTTTTTTTTCTTTTCCTCTATTCGTTTTTTTTTTTTCAAAATTTGGTCGGGCCTCGAATCTCACTCCCGACACCAATTGTTACAGACGTGGCTTGGATGTTATTTACCGAGCGGTTTTATGGTATGACCACGTCTGCACAAGTTACCCGATTGTGCCCGAACGTTGACTAGTCGCGCGATGCTGGCTCAATAAGAAAAAGAAGACACCCGGCTGGATTACAATAACACAATACGACACCAATGTTTCAATTCTCAAGACCTCCGGAGGAGATTATATTCGTACGGAAAGGTCAGATTACAGGGGCTAGAGGTATAATCACAGAAAGACAGGCACTTAGACACACTCTTATATTAACCCCGGACAGACGACAGACAAACGGGACAACGGCTGACTCACACGGGGGTTGATGACAGGAAAGCGGGTATCGATGGCTCCAGGTCCTCCTGGGCTCGGGGCAGGGTACAGTACGGTCCGGTCCGGTCCAAAGATGCGGGGAGGTATCGTCGCGCTGGGGGTGGCGGTGGCTTCTCTCTCCAAGTTGAGGCGCATCTGTCGTCACGTCCGGCGCGGGGCCGCGTATATCCGGCGGGGAGTGACACGCCCTCGGCTCGTTAGCTCCACCCCAGATGGAATCGGCACGTTGCTTCTCATTGGGTGCGTGGGGGGGTTACTGGCTCCGCCCCTGACGAGGAGCTGACAGCCAGCCCCTTCGGGGTAACGCCGTGGAGCGCATGGTCATGGCGGGTAACCGAGCCGGTGTGAGGACGCACACTCCCCGCCCCTCTGTTGTTGTAGTCGTAGTTGTAGTTGTAATTGTTGTTGTAGTTGTTGTTATTGTTGTTGTTTGGGGAAGAAGATGGGAGGAGGTATGGGAAAGGTCCTAAACTCACTACTGATGCCATATAATCACATTCTGGTGCAACGAAGAGTCATAATTAATGGAGACGAGGCCTTAACTGACATAGAATAAGAATAGCTAGGAAGATGTCCGAAAGTTGTCTACGTGTGGTGCGGTGGACCTGGGCACGACATTTAATGGGGGAATAAGGGGAAGGTCGGCTCTACTGATTGTTATTTACATGCAATGGGACTAGGGAATGGGGGATTGGGGAAAGTTGGGGAGTATTGGAGAAAATAGGGGAATATTTACAAGCGGATATGGAGGCCAAATTCCATATTCGCAACAATATATATATATATATATATATATATATATATATATATATATATATATACACACATATATATGTATATATATATATATATATATACACACATATATATGTATATATATACACATATATATATACACACATATATATGTATATATATACACATATATATACACACATATATATGTATATATATACACATATATATATATATATATATATATATATATATATATATATATATATATATATATATATATATATATATATATATATATATATATAAATAAATAAAAGAATGACCACACTATGGTCAAAACCTGTGGCAAAATCCGGTAACGGAAAATTGGGAAACGCGCATTTAAAGCACTCTTAAAAGATGAACAGCACGATTGGGAAACGCGCATTTAAAGCACTCTTAAAAGATGAACAGCATGATTGGGAAACGCGCATTTAAAGCACTCTTAAAAGATGAACAGCATGATTGGGAAACACACATTTAAAGCACTCTTAAAAGATGAACAGCACGATTGGGAAACACATTTAAAGCACTTTTAAAAGATGAGCAGCATGATTGGGAAACGCACATTTAAAGCACTCTTAAAAGATGAACAGCACAGTTGGGAAACACACATGTAAAGCACTCTTTAAAGATGAACAGCACAGTTGGGAAACACACATTTAAAGCACTCTTAGAAGATGAACAGCACGATTGGGAAACGCGCATTTAAAGCACTCTTAAAAGATGAACAGCACAGGTGGGAAACACACATTTAAAGCACTCTTAAAAGATGAACAGCACGATTGGGAAACACGCATTTAAAGCACTCTTAAAAGATGAACAGCACAGGTGGGAAATACACATTTAAAGCACTCTTAAAAGTTGAACAGCACGATTGGGAAACGCGCATTTAAAGCACTCTTAAAAGATGAACAGCACAGTTGAAAAACACATTTGAAGCACTCTTAAAAGATGAACAGCACGATTGGCAAACACGCATTTAAAGCACTCTTAAAAGATGAACAGCACAGGTGGGAAACACACATTTAAAGCACTCTTAAAAGATGGACAGCACGATTGGGAAATGCGCATTTAAAGCACTCTTAAAAGATGAACAGCACAGTTGAGAAACACACATTTAAAGCACTCTTAAAAGATGAACAGCACGATTGGGAAACGCGCATTTAAAGCACTCGTAAAAGATGAACAGCACGATTGGGAAACGCGCATTTAAAGCACTCTTAAAAGATGAACAGCATGATTGGGAAATGCGCATTTAAAGCACTCTTAAAAGATGAACAGCATGATTGGGAAACACGCATTTAAAGCACTCGTAAAAGATGAACAGCACGATTGGGAAACACACATTTAAAGCACTCTTAAAAGATGAACAGCACAGTTGGGAAACACACCTTTAAAGCACTCTTAAAAGATGAACAGCACGATTGGGAAACGTGCATTTAAAGCACTGTTAAAAGATGAACAGCACGATTTGGAAACACGCATTTAAAGCACTCTTAAAAGATGAACAGCACGATTGGGAAACGTGCATTTAAAGCACTGTTAAAAGATGAACAGCATGATTGGGAAACACGCATTTAAAGCGCTCTTAAAAGAAGAACAGCACGATTGGGAAACATGCATTTAAAGCACTCTTAAAAGATGAACAGCACGATGGGGAAACGCGCACTTAAAGCATTCTTAAAAGATGAACAGCACAATTGGGAAACGTGCATTTAAAGCGCTCTTAAAAGATGACAGCACAGTTGGGAAACACACATTTAAAGCACTCTTAAAAGATGAACAGCACGATTGGGAAACATGCATTTAAAGCACTCTTAAAAGATGAACAGCACGATTGGGAAACACGCATTTAAAGCACTCTTAAAAGATGAACAGCACGATTGGGAAATGTGCATTTAAAGCACTCTTAAAAGCTGAAACGGCACGATTGGGAAACGCGCATTTAAAGCACTCTTAAAAGATGAGCAGCATGATTGGGAAACATTTAATGCGCAATTAAAAGATTAAATCGACACCACTCATCCATCTTACCCTCCACCATGTTTATATCAGAATAAGCCGATTGTCACACTGTCACAGATTCTTTAACCCCAATATGGGGACACTTTAAAAATTACGTAACGCTATTTTCTTTATGGAGGCACGTGCCATGCATGCTGACGGGCTTGGTTAAACCGTACTAATAATTTTTATTTTACATGCGATTCGATTTTTCGGAGTCCCTCTTCATGAGTAACACTTCACCCCAACAAAGCCAATGGAAATCTGATTCAACAAATCTGGGCAGTGTATAATCAGCAAAAGCCTACAGGCCTGATGTCTTCGACCCACCAGAAAAGCACGATGGCAGCCATATTATGTCTGGGTGCGGTGATGGGTGGAGTCAAGTGACAAATGTGGGCGGGGTCCGGCAGCTGTCCGACCAATTGGTGCAAATTGAAAAAATTGCCCGGCAAGGGTCGGCAGGGATCCCCAACAAAAACCACAACGACATGCGACACATCCGCCAATCCGGATTTCGGGCTTATTTGCCCCTTTTGAAGGCACATTTTTTTAATATAAAAGAAAAAGAAGAAAAGAAAAGTTAAACACAACTTGGGACGTACACTCTAACTCCATGGCCAAAGCACACAGTCCAACAAGACTGTCCCATAAGCATACACATGCTCCACACAGCCTGAAGGTTGAAGCACGTGGTCAATCAAAACACATCCATCCTAACCCCAAAGGGCCAGAATGCATGGTCATACAATGGGACCCTTCCTCCATAGGAGTGAGTCCCCACAACTTCAACACCATGTCACCCCTACGAGAGCTTATTTGTTCTCATCAGGATGGCATACTGCATAAACATCTAACCAATGAGGACCAAAATCTTAATTTAAATGAAAACTGTACCTTCTGGTTTTGGTTTGCTATAGCAGGAACGATGGTCTGGGTGGCAGACAAGCTTTTCGTTCTATATACTGTATATATAATATACACTATATATACTGATAATGGATAACCGAGTTCCACCGGGTTGTTATAAGAGAATTTGTTCCCAATAGAGTGTGGAATATTTCAGGAGTTTGACAGGAATGTCTTTTGAAAAGATAATCGCAGGGGACCTGTGGACATTTCACAAAATGTAAAATGTTACTTGCAGTCCTCAACCCCATTCTTCTTCTTCAAGTTTGCATCCTTCCCCTCTCCTCTCCCAACTCAAATTCTGCACCCCTCCCGCCTACCAACTCCAACGCAATGATTGATTTGACCTGTAGTGACCTTGACCCAGTATGGAAGGCATCACTGGTTTCCGTTTTTTCATTATTTTCGTTTTCAGTTTTTCATTATTTTTGTTAATTTGTTCTCCAAATACCGTCAATTATTTGGGGGTATTTGGACAATATGCAAGGCTGCGTTGACCTTTGACCTCAAAATATTTGGTTTCCCAATTCAGTGATGCACTACGTCATTGCTGTTTAATTTCCAAGTTAATAGGATGACAAGTGAAGTTTTTCAGATGAAAATTGATGATTTTAGAAGTTTAACTTTGAGTTGACCTTTGATCTTTTGACCTCAAAAATAGTTGGTTTCCCAATTCAATGAGGCATTATGCAATTGCCATTTAATTTTCAAGTCAATCAGATGAAAATTGATGATTTTCCAGATGAAAATCGATTTTAGAAATTCAACCTCAAGATGACCTTTGACCTCAAAATCAATAGGCTTCTTCCTTATGACCAACTCCACCATCTGGTGAAGTTTCGTGAAGATAAATTTAACATTGTGCCCTGTATGCAATTGACAGACAAACAAACAGACAGACAGACAGAATAACGCACAAGACCAATCAATATACTTCAAAAATCTTCGATTTTGCAAGTAATCTATATATAATGGAGCAAGTGTTTGTATGTATGCATGTATGTATGTATGTATGTCCGCTCTTGGGTTTTGTTAGCTAGGGTGATGGTTGATCGGGGAATGTGAAGGGTGGTGGAGTGAGGTGTGGGGTGTGTGAAAAAGAAACATTAACATATTCGAAATTAGGGCAAATATAATGGAAAAGCAATTACATCCAAATCAGAATCCACCACACATGTCAAATGGTGAATGCGTTAAGTTCATTCATTACGTTTCTGCGTTAAGTTTGAAGACGTTCAGGAAGAATAAGAAGCCTTACCACCAACTTCGACCGCTTCCGGAATCGTTTGATTAATTATTTGTGTTCAAATGTCTGGTAATTGTTTTGTATTTATTTATGCGAATGTGTACTTGTATATAACTGTCATTAATCAAAAAGGCTTATGCACTATAAAGGGATTTTTTGTTTTTAATCCCCAAAAAAAGAACTTTTTTTTTTTTCACAATTTGTTTTCCCCTAAAACACTCCCAGACACTCACTGATGAACCTTTGAAAGTTTGACGAAGATCCGTTTAGCCATCTCAGAGAAAAATGGCGACAAAGACAGACAGACCAACGGCTCTCTTATATAGTGGATGATATATACACTGAACAGCAAAATAAACGTCAGTCAGAATCAATATTTTGGAGTCTTTATTTTCAAGTCATGATCAACACGAATTGAGATTTAGGATCAACATGAAACATTACAGGTATGGTCACCACAGTTCAAACAATAATGTGAAATGTTCTGAATAAGAAAAACACAAGACCAGGTGAGAACAAGGGAGGTCAAAATCAGTATCTTGTGTGACCCCCGTGAGCGTTGATGACAGCCATACATCGTTTGTACATGGAGTGGATTAATCGGTTGATGAAGGCATTTGTCACTTGGGCCCACACTCTGAGAAACGCCGGACTGAGTTGAGCTGCAGTTGTCGGCCTTGGTCGAACGTCATTCAGTCTTCTTTGAACCTCGTCCCACAAGTGCTCTATCGGGTTTAAATCGGGGCTGAGCGCAGGCCAGTGCATGGTTTGGATGCCATTCTGTTGCAGGAAGCCCCTTGTTGCTCTGGCAGTGTGGGCACGGGCGTTGTCCTGCTGGAAGACATGATTTCCGTGACGTCCAAAATGTGGCACAACGTGAGGTCTGAGGACTTGATCGATGTAGCGAGCAGCTGTGACACCATTGCCTCTTCCTGGACCAATATT
This sequence comes from Myxine glutinosa, assembly GCF_964187855.1. NCBI lineage: Eukaryota > Metazoa > Chordata > Myxini > Myxiniformes > Myxinidae > Myxine > Myxine glutinosa. Next base: position 41,051,278 of record NC_136267.1, read on the forward strand.
CTGGAACACCACAGGACCGACTTTGTGATTGAGAGCAATAGCATCCCATACCATGATGTTTGGACCACCCCACGAGTCTCTTTCCAGCACACAGTCATCTGAGTAGCGTTCCGCACGTCTACGCCAAACTCTCACTCTGCCATCTGCCGTGGAAACACAGTATCGGCTTTCGTCTGAGAAAAGAACGGTTCTCCACTGCTGGTAACGCCAATTTTGATGCTGTGTGGCCCACTGTAGTCGGTCAGGGCAGTGTCGAGCTGTAAGAATGGGGCCACGATACGGCCTGTGACAACGGACATCCCTGTTCTTCAAACGTCGACGGACTGTATCACCACTAATGTGTCTCTGGTGGGTTCCAACTGTTTGTCTTGCAGTTTCTGTAGCCCTGGTAAAGCGATATTGGATGTGATGACGCACAATCTGTCAATCCTGTCGTGGTGTTGTTACCCTCGGTCTGCCACTGCGTGGGCGGTCATCGGTGCTGTTGGTGGCCTGGTATCGTTCCTGTAACCTGTAGATGGTTCTCACGTTGACATGGAAAGCATTGGCCACCATTCGTGCAGTCTGTCCAGCATGCAATCCTCCAATAGCCTGGTCTCTCTGAATCCTCGTAAGTCTGGGCATGGCGCTGGCATCGAAACACGAATGATGAACACACGTTTTGGGGTGCCTTTTATAGGGAAAGTCACAAGGAGACGCACGTGCATTTTGATTTCCATGGGAATCATGCACGACTTTGTACCATGGTCGTTTTTTGGCCTGCGTTTTGGTGACCTGTTTTTATCCACGTGTGCACCACTGTCGGTAGTTAGGATTAAATGTAGATACAGACTCATGTAAATAACGAGATATCTAAATGAAATGCATTGATATTTCTATGGGAAATGTTCAGGAATTATTTTTATGAAGTGACGTTTCTATTGCTGTTCAGTATATTAAAACACACACAACTTATATAAGGCTGTCACCGGCACTTTTTGTGTCAAATGCTAGTAGATATCGAACATAATGTAACATTATTCCTCTTTCAGTGAGTACAAGTTCAGTGGTGGATGGTAATAAATGAATAAATGGCACACAAGCTCAGAGCATCCAGCTTCAATCAAAGCAAACCGAACAGTCCTTTACTGCATGGCATGGTGCTCGCCATTGGAAATGGAATCAATTGGTTATAACTTTTCATCTCACCAACCGACTCACGAGCAGGGCTTGATTAATTAATCTTTCACCAATCTACCAAAATACTTCTCAGCCATATTGCAGGTCATTGTGAGGAAACACCAGTAAAGGGACACCATTAAAAAATAAGTTCAACAAACTGCAAAATGGCACACGAGTGTCATTTTATTGCAGATTCGAAAAATATTTGGTGCAGTGCAAAGCAGCGACTACAAGAGGGCTCTTCGATGCAAATGCAAACTGCAAAGAAATGCAAACGGACGATCATTCCTCCTCCCATACCCAATAAAAATAAATGCAGGCCGTTACATGCTCGTTTACACACAGTATACGGACCAGGCCAGTGAGACGCCATCCAAGCCGAAGAGCTAACTGCTCAGCGCCACACTGACAATTGTAAACAGAGTAGATCCCATTTCACTCTACCAAAGCTATTACATTGTGATCCAAACTTTAATATCAATCATACTAAAATAAGGCAATTCTCTGCTTGTATGGATGCATGTACATATGTCTGATAACTATAGTATAAAAACGGCTCAGCCAATCTCCACCACATTCTGCGAATGGACTCGGTGTATTCAGGGTCTGGTCATGGGCACAAAATAATGCCGGCGAGAATGGGGAGGTGAGTTACGATTTTCAACTGGACATCAGAATAGTGCAGGTGATTTAAACACTGCCCCCTGATTGAGGGAGTGGGTATCGACATATTTTTTTCACTTAAGGAGGGAACGAGTGTTACCGTCATCAAAAGGAGACGCGCCCCTTCGTCCCCCACACAAGAAGCAGGACGTCAAGGAGGGAGTTGGTTATTGACATGATATTTCGCTCCCTGTTGAAGAATGGTATTACTCGTAATTTAAAAAAAGAATAATTGGAAAAAAAACCCGTAAAGAAACGTACGTAACGGTCCGTAAAGAAATCCGTTGTTCATCAGCAGTTGTTTGGTTTACCCAAAATTTTGACTTGAGAACAAGGTCGTAAGCAGTTGCAGATTTACTTTCGACCCGTCAAAAGCGTTTTGGCGATCTGAATGAAGATTAGAATGAAAAGGCAAACCAAACATTCTTTTGGTACAAAGGCAACAAAGTCATCTCTAGCAAGCACTTATATTTTCGACTAATGTATAAAACGATCCGGCTTTGTGCTTAAATAAAAGTAAGTATTCACATCAAGGTCCGGCACAGGGAAAACGGAATAAAACTAACAAATACAGAAGCTCGTGCACTCGGCAATGGTGCAGCATCAGCGTTGGACCCTGCTTCGTTCTGTGCGCATGATTGCAAGGCATCAGCGGCATTATTGGAAGCTAACAGCAAGAAAAGTGCAGCATTGAGTGGGGAAACCCACTGGAATCCTTGTGCAATTGTACACGAGTTGTCATGGGTCAGAGAACATCATTGCAGCCTTCGAGAGCACCTCAAAGCCAAAGCTCCATTCACCACTAATGGTGAACTAATGGTGAAATCAATCTCACCACTTCCGGGAAAACTAGGTAGTGTATCCAGAGGTTTTCTTGAGAATTGTTTCTTTATTTTATGGGCCACGTTTTCTTTTTTTAGGTTAGGCAAAACTACCTTTTCACCATTTCCCCACCCCCTACCCCCTTATGACTGAATGCAAAAATGTGAATATCTACACAAGTAAAAAACAAACTTTGAGGGAAATAGTGATGGTGTCAACAAGCTTTGTACGCGAAAAGCCTGCCGGCATATCGGAGGCTGGTGAGCGACAAACCGCCAGTCTGCGATCTGATCTGAGTCCGGCGTGATGAGCCACATGCCGATGATCGGAGGCCAGCACGTGACAAGCCGCTTTCCACTCATGACGAGCCGCTTGTCAATGAGCATAGGCTGGCATGCGATGAACCACCTGCTATGAGAGGAGGCTGGCATGCAACAAGCTGCCTGCTTGCAGAAGATGGAGGCCAGCACATGATAAGCTGCCTGCCAGTGGCAAGAGGCGGCCAGTTTTCGATGACCCTCCACCTACCGGGTGATGTGGTTATCTACACAAGTTAAAAAAAAAAAGAAGGATTTGAGGGGAATGGTGATGGTGAAATCATGGCCGGTGCGCAACGAGCTGCCTGCCAGCAGGTGATGCGACTGCAAGCAAGTTGAGGTCAGTGGGGGATGTGCCTGTTGGCGAGGAGGCCGGTAAGCGACGTGCTTACCAGTAAGCGGAGGCTGATGGGCGACGCACTTGCTGGCGAGTCTTGTACAGGGGGGGGGGGGGGGTTTGGAGGGGGGGAAGAGCCGTCTGTGGGCACGTGGAGGCTGGTGTGCAAGCCGCCTGTTGGTGTGGATGCGAGTGAATGACCCACTTTACAGGAAACTAAAGCCAATTAAACCATGTATATGGAGATGCTTCCAGGATACTGACAATATATATGAGAACATGCAGATTCAAGATTGCTGAATGCAAATTAATTTCACCAATTTTCTCTGCACGGTAAATTAAATCGGGAAAAAATATTCGCCACCAGGCCTTCGCGAAATTTCTTTTTTAAGAACTAGATGGATTTTAATTTCACATTTTGTGATTTCTAAGAGTGCCAACAGAACCCTCTGATGTATTTAAACTTGGATGTGAATGAAGATGTACAAAAATAAAAAAAATGGAACCTTTAGGGTTCATGCAAAAGGGCACTTGAAAAGCAATAACGTGGAGGAAAACAACATCGAGGCAAAAAAGAAAATCCTCGAATTCGCCATTATAGAGACCTCAACAGTTTGCTTTGATTTCAGATGATCAAAACTCAGGATGTAGGTCCAAGGAATTCTCATTTTTCTCATTAATGGCTTGGTCTTGACGAAATTTAAAAAAAGCTGCAGCATCGCAGTTATAAAATAGTGGAAATAAGTGAAGGAGTTGAGGAAAAAGGCAGGTGGTCGAAGGCTCGGAGATTGGGAGATCTCTGGATTTGGAGGAGAATGGCGAGTAATGTGGAGGGATTACGAATAGAAGGTGAGAACACTCTGCTGGTTCCCGCGAATGAGAAGCGTTGACGGAAGGTCCTGTGAGAGTACCTCCAACCATGCCAAGTAAAGTGCACTGGGAACCGCACCTTTGCGTGCCACCGGAAGTGTACTGTTATGGGTGGAAAAATAAAAGAAATAATGATGCGTGCACACATACGCAGTTTTCCAACATTCGACAAAGTAAAGCACTTTTAAATTAAAAAACCCTTTCCTCCAACATGCATCTGTCGGTCATCAATTATAAACTGTTTTCTTAATTTTGTGTAATGGCAGTTTGAATGTGGCTAATTAAACTAAATTTAAAAGAACATTTAATTAAAACCAATATAAAAATAACTAGAAAGCATCTGAAAATGCAAACCCATCCACATATGCTTTATATTTAGACGTCTTCTTATTCTGTATGCTAAACATGACGAAAACAGCTAAAAATGTATACAAAATGAAAATTTTATGTAGCGTTGACTTTTGCCCTTTTGATATTAAAAAACAATCAGCTTTGAGCTTTTGATTGGTGAACCAATTCAGTGACCCAATATGCCAATTCTTAAAACTTCAGGTCAATCAGATGAAAATTGACAATTTTATGTGACACTGACCATTGACCTTTTGATCTTAAAAAAATAATAATAATAATAATCAAAAAATCCGAAGGTAGCGGTTCAGTTTGGCATTTCTAATACGAAATAAGCATAGCCTAAAAATGAACGAAACACATTAGAATTACCCGGTCGAACCACACTTTAGGACCCATTGTAATTAAACACAGTGGCTTAGAAAAGTTATTCTTCTTCATTTTTTGACGGACGGACGGACATAGGCAAATATCGAAGCGGCTTAACCGCCTAGAAAAAAAAAAAGCCTTCTAGTTGTTGATATGTGAACCAATTCAATGACCCAATAATCAAATTCTTAAAATTTCAGGACAATTGGATGAAAATGATGTGATGCTGACCATTGACCTTTTGACTAAATTATTAATTTTTCTTCGCCATATTCTCATAATAAAGCAATGTTGAAAATTTGGTAAATTGCTTAGCTTTGACGACATTTTGACGACAAAATTTGACGACAAAATCTCAAATGGTAAAAAACGTTACGGCTCAGACAGACACAGAAGTGATTGCAAAACCCTGTTTCCCGCTGCGTGGGGAACGAGCCAAAAGACATTTCAGTTCAATCGACACCACATCAAACAACACTGTTGAAATATGACCGCCATGTTAAATTATCATAAGAAATGGATGTCGTTCCACAAAAAATCAAATTCATTTCACCAATATTTATCTAAATTATTCCATTTAACCTAAAGTCTTTATATTGCAATTAGATACCGAGAGAAATTCCCAGATTTTATTTTAACATTCCATGACCACCCATTATGAAAGGAAGATTGAGAAAGAAGGCAGAAAAACGTACATGACGATGAGTTTGGCATCTCCTGAGTATTTGTGTAAAAGCTCATTAAGGCGGATTTGTCGGTTGGTCTGTCGGACACACAAACATTACTCCAGCAAATGTATCAAAACAGCAAAAGGAATAGTTCTTCCTCAACATCTATGACACGACTCGACCATGGCAAAACGATCTCCGCCCAGACTTATTCATGAAAACAACAAATCGGTTTTTGAGATTAAAGATATAGTTAATGTTTAGCAAAACTATAAAGTGCAGAAAAATAGGAATGAAACAACAGCAAGACATCCATCCTGCCCGCATCACCTTATCCCTGTTCCTTTCCATCTCGTCATCAGTAATCTTCCAAGGACATTCCTTCTTCAGGACATCTGCCACCTCTTCTCCAATCTCTTCTTCATGTATACGGAATGGCTCAATCATCTCCTCAAATGCATGCACACTGAAAAACCGAACATAATAAGTCGTGGGTCCACCTTGTCTTGCCCAGTTGCAGTGCTATGGGGTTTTGAGAGGGGGTGGAGCCATGATGACATGGGGCTGGGAATGTGATGATGGTGCTGCTCCATCATACTGTTCACATTCAAGGAGATGAGATGGGAAAGCACCCAAGCAGGATCACTTCACTAGCCTGGTTAAAAGGTGGGTTTCCTTGTGGCAGGTGGGATTTATGTGGAAGGAAGTACTGCTTAAACCATACCAATCTTATTAATGATCTTGAAGGGGAAGAGGGTGGGTGGAGAGTGATGTGCTTAATCCTGCATAGTCTGGTCTATTTGCATTACGTGACTACACTTTATGGTTGATTCTCATTGCCCTCAGGGAAACTTAGTTAGCACCAAAATGCATTCTATGAAATGGCAGCATCATTTAAAATTTCCACACCGATTTCTGCCAACCACAAGGCCAACTAGAACGGCACTCGGTAGCACACATACCTCTACAAGGCTGAACAGTAAGTTTTGTATCCACCTGATAGGCTGGATCTGGATCCTGACCTGAACCAAAATCTAATTGGCTTGTTCATGTCATCTTAGCAATTCATCCACCGAGTTTTGTCATCACTCAGCCACAACATTTTAAAATATGCCAGGCTGTATACTGTTTTGTCCCCATCACTAAATGGTGAAGAATCACTTAAAAACTATAGTATCCAGTTCTGGATCTTCACCAAAATTAATTCGTCCTTGACACACCCAACCTAACCACTAAATTTTGTCCGAATCCGTCAACAACCTTTTGAGATATCCTGCTCACAACCAAACAAACATACAGACGGGTGAAAACCTTAGGTGGCAGAGGTGACAAAGTAGCCTATGTTCTCACCTCTCTTTGTCTGGCTTTGTGTTCATTTCACCAAGCACCTCAATATCTGAAAAATCAATGCGAAACTTGTTGAGAAGTGTTGCCATCCTTTGGGGGGGGGGGGGCGGGGGGGGCGGGAAGAAGATAGGGTGAAAAGATGTAAAAGTAAAGTCTGGTCAAGCAGCAAAAAAGGTAAAAAAATAAACATACAAAGAATTGGACAAACTGCAGTCATTTCACAGACAAGCATGAAAGCTGGAAGTTGCTCCCTTAAGTCGGTGAACACAGACATGAAACGTTTCAACACAACAACAACATGCATTTTAAGGCCATTTTACCTGCTAGAGCAGGGGTTAGTCTTGTGGTCCCCATGACAATCTTCTCCATTTTGCCCTATTTTCTGCATCTCTACTTGTTAACCCCCTTGCCCACATTTCTTCTTCCACCAAATTTAGCCAAGTCTTTCTCGGTCTTCCCCGTCCTCGACGTCCTTCTACATTCATTTCCATCACTCTTCTCAACCAGTCACTTTCATCCTTCCTCAACACATGACCAAACATTCCTTCCTCAACACATTCTTCCTCAACACATCCTTCCTCAACACATTCCTCAACACATACCTCTCCCACTGCCCCCTTCCCACGCCCCCCCCCCCAAAGCCCTCGCCCTCTCTCAGATCTCTCGATGTCTCCATGTCTCTCGGTCCCTGCTCTCAAATGTTGTGTTTGTGTCCTTCCCCCTCTCTCCCCATCTTGTCTACCGCTCCCTATGTTATATGTTTTATGTGTCGGTTTGTCTTTCTGTGTGATTAATGTTCGCTCTTTCACGAGCCTCGAACTTGTATACAAAAAAAAAAAAAAAAAAAAAAAAAAAAAACCATCTCAACCTGTTTCTCTTCGCAGCATCCATCACAGGCTCTATTCCCATCATCTTTCGCAATTCATCATTTGTCTTCCTCTCTCTCAACGATACTCCGCACATCCACCGAACCATTCGCATTTCCACCATTTCCAGCCTTCGTTGCTGCTCTACGTTCATTACCCATGTCTCGCTCCCATAAATCATAACACTTCTCACACATGCAGCATACACCTTTCCCTTCAGCTTCAACGACACTCCCCTCCTCATCAGCATGCCACTCAGTTCCCGAAACTTCTTTCATGCACATCTCACTAGCAACCGTTGCCGAGTCTGATCCACCTTCTCCATTCAGCATGTCTCCGAGATAGCAAAATGTTTTCACACCTTCCAACTTCAAGCCGTCTCCAAGATCCAACTCAACATTTCCTCCATCTGCAGCTCCCTCTGTGCACACCTTACATTTGAATGTAGCTGCCACACTGGTTAATGACCCTCTCAGACCACTACATTTTTGATGAACCCACTCAGCGCACATTGTACATTGAAATGAGTTCACTCCGACACCCTTCCTGCACACAGCACATGGCCACTTCCCAGTTCTTTCCACCTCACCACATGCTTTACCACTTGCCACCACCTTCGTCTTTCCGATATTCACCTTCAGACCTTTTGTCTCCAAACATTCCTTCCACTTGTTCATCTTTTCCTTCAGTCCATCCATACTTTCCGCAATCAACACCAGATCATCTGCAGACAACAACTCCCACGGTAAACCCTCCTTTACTTTCTGAGCCAGCACCTCCATCACAGCTACAAATAGGAGTGGACTTAGTACCGACCCCTGATGCACTCCCACCTTCACCTCAAACTCACCACTGTTCCCGTCCTTCATCCTTACAGCTGTGCGCGCTCTTTTGTACATTGCCATCACTACTCTGATCAACCATTCCTGCACTCCTAACTTCCTCAATGCCCATGTCAATACTTCGTGTGGAACCCGATCGAATGCTTTCTCCAGATCAACAAACCCAAGAAACAACTTCTTCCTCTTCTCCAGGTACTTTTCCTGCAACTGCCTCACAATAAATAGCGCGTATTGTCGTTCCTCTTCCTGGCATAAATCCAAACTGCATTTTGTCGATCTTCACCTTCTTCCTTATCCTCCTCTCCAACACCCTTTCCAATACCTTCATTCCATGCTCCAATAACTTTGCTCGGTACGAGCCACGCTCCAGAGGGTCACCTTTCCCCTTGTATAGAGGGACGAGGGTACTCAGTTCCCAATCCACTGGAATGCGGCCTTCTTTCACCACCAGATTACAGATCTCTGTCATTCTCTTCACACCCCAACTTCCTGCTGCCTGAAACATATCTCCCACAACTCCCGTCGGCCCTCCCGCTTTTCTACTCCTCATTGCTTTTATCGCTTCCTCAACTTCCTTCTCAGTTATCTTCTCTGCCGGTCCTAAAACTGGGTTACTCTCTATGTTGCTATCCCATTCATTCTCTGTATTCAACAGCATTTCCATATATCTTTTCCATCTTCCTTTAATTCCATCTGGGTCCACAAAGATTTGTCCCACTTCATCCTTCAAGCAACTCACCCCCATCACATCACACCTCTCTTTCGCTATCTGCTTTGCAATCCTGAAGACCGCTCTCTGACCCTCTTCCAAATCCAAGCGTTCTCCGAACATTTTCCTCCATGCCTCCTGCGCCTTTGCTACCTCTTTCTTTGCTACCTCTTTCTTTGCAACCTTCTTGGCTGACTTATAACTTTCATGCTCTGCTTTTTCTGCTCCCGTACCCTTCGCCTTCTGCCACTCCTTGAGCTTATTCCTCTTCTCGTCAATCCTCTTTCCAACTTCATCATCCCACCACCATGTTTCCGAGCGCCTCGGTGGTCCTTTTGTCCATCCACATACCTCACCAACGGCTCCCAACAGACTATCGTTCATTGACATCCAACCACTTTCAAGCTCAACCACATCATCCTCTGCCCTACTCAGCCTCTCTTTTAATGCCTCCCTTACTGTCACCTCTTTCAATCTCCACACCTTCATTCTCGGTTGGTACTTCACCCGCTGAGCTCTCCTCGCACCTTTCACACATTTCAACACACATGTATAAAAATAAATAAACTAGATAAAATAAATAAATAAGATATTAATTAGATACATACATACATACATATATATATATATATATATATATATATATATATATATATATATATATATATATATATATATATATATATATATATATATATATATATATATATATATATATACAGTCATCCCTCGCTATATCGCGGTTCACTTTTCGCGGATTCGGTACATCGCGGTTTTTTCTCGCTAGTATATGTAAAATTATATCGCGGATTTTTCGCTATATCGCGGGATTTTGCGGTATAAATGTATTTTTATATACTATTATTTTAAATATTTTTGTGGTAAAATAAGCATTTTCTAGCCTAAAAAATTAAAAAACGTAAAGAAATAAGAAAAATACAGTATTTAAAACATATTACAAGAAATAAAATACTGTACATAGTGTACAGTAGAAGGGTAGACAAAGAGTCGTGCATATGGAAAACGCCAGTACATTCATCATCGTCATCACCTTCATCGTCATCAGTACTGCACAGCTAATTCATCATCATCTTCATCACGCAAGTTGTAGTATTGAAGAGCCGGGGCTCTTGCTTGATACGGACGAAATGACGGGCAAGACACAAACTCGTCCGAGAAGATATTTATTCTCAAAACCAACTCGGGAACACTGAAAAGCCCATTTATCGGGCTGCATTATAAAGCACAACCAGAAACCGAAAGCCACGCCTCTCAAGCGTGGCGTGCTTCGGTGAATCGGTGGTCACGTGATCAACAGGTGTAGCTGATTATACCCGCAAAGCGCGGCACGCTTTAACGGTCACGTGACCAGCCACTCTCGCGCCGGGAATCCCCGCCGGTGACGTCACCGGCTGGAGCAAGGAGATTCTGATGCTGGTCTTGCTTGGGGAACCCATGGGTAGCTACAGTATCTTCAATGGTGAGTACCCATTATAATTTTATATGTTGTTAAAATTACGTATGTTTAAGAGTGTAAAAAGTGTTTAAGAGTATAGGAAGTGTTTATAAGAGTATGGGAAAGGTTAATAAGAGTGTGGGGAGTTCATAATGCTTTAAAATATATATATTAAAAAAAAAAAAATATGGTCGCTACTTCGCGGATTTTCGTTTATCGCGGGGGGTTCTGGAACGTAACCCCCGCGATAAACGAGGGTTCACTGTATATATATATATATATATATATATATATATATATATATATATACATATATACATACATACATACATACACATATATATATATATAAATATATATATATATATATATATATATATATATATGTGTGTGTGTGTGTGTGTGTGTGTGTGTGTGTGTGTGTGTGTGTGTGTGTGTGTGTGTGTGTGTGTGTGTGTGTGTGTGTGTGTGTGTGTGTGTGTGTGTGTGTGTGTCACGCTACCAGATTCTTGTACCAGATGCTCAAATTATGGATTTCGAGTTATACCTGCAGCATTAAAGTACCAACCCTGTACCTTCATAAAATAGCAGGGTTGGTCAAATTGGGCAATTACAAATTCATTAAAACAAAAATTTAAATATTCATGTGTTCCCCAAAATGTCAAGTTTTTCAACTTTTCATGCCAGGAAATCTAGAAAATTTCGCAAAAAATACCAACCAGTAATTTGCAATCAGAATCAATTTCTAGGGTTTAAAGGTTTTTTTCAAGCATGATGTTGGACAAGTAAAGCAAATAAAAGTACCATAAGAGTTATTGGCCGAGTGCCAATTATTTTTTTAGCACCTTGCCAATATTCTGTATTTTTCACTTTTTTTCCAAGCAAATAAGTTGTGACCAGCACTGATTTTAATTGGAATTTATGGGAAACAAACACGCACATGTTTCTTCTAATACTGCTGTATTTATTATGTGCAGCATAATCTGCATTGAATCTTCAAGCATAATCTGCATTGCAACTGTACACAAATACTGTAAATCATCGCCCGCCATCTGTACGCTAGCCCAAGCTGTCATGCCAAAATATCAAGGCAAAATGACGAGTAGGCCTCCATGTATAGAATTTTCACACACATGTTTGGTGAAGTCCCATTTACAAGACGTATGTACACACGGCTTGACTTATCCATGAAGGACAACAAATGCATGTGGCATCATACTACTTACACTTGAAAACCCCACGAGATATAAAGTTGGCAGCCAGAAGTGCGATTCAAAGGTCAAGTCATTATCTTGTGAGCCTAATTCACAAAGTACATACAAGTACAGCATTGTTCAGTAAACTATATTCTTTGTCCAGTATATGACTAAAATATCATGCACACTGGATGCACAGCACTGAGCAGCATGTACAGGTCTTATCAATTGCACAAACTATGATGACTGTCTTAATCATTATCAGTCACGTATCAGTATTATTCATTATCAGTATCATTAATCATTATCTAAACAAACACGTGTAGCGACTAGCGCGACACCAGGCGACTGTTGCCGCAGAATCGACGGTCAAATGACCATCGAGTCCGAAGCAAAATTCAGGCTTAAACGGTCATAACAGGTAATGCCACTGTCATAGAACGAAAGATCGTATATTTTTCCGTCGATGGGTGAAATATAAGACGAAAGTGTGTCCAATAAAGGTATATTTATGGAAGTTTATTGCTGATAAACGATCAATCCGGAAGCGAAAACGGTGAAACACGCGGCGCCGCCTTTCAACGGCATTTATACGCAGTAGAGGTTTAGCGCATCTGGTACAATAATCTGGTAGCATAACACACACACACATATATATATATTGTTGCGGAGATGAGGACTGTATATTTTTTGATTGTGTGCTGTACTATTATTATTATTGTTTATTCTGCGCCCTACCTCCGGAGCTGTGTAAAGGTGAAAGGGCATCCCATAATTAGTCCACAAGCATACACATCAGCCAAATAATAGAATACCCCTGTTGATAGTTATCTCTTATTCTGTGTTTTAGGGTAAGGCTGTGTCTCCCATTAATTGAAGTACTCCATTGCACCAGTGAAAGAGAATAGATCCCCTTTCCTTCCCATCCCCAAAATCTCCCTTTCCTTCCCATCCCCAAAATCTCCCTTTCCTTCCCATCCCCAAAATCTCCATTCCCTTTTACATCCCCTCTCGTGATTGCCAACCCTCGATTGCCAATTACATCCCCTCTCGTCATTGCTGAGCCCTCGATTCCCAATCATCTCCCCTCCAATAACCGCCATTGACCACGAGGCAGGGTCGGAGAAGAAAGGCGTGTCTCCACCTCGTCACAGAGGGGAGGAGGGGCGTACCCGCCCGTCGTCATCGAGGGGGGAGCCCGAGGGTCGCGCGACCAACCAGGGCCGAGGTGAGCACCCCGATGGGCGTGTCCAAAACGCCGGCGGCGTAATCGCTGGAGGCGCTAAAAAAGGCGCAAACGGAAGTGAGTAGTGAGTTGGTCCGAGTTGGTCCGAGTTGGTTGAGAGTCGGTCGTCAAGTGGAGAGTGGTGAAGAGTCAGTCAGTAGAGGTGGTGGTCAAGTGGTTCCGTTGGTTGCGGTGAGGAGTCGGTGGTAAAGAGTGAGGGACCAAGAAAGAGTTGAGGGTTTGGACCAACGAGTCAGACAAGTCCTGGGAACGCAGCGGACGGAGGCCGCAGCAGCAAGAACACCCAACAGCCAAAGGGGGCCTGAACGGCGGTTTGGAGCAGGGCCGAAAAGGAACGGCGGCTGCTAAACGCGCCGGTTGAGCTGCAGGACCCCCTTGGACCTTTCCTCTCCCTCCAGCCATCCACCTCCTGCCTTTCCACCCTTCTTGTATACGTGAGTTTGTTTTGTTTGTTCTGTCCCTGGGTATTTAATTAAGTCTGTAGGTAAGCTAGTATTTTCCCTGTGTCACCTGCGTCTTATGTGCTTGTAAATAAACGTGACTGCTTTCTTTTTGCTTGTGTAAATAATAAATCCAATTACTCTTCTGTCCGTCTATTCGTTTTATTCCTTTTCCTCTTGCATTTCGTCGTTTCAGTCTTTTCCCAGATTGGGCAGCTGTGGTGCGATACGGCCAACGTTTGGGTGGAATCGGGTGAGTCGGGGATCCTGTTAGGTCGCGGTTAAATACACCACCGCTCGGTCATCATAACATCTAAACCGCGATCTGTAACAATATATATATATATATATATATATATATATATATACATATATATATATATACATACACATACATATATATACGTATACATACACATATATATATACATATATACATATACATACACATATATATACACATATATATACACATACACATATATACACACATACACATATATACATATATATATATATATATATATATATATATATATATATATATATACAGTGGTACCTCGGCTTACGAGTTTAATCCGTTCCGTGACGGAGCTCGTAAGCCAAATCGCTCGTAAGTCAAAGCAAATTTTCCCATTCAAATGCATTGAAATGCTATTAATCCGTTCCAGCCTCAAAAAAAAAACACCAATTTTTTTTGTTAGGTGCTTTTAAATAACAAAAATGTACTTTATAAATAACAAATAATGTATAAACAAGCACGACCTCGTATATACTGTACATAATACAAGAGAATGTAAAGAAATAAACTGGTTTTATTAAGCAGAGGAGAAGAGCATGCCAGGTGAGGTGTGCGTGTTGTCGACTTGGCGAGGCAGTACGATCGTACTCCTTCTACGATATGTACGATTTTGAAGCAGAAGGAGTCCATAAAGGCTATAACGCCAGCCAAGGGCGTTACGATTATTTCAAAGCTCCGGACCTCTATCCATGAAGATATGGAGAAGTTGTTGTTTGTGTGGTTGAAGGAGAAGCAGCTCGCAGGAGATACCGTGACCGAGAGCATCATGTGTTTGAAAAGATTGAAACTCGGATATCGAGCACGGACCACGAGGTGTTTTTTCTTTTTTCTTAATCTCGGTTTCAGTGAACTTTTGCTCTGTGCTCACGTGTACTGTACCTGTACCTGTAATGGTACGTCAGAGGATGGCACCTGTTGTCATCATATTAAGTGCAAGATGTTCTGCATCGTAAGTTGGTACACCGTGGTCTTTCGGCGGTGTTTAAGCCGGCCGTCTTGGCTTCTGTCACCATTGGCATTGAGTCTTTCGATGTAGGTAGGTCGTTGTGTGCCGGTGCCTTGGCCGAATTCCTTCATTGCTGCATTGTTAGCTCACCTGGTTTTTTATACCACATCTTTGGTTATCGGACCAGCGAATGACGTCATCTCCAAAGTATGGCTTATTCTCACTTGTCTTGGACGATCTTCTACTTCTAGCCTTCCACCGTGCATTTGGTGTCCACTGTACTTACTGTACAGTGCCTGGTAAAATTGATGGAATGGGTTTTTGACCGTCAACGCCATGAACCGTCATGAACCGTCATGAACCGTCATGAACCGTCATGAACCGTCAACGCCATGAACCGCTAACACTCAAAAGCCCATTTATCGCGCCTTATAAAGCAAAACGCAAACCGAAAGCCATGCCTCTCAAGCGAGGCGTGCTTCCGTGGTCACGTGATCCACAGGTGTAGCTCATTATACCCGCACGCGCGACAGCGACACGCTTTGGCGGTCACGTGACCAGCCACTCTGGAGGCGGGGATCCCCGCCGATGACGTCACCGGCTGGAGCAAGGAGATTCCTCGCTCATGTATTTCGACGATTGCGTGTTTTATATCCAAGCAGAGATGCTTTCACGGCAAGATAACCACGTGACCGGAACCGGAAGCCACAACCGGAAAATTCAAAAAAATAAATTTTTTGAGCTCGTACATCGGATCTCGGCTCGTATCCCAAAGCAACAAACCGCCCGAGCGACGGCTCGTATCCCGAAAAACTCGTACGTTGGGGCACTCGTAAGCCGAGGTACCACTGTATATATATATATATATATATATATATTGTTACGGACACGGTTTTTGGATGTTATTTTACCGAGCGGTGGTGTATTTAACCGCGTCCGAACAGTTACTCCCCGATTAGAACCCGATTCCACCCGAACGTTGACTAATCGCGCTACAGATATTCAATTGGGAAACCTCTAAAGCGACCGAAAGAGAAGAAGAGAGAAGAAAGACAGAGTTTGGAGGAAGAACAGATTTATTATACACACACAAGCAATATTTTAGAGCGACCAATATTATTTACAGCAATAGATGGAAAAGAGCAGTCACACAGTGCATTGTTAACTTATTCTATTTCATTTACTTAATCCCCAAGACAAACGAGTAGGACAGGACGTTCACACTCACACGGTGGATATTGCAGGCAGGTAATGGCTCGAGGTTGATTGCTTGAGAGGAAAGGCAAGGTCGGAGGCCGCAGCTTTCAACCCCTCGCGGTTTTGGCGGGAAAACCTCCGTCGCGTATCCGCGGCCGTCACGCGCTGGCTCGGCACACCTGCTCCTCTTCCTGGGGTGGAGCCGTCTCCCTCCGTTCAGCGCGTCTCTCCAACGACAGGGGATTTTGCAGGCAGGCAGGTAGGGCTTGCGGTGGATTGCGCTCCTCTTCCAGGTCATCCCCCAGCGTATCTCTCAAGGCCTCTTCAGTCATCTCTCATCTCGACTCGTAAAGCAGTCCCCTGCAGTCGCTTTTATCACCTCCGGCGGAATTAAGCCGCCGGCTCCGAGGGCACGCCTACCGGGTCACTCACCGCGGTGTTGATTGGCTGTTAGGGCCGGTTCACTCCTGCCCTCTTCTGACGAGGTGGAGACACGCCTTTCTTCTCCAACCTTACCTCGTGGCCAATGGTGGTTGAAGAGAAAAACCGACCAAAATGCGGAAGGCAAATGGAAGGGAGGTTTTGGGGAAATTGGAAGGGCCTACGCTTATTTTGTTTGATACAATGCAAAGTCAATCTAGTGGAAAACACATACTTAGCCTACATGGAATAAGGAAATACACTATTTAAAAGATATATCGTGACCTGCGTGTATGTTCTATGAAATTAATTAGGAGGACGGCTGCGACCATTATTTACATTACCAGGATGTTACCATACCAAAACCATACTCTTCACATCCGTTACCCTTCCTCCAAAATTGTTACACTCCTCAAAACCCGTTACACTTCTCAAAACCCGTTACACTTCTCAAAACCCGTTACACTTCTCAAAATCGTTACACTGCACCCTCCTTTCTTCAGGCACGTCCTCGGGCCTACTAGACTTAACTGAGTGTGACATGTAGGTGTAATTCCTTCTACAATTAACCTGACCCTGAGTGTGACAATTTTAAAACACAAATAAGTATGTCCCCCTATTGCATTGCATCCTGTCTAACAGACTCAAGCCCACAGCTAACCGAATTACGGAATTACTCTCAACCTATACATTTACGGTGGGGAGCATTATTTACAATGACGTGATTTCTTATTTACAACGCAACCCAGGACCTGTGTGTTTTTTTCTTTTCTTTTTAGGGAACAAGAGAAAGAAATTCCTGTTGGGAGGGAGGAGACAGCACGCATTGCATCGATGCACCAGTACCAATACCACCAAAGCACCCAAAAGCACCACCAGCACCACAAAGCACCACTCGGTGCGCAGTCACCATGGTTCATAATAAACACAACAAAACAACTGGTGGTGGTCTTCTCCTTGTCTGCTGGGCCGATGTTCTTCCTGACGTCTTCTGGCTTCATGCGGCCTATTTGGACATAATAAAAAGCACAACTTGTGTTCGTTTTTTATTATTATTTAGGGCCTCAGGGGCCAACTAAGGGTGGTCCACCTGTTTGGCATAGGTGCCACCTTACCGAGGTCCGCAAGCAAGATTCCCTGGCCACTATGGCCGGTCTCCAACAGAGGTGCTCTGCCCCAGAACCTGGGGTCCATCAAGTGGTACTTGGCCGCCGAACAGCGGTCCATAAAGTGGTACATCAACGCAATGCGTGCTGGTTCTGGGAATCTCGGGCGCACAATGGCCACCTCACGCACGCTCCCCCCGACACCCAATGGCGCACAGGTCATGTGGGAGACAAAAGAAAGACAATTGAGCGAGGGGTAAGGTCACAAGGGTACACGTCAATAAGGCAATGCAAGGTGAAATGCGTACGGAGGCCGAAGTGAGAAAGCTCGTCCCTACCGTACGTCACCCCCCTGTCACCTACCCTACCCTTGTTCTCACCCCATATGTACAAAAATCTACACATTTACAAATTCGTCACTACTGTCACGTCTTCCCCATATTTCCCCTATACCAAATTCGTCCCCACAATCCCTTTACTTCAAAATTTGCCATCACCAAATTCATCATCAATCCTCAAAAGGAGGGAGAGATGGAATTACGCACAATGTCACACCCACGTCATGATGCGTCTCACAATCCAAACATTTGCATCATAAAAAATAATCAAAACATGGCATGGTGTGGAGTACCTGTCACCTCAGGTGAGTGGATGCAGATGGTGCGAGGAGATCCTTCATCCTAACTATCCTCTAAATGATTTTAACACACTTTACACTACCCGGGTTCTTTCTCCGGCCAAACCATTGGCCCTCTTACACTATGGGTTCTAAAAACCAATTCCCATTGGCCAAACTGTGGTGCTTCTCAATTTGGGGTCTCACTCCCCCGATTCATCTCCCGGTGCTCTAGCACAATTTCTGGGCTGCGACGTGTACCTCTCCCAACAGGTCTACCCACCTGCACACCTCCACCACTGTAGTTGCCACCCGAGCTTACCTAGCTCCTCACCCTAACCTAACTAACTGGGGACAGCCCCTCTCCTGGCTCTGTCACCCCTTGGTGCCCTCTGGCACTGGGCTACCCGGGTCCGTCCTCCGGATCCTCGGGCCCCATCCACACAACTACTACCGGCTCCCAGAGCCCACCTGCGGCCTCACCTGGCCGACATCCTTACAGTGGTGGAGTGCCCAAACCAACTACACACACTAACAGGCTACACGCCCAGCCATTTCCACAACACCAACGCACCCATCCACATACCATTCTGTCACCCGCACCACAGATGCCAATATCCAACCACAATTTACCTGTACCCTCTACCTAACACTTACACTACCCGCCCCGGGTATCCGTGATGGGGGTCCACTCTTCCCCCATTCACACCTTCGCACCATCCACTCCACTCCACAATTTCCACCATTCTCACTCCCCGACCATCCATTCCACTACTCCATACCATTTATTCCATACAACCATTTATTCCACACACCTGTCCTCCATTCACCTGTCGTTGCACACCTGTGCAATCATACCTGGTGCCACCTGCACCCTCCTTTCTTCCTGGACCCTTTGGTCAACACAACACGCAATCACCACTACTCCCTCATACACTGCTCCACACACCTGTTCAGTTGCACACCTGTGCAATCACACCTGTTCCATTCTCACCTGTTCAATCCTCACACACACGGCATCATCTCAGCTAACTACTCCCCTCTGAAACTTGCGCTTCCCAGTCGTCCCTTTAAACTATTGCGCTCCCACGTCATTATAATCCACACTAATCTACCTGCGTCCCCACTACAGGAATCAGTCACTAACTAACCTTAACGTCACCTAATGTCATCTTCTAGGGCCCTATCAATATAACCTAACCCACCCGGGCTAGTTTTCACTGCCATACACCCCATAAGCTATTGCTCCTTTGCCCCCACCTGTGAGGGATGGTGGATTTGCCATCCCACCACATCGGGGGTCTCTCACTACCAATTTCGCTCGTCCAAATCCAACAATTCAAAAATTTTCCATTTACTGCCAATTCTATTCACTTTTCTAAATTTCGTTTCAAATCACTACTATCACTATCACCATCACCCGTCTACTTATTACATCCTCTCGGTGCGCCAATTCACATCTACAGCCCGGCTTCGTACAGCCGAGCACTGAACGCGGATTCTTTTGTGCTGGCGGCTGGATGCGTCCCGCATTCGGGGCCGGGGCGGGGGCTTACCCGGGCCGAGATCCCACGCATCACCTCGGCGTGGAGCCATCCAATGTCCCGATCTCGACCTGCCGGCACGTCTCAACAAAACGTGGTCGCCATAGCGACCCTTCCTATCCAGCCGCCCGCTCCGCCTAGTGGAGCCCGGCCGCGGCCGTTCAAAGCGAGGCCCAGCGTGGATCGCGCACGGCGGTTCTTTCGAAACCGCCGTGGTTCGGATCCCCGCTGGTTCTCGCGGCACGCGAAGCCCGGCACGCACCGAGGGCCCGATCCGGCTAAAAGTCGACCTAACCTTTAACCCGGTTACCGTCGACGCTTCACCTGCAGGCTTACATGCATACGCTACCTCTTTCTTGCTCATACATGCAGCCGTTCCCATTCTCCTCGTACCTTTTCTTTCACACCTCGGTACACTCACTCCGCTCACCGACTTGGTCACACACCTGACCACCGAACACTTTGGCACACATTCGTTGCTCGCACACCTCACCAATACACCGCTTCGCGCCCCCTCCTCGGTCACCTCCTCTGTGACAATCACAGGTGTGCCCTCATTCGCACACCCAACCACGTGCCTCACCACCAATTCCAGCGTGCATTCCCACTCACGCTCTACCATTCCAGGTGTGCATCCTTCCATCCCAGGTGTACATCCTCGCTCACCTGTCACAACTAACTCACGCTCCATGTCACTCTCACTACTTTCACCTCCATTCCTGACAGCGCACTCACCCTTACTCTTGACAGCGCACTCTTTCCCCATGCACCTGTCCGTCACACACCTTTCTCGCGCACACTCTCCCGTTACACCCTCTGTAACACTCACCACAGACGTACACTTTCTCGTTACATCCTCTGTAACACTCACCACAGGTGTACACTCTCTCGTTACTTCCTCCGTAACACTCACCACAGGTGTACACTCTCTCGTTACTTCCTCCGTAACACTCACCACAGGTGTACACTCTCTCGTTACTTCCTCCGTAACACTCACCACAGACGTACACTTTCTCGTTACATCCTCTGTAACACTCACCACACCGCGCTTCCATGTACCCCCTCGCACACGCGCTTCGACCGGCTCACTCCTGACGGCACACTCACTCCTCGGCGTGCACTTTTTTCTCACACACCCCATGGTCGGACATTCTCGCACACCTCTTTTTTCGCACACCTGACCTGTCACACACTTCACCAACGGCCTTTCACGAACACCCGGATCCAAACCAATCCCCAAGCCGACTGAATCTCCCCTCACATCATGTACATTGCCACTCACCTCCGTACCTCGTCGCACCTCCTCTGCCACCTGCAAACTTTTTATTTGGTTAGTGAGCACTGCATCATGATTTGAACACAGACCTTGTACATATTCCATGACTTCCTCCTTTATCTCCCTCTTAGCTTCCCTCCGTCTCTTCTTAATTTCACTCACCCCTTCTTCCACTTCCTCTAATTTTTGTTTAACCTCTTTTATTTCTCGGTGCGTCCCCTCAAGTTCGTCCTCTAAGGCTACCGTGACCGTCTCTATGTGCATCCTCACCTGCCGGTCCTTTGTCTCCATTATCTCTGTCACCTCCTCCACCCTCATTGTCAGTTCCTCCCGTACCATCTGACATTGCCTCTGCGTCGCTATTAATTCGTTTTTAATTTCTTTTTGTGTCGCCTTTAACCCTCCTAGTACCGCAGTGTTCTTTTGAACCTGCTCCACTAACTTAGTTTGTCCCTCTGTCAGCTGCTCCACCTCCTCCGTCAGATCTTCTATTCCCCCTTGTAACTTAGCCGTATTATTCCTCACTTCTTTCTCTATACGCTTTTCGCCTCGCTTTACCTCCTCGCGTAGCCGTGGGACCTGCTCGCCCAACCTGCGGTCTCTGTCCCTCTGCTCCCTTTCCTCCCAATCGGCCCCCATCCTATCTATTTTTGCATTCATTTCGGCCATGAAGGCTTGCATTTGGGCCACCGTTGGTAGTACAAAGGGTACTGTCACGATTTGTTGCCACAAAAGGTTAAAATCCAACGGCGGCGCTACCACGGTCGCGGGCGTGGCAAAATTTGGTGCCGCTACACCCACGTGCGCGAGGACGCCATTTTGCGCGTCTGACACCCCCTCAACCGCCTCCTCATTGCTCTCCTCCTCCCTTTCTTCCACATACATTTCCCCTGGTTCCTGGGTTACCCCTAACCCGTCTATCTCCCCCACCGACATCCGATCGCCTTGATTGTCCATGGCGCGATCTCAAAATTCGGGTTTTATAAAACAACACAATTTCGTCCGCTTTATAATTTTGAGCGCGTGCAGCGCGCTCCGGGTCGATCTCACTCCCCGACACCAATTGTTACGGTAATAACACAATTGGTGTTCCAAAATTTGGGCCTAACAAATTTAGTCCCAGGTCCGAATCCCATCTCCTGACTACCAATTGTTACGGACACGGTTTTTGGATGTTATTTTACCGAGCGGTGGTGTATTTAACCGCGTCCGAACAGTTACTCCCCGATTAGAACCCGATTCCACCCGAACGTTGACTAATCGCGCTACAGATATTCAATTGGGAAACCTCTAAAGCGACCGAAAGAGAAGAAGAGAGAAGAAAGACAGAGTTTGGAGGAAGAACAGATTTATTATACACACACAAGCAATATTTTAGAGCGACCAATATTATTTACAGCAATAGATGGAAAAGAGCAGTCACACAGTGCATTGTTAACTTATTCTATTTCATTTACTTAATCCCCAAGACAAACGAGTAGGACAGGACGTTCACACTCACACGGTGGATATTGCAGGCAGGTAATGGCTCGAGGTTGATTGCTTGAGAGGAAAGGCAAGGTCGGAGGCCGCAGCTTTCAACCCCTCGCGGTTTTGGCGGGAAAACCTCCGTCGCGTATCCGCGGCCGTCACGCGCTGGCTCGGCACACCTGCTCCTCTTCCTGGGGTGGAGCCGTCTCCCTCCGTTCAGCGCGTCTCTCCAACGACAGGGGATTTTGCAGGCAGGCAGGTAGGGCTTGCGGTGGATTGCGCTCCTCTTCCAGGTCATCCCCCAGCGTATCTCTCAAGGCCTCTTCAGTCATCTCTCATCTCGACTCGTAAAGCAGTCCCCTGCAGTCGCTTTTATCACCTCCGGCGGAATTAAGCCGCCGGCTCCGAGGGCACGCCTACCGGGTCACTCACCGCGGTGTTGATTGGCTGTTAGGGCCGGTTCACTCCTGCCCTCTTCTGACGAGGTGGAGACACGCCTTTCTTCTCCAACCTTACCTCGTGGCCAATGGTGGTTGAAGAGAAAAACCGACCAAAATGCGGAAGGCAAATGGAAGGGAGGTTTTGGGGAAATTGGAAGGGCCTACGCTTATTTTGTTTGATACAATGCAAAGTCAATCTAGTGGAAAACACATACTTAGCCTACATGGAATAAGGAAATACACTATTTAAAAGATATATCGTGACCTGCGTGTATGTTCTATGAAATTAATTAGGAGGACGGCTGCGACCATTATTTACATTACCAGGATGTTACCATACCAAAACCATACTCTTCACATCCGTTACCCTTCCTCCAAAATTGTTACACTCCTCAAAACCCGTTACACTTCTCAAAACCCGTTACACTTCTCAAAACCCGTTACACTTCTCAAAATCGTTACAATATATATATATATACATATATATACATACATACATATATATATATACATATATACATACATACATATATACATATATATACATACATATACATACATACATATATATATACATACAAATATATATATAATTTATATATATATATATAATTTATATATATATATATATAATTTATATATATATATATATATATAATTTATATATATATATATATATATAATTTATATATATATATATATATATATATAATTTATATATATATATATATATATATATAATTTATATATATATATATATATATATAATTTATATATATATAAATATATATATAATTTATATATATATAATTTATATCATATTATATCATATTATATATAATATATATATATAATTTATATAATATATCAAAGCGCCTTTGGGCTTCTGGAAAAGCGCTATACAAAATAAATGAATTATTATTATTATTATTATTATATATATATAAAATTTATATATATATATATATATATATATATATATTTATTTATTTATATATATATATATATATACACATGTGTATATATATATATATATATATATATATATATATATATACACATACATACATACACACATACATATATATATATATATATATATATACATACATATATATATATATACATATATATATTGTTACGCAACCGTGATTAACACCACAGTTACGGATGGCCGATTGCGAGACTTTACACTCCCGAGGCGAAAACTCAATGGCGGATTCAAACTCAACACAAAGTTAAACGCGCGGAATGGCGGACACGGCGAAGCTCCCCCCCGCCGCCTTATCTATTAAAATGAAACACCCAGGAAACTGCGTTCAGATATATACAGAAAATAATACAAGGATTTATTAATGAAAAGTAAAGACAGTGAAAAAGCCCGCGCCGGTAATACTAATAACTCTAATAAGCCTAAATTGGGATCCCACACACAACAGATACCAAACACGATACGAGGGAGATTATGAATACGAAAATAACACGTCTCGTCAGGTAAAGTGTAACGCGGAGGTCGGGCTTATCTGGCTCCTTTCGTCTTCTTGTAACACGGCCGCGCTCAACCGCCACCAGGCCTCGTCGGTTCAACGGCACACCCACACCACGAGCTCCCTTGCTCCAACGGTCCCACGCAGGGCTGCACAAAGCAAACGAACTCCACTCGACCAGGGCCAGGAAGGACTCCTTTGAACTCCACTCGACTCGACTCTCTGCGGGAGTGCTGGCAGCCAAGTGCCAACTGTTCACTGCTCTGTGCCAACTGCCAACGAACTGCCGTACGAACTGCTCTGTGCCAACTCTTCAGTGCCAACTGCCGACTGCCCTGTAATGGCGTCCGACCGTCGCTAATATCTCTCGCCGATGACGTCACATTGGCGCACTCCTCAGCCAATCAAAAGCCTCCCAACTCGCCGGCTCGCCCAGGTCACGCCCTCTGCGGCATCCTCACCACTCCGCGTCCCCGACCCCGCGGTCCTTGTGTTATAACACGTGCCAGGCGAGGTTTGTAGGCCTTGGAGGTGTAAACGGTGGCGGCCCATTGTGGCGGTGGTTTTGGCCTGGTTTCCTGTCCGTTTGTTCCTAAGTCATTGTCAGGGAAAGGAATTATTTAATGTTGCGCTAAGGACCTAACTAATGTTTATGTGGTTTGCAGTGCCATAATGGACAAAGGTTTGACTACTAGGTGAGACTCACAGGGGCGTTACCTTTAATCCCTCACTATTTAACACTCGAACCTCCAGGTAGGTCCACAATCATACATCTTCCCCCGACAAACGCCTAAACATCAAGAACTTATTACATGTAGAGTCCCTGTCACGACAGCCGAATACCTACCTATTCAGATCTACCTAGCTCTAGATGTTGCTCTACCAAATTCATAACAATATATATACATACATATATATATATATACATATATATATATATACATACATATATACATACATATATATATATACATATATATATACATACATATATATATATATATACATACATATATATATACACATACACATATATACATACATATACATATATACATACACATACATATATACATACACATACATATATACATACACATACATATATACATACACATATATACATACACATATATACATACACATATATACATACACATATATACATACACATATACACATACACATATACACATATACATACATATACATATATACATACACATACATATATACATACACATACATATATACATACACATACATATATACATACACATATATACATACACATATATACATACACATATATACATACACATATATACATACACATATACACATACACATATACACATACACATATATACATACACATATATATATATACACAACAACAACAACAACAACAACAACAACAACAACATGCATTTTAAGGCCATTTTTCCTGCTAGAGCGGGGGTTAGCCTTGCGGTTCCCATGACAATCTTCTCCATTTTGCCCTATTTTCTGCATCTCTCCTTGTTAACCCCCTTGCCCGCATTTCTTCTTCCACCATCTTTAGCCAAGTCTTTCTCGGTCTTCCCCCTCCTCTACTTCCTTCTACATTCATTTCCATCACTCTTCTCAACGAGTCACTTTCATCCTTCCTCAACACATGACCAAACCATCTCAACCTGTTCCTCTTCACAGCATCAATCACAGGCTCTATTCCCATCATTTTTCGCAATTTATCATTTGTCTTCCTCTCTCTCAACGATACTCCGCACATCCATCGAACCATTCGCATTTCCACCCTTTCCAACCTTCGTTGCTGCTCTACGTTCATTACCCATGTCTCGCTCCCATAAATCATCACTTCTCACACATGCAGCATACACCTTTCTCTTCAGCTTCAGCGACACTCTCCTCCTCATCAGCACGCCACTCAGTTCCCGAAACTTCTTCCATGCACATCTCACTCGAGCAACCGTTGCCGAGTCTGATCCACCTTCTCCATTCAGCATGTCTCCGAGGTAGCAAAATGTTTTCACACCTTCCAGCTTCACGCCGTCTCCAAGATCTAACAACATTTCCTCCATCTGCAGCTCCCTCTGTGCACACCTTACATTTGAATGTAGCTGCCACACTGGTAAATGACCCTCTCAGACCACTACATTTTTGATGAACCCACTCAGCGCATGTAGTGAAATCGTATCCGTACTGAACCCGGGTGGGGATGCTCGCTGCTCGCTGTCATTGTTGTCCCCCACTAGGGGCGTGACTATAAGACCCGTTGCTGTGTCAGTGCTCCGAGACTTCTCCCTTGTGACATGTTACATCGGTAGCCTCGTTAATGGTACGCCTTTATAGAATATCTAGCTTGCTTGCATTGACTGATATGAATGCCTTTATGAGATGTCGCATCGTATGCTTATTGTGTATTTCTACTTACAGGAATGATCTGATGATCTAAATGCAATTAAACCAAACCGTTGGACTAAAGTTGTGCGGACCTGAATGGTTTTCCACAACACTTAATTGCATTTAAGATCTGCTGACATGGCTGGCAACAAGACGTTGACGGTGTCCATTTTCAGCGCCGACCCACAAGCCACGGACGGAGGCTTGCAACTCAAGCACTGGCTCCGACAACTGGAGCATCTCTTTGATGAGCCTGAGACCGCTCCGACGCCTGCCGCGAAGCTGGCAATATTACACTCAAAAATCGACTACCGGGTCTACCACGCGGTCGCTCAATGCACGACGTATGATCTTACCATCGCGGAGCTCAAGCGGCTTTATATAAAAGAAAAAAGCCCTGTGTATGCGCGTTATTTGCTGCAGACGCGGCGGCAGCAGCCCAACGAGCCTATGGATCATTACGCCCAGGAGCTCCGGCAGCTCATGCTGGACAGCGCCAAGGAGCCACGGACTCCCGAGCAGGCTAAAGATGATCGACTTTTAGATGCCTTCATAGCAGGGGTCTCCTCCCAGGAACTACGTCTCAAACTCTTGGAGAAGACCGACCTGACCTTCGCTACGGCGGTTGAGCAAGCGACGGTGTATACCGAAGCGCGGATGCAATCGAACGCCTATGATCGCACGCGCCTTTTGGCGGGCACCTCACTACACGCCCGGCCGGAGAGTACCACTGACGAGGACGTGGATCCGCCTGCTGAACTCCGGGATGCTCCGGAGGATGACCCTACCCTGACAGCTGCCGTTACGACCAGCAGACCCAAGGCCTTGCGCGGGGCCGCATGTTTTTTTTGTGGAGGGCCTCGTCATGCCCGAGTCGTGTGTCCGGCACGTGACGCTATTTGCCATTTGTGCTCGCTAAAGGGACATTACGCGAAAGTGTGCAAGCAATCGGCACGCGGCTCGCGGCCCTTCGACTCGCGCAGCCGCGGTCGCGCAGGCGCGGCAACCTTGAACGGGCTTGTAGCAGAACCCACGAGCCCAGCGCCTTACCCGACTTCGAAGGGGAGGGCCCCTCTCTGCGGCCCGCTGGGCGCGCAGACAACCTTGACTGGCGCCACCGGACAGCCACCACCGTCTCATTCTCCATCGGGGACAAAGGCCGCGTCCTTGGCCAAACCTCGAGCCACGCAAGGGAAGAAACAGCTTTCGAATACTACGGAAGCCTTTTGTCAAAGCGACCAAACGAAAAAGGCGATTTCGAATACTACTACGGAAGCCTTTTGTCAAAGCGACCAAACGAAAAAGGCGATTTCGAATACTACGGAAGCCTTTTGTCAAAGCGACCAAACGAAAAAGGCGATTTCGGCTACAACGGAAGCCTTTATCTGCCAGGAGTGTCAAAAGGCGATGCCAAATACTACGGAGGCCTTTTCTCGTCGGATTTTGAATCGCGAAACACCGGAATGCTGGGGAAAGCCCTCTGATGACGATAATGGATTCCCCATGGTCAACGCAGACTCCGGCCACGATCGCAAAACTGCTGCTGGTGTAGGATCCACCCGCGAGGCTGGTCCGACCCATTCGGGGGGCTCAGTCCCGCTCCCAGCTGCCTCGTCTGGCCTGGCTCAAGCCCTTATTCCCCTTATGGTTGAGGGCCATTGTGTTCAGGCCTTGGTGGACACCGGATCTACGGATAGTTTTATCGACCAGCGACTTGTGCTCAGGCATGGATGGCGGATCGGGCGGTCTACGAGACGGATCTTCATGGCTTCCCAGGGACTCCGGCTTAGCACAAAAGGGGAATGCCGATTGAAACTAGTGCTAAAGGGACGGGTTTTCCCTGATGTACACCTTATGGTTTTACCCGCATTATGTGCTGATATTCTGCTAGGACACGATTTTCTTAAACTGCATGGACGTCTGGTAATGGAGTTCGGTGGGCCTGACACTCTTGTTGTGGGGGCGGACGACGCGCTAACGGTGTGCGCCCTAGCGCAAATGGACGTCCGTCCGCTTTCACTGTTCCCCAATCTAACCTCCGACTGTACCCCTGTCGCGGTAAAATCGAGACGCTACTCTCGCGCGGACATGCAATTCATTGCGGACGAAACGACTCAGCTCTTGAAAGACGGCATCATAGAACCTAGTAGGTCGCCGTGGCGTGCCCAGGTCTTAGTGGTGCGCAGTGAGGCCCATCGCAAACGCATGGTGATCGACTATTCCCAAACGATTAACCGCTTTACACAGCTGGATGCCTACCCCCTTCCGGGGATGGACGCGCTAGTGCAACAGGTGTCCCAGTATTCGGTCTATAGTACTCTCGATCTCCGTAGTGCGTACCACCAGATCCCTATCTCTAGGGCGGATCGTATCTATACCGCTTTCGAGTCGGGGCAGCGGTTGTACCAATTCACACGATTGCCCTTTGGGGTGACGAACGGGGTCGCTTGTTTCCAGAGGGCCATGGATGACCTCGTTGCGCGGGAGCACTTAACCGATGTTTTCGTCTACCTCGATAACCTTACGGTTTGTGGATATGACCAAGGGCACCATGACGCTAATCTGAAGCGCTTCCTTGAGGTCGCGCAACGGTATCACTTAACTATGAACGAGGATAAGTGCCGATACTCCCTACGCACCATAGATCTTCTGGGGTACACCGTGACCCATGGCTCTGTCTCTCCGGATAAGGAACGTCTGTGACCTTTGCTCGACATGGCCCCTCCCTGCGATCGGGCGTCCCTGAAACGCGCCCTTGGGCTGTTCGCCCATTACTCCAAATGGGTGCAAAATTTCTCCGCGAAACTTCGCCCCCTTGTGGCCTGCGACACCTTTCCCCTGAGTTCGGCCGCATTGACGGCCTTTGAAGGTCTTAAGACCGACATCGCCCGAGCCGCCGTAGCAACCATCGACGAGAGCGGCTCGTTCGTCCTCGAAAGTGACGCCTCGGATCAGGCCATCGCGGCGACCCTCTCCCAAGGGGGACGTCCCGTGGCTTTCTTTTCACGGACTCTTACCTCCGCTGAGCGGCGGCACTCGTCCGTTGAAAAGGAAGCGTATGCGATCGTCGAGTCTATTCGGCGATGGCGCCCGTACCTACTCGGGCGGAGCTTCCAAATCATCACGGACCAGCAAAGCGTTGCGTTCATGTACGACACCTTACACGCCCAGCGCATTAAGAACGAGAAAATCACTCGCTGGCGTATCGAACTCGCCGACTTCTGTTACACCATCAAATATCGCCCAGGGAAGGATAACCAGGCCGCCGATGCCATATCGCGCCCCACTACATGTGCTGGTATCACCTCGTTGGAGGGCCTACGGGTGCTGCATGCTACTGCGGGCCATCCCGGCGTAACGCGTTTCGCTCATTTCGTGCGGAGTGGGAATCTCCCTTACTCGATTGACGATATCCGCCGTATCTGTCGCGACTGCGCTATCTGCGCGGAAATCAAACCGCGTTTCTATAACCCCCCTATGGGGACTCTGGTGAAGGCTACACGCCCGTGGGAACGCTTGGCGATGGATTTCAAGGGCCCTTTGCCGGTGTCGAGCGGCTCTCGCTATCTGCTCACTATCGTTGATGAGTACTCACGATTCCCCTTTGCTTATATGTGCGCGGACATGACTGCTGCCACGGTGATGCGTTGCTTACAGAACTTGTTCTCAATGTTCGGTTACCCGGCCTATGTCCATACCGACCGGGGTGCAGTCTTCTTCTCTCAGGAGGTGCGCGGCTATCTGCTCCAAAACAACGTTGCGTCTAGTTACACCACGCCGTATAGACCCCAGGCTAATGGGCAGATCGAACGCTTCAACGGGATTATCTGGAGGGCCATCATGCTCCATCTCCGGACCCACGGCCGGGGCCTCGATAAATGGGCTTGGTCGCTACCTGCGGCGTTGAACTCAATCCGGGCACTCCTGAGTACGGCAACTAACCAAACTCCCCACGAGCGTCTTTTCCACCACCCCAGGAGCTCGGGGTGTATACGGTCTTTGCCCAGTTGGCTCGCTGGGCCCGGGCCGGCCTACCTTAAACGGGCAGTTCGCGCGAGCAAGTACGACCCCCTTGTGGACAAAGTGCAGATTCTCCAGGCTAATCCTGAGCATGCTCGTGTGATGACGTCTGATGGTCGTGAGACTACTGTCTCCGTTCGTCATCTTGCCCCTTGCGGGGTCGACGACCTTAGTAGGGAATCGGACGAACCGGTCGAACCCATCTATGAGACTATGACCTCTCCCGACGCTCCCATCGCCGATAGTCCACCGACCCTCCCCCCGTCGAGACTGCCCGGGTCCGACGACTTGGCGTTACCCCCTTCATCACCCGACCCTGTTGACGCCTCTGACACCGGGGATACAGGGTTACGAGACGCCGTACCCGGGGAATTTCGAACGCGTGCTGGCAGAGAAATTCGCCGCCCGGCCCGCTACGGTTGGGCCGACTGATACTCCGCGCCCATGCTGACGCTCACTCGCTTTTAGCCACGCGGCCGTATAATTCTGACGGGGGGGTGAATGTAGTGAAATCGTATCCGTACTGAACCCGGGTGGGGATGCTCGCTGCTCGCTGTCATTGTTGTCCCCCACTAGGGGCGTGACTATAAGACCCGTTGCTGTGTCAGTGCTCCGAGACTTCTCCCTTGTGACATGTTACATCGGTAGCCTCGTTAATGGTACGCCTTTATAGAATATCTAGCTTGCTTGCATTGACTGATATGAATGCCTTTATGAGATGTCGCATCGTATGCTTATTGTGTATTTCTACTTACAGGAATGATCTGATGATCTAAATGCAATTAAACCAAACCGTTGGACTAAAGTTGTGCGGACCTGAATGGTTTTCCACAACACTTAATTGCATTTAAGATCTGCTGACATGGCTGGCAACAAGACGTTGACGGTGTCCATTTTCAGCGCCGACCCACAAGCCACGGACGGAGGCTTGCAACTCAAGCACTGGCTCCGACAACTGGAGCATCTCTTTGATGAGCCTGAGACCGCTCCGACGCCTGCCGCGAAGCTGGCAATATTACACTCAAAAATCGACTACCGGGTCTACCACGCGGTCGCTCAATGCACGACGTATGATCTTACCATCGCGGAGCTCAAGCGGCTTTATATAAAAGAAAAAAGCCCTGTGTATGCGCGTTATTTGCTGCAGACGCGGCGGCAGCAGCCCAACGAGCCTATGGATCATTACGCCCAGGAGCTCCGGCAGCTCATGCTGGACAGCGCCAAGGAGCCACGGACTCCCGAGCAGGCTAAAGATGATCGACTTTTAGATGCCTTCATAGCAGGGGTCTCCTCCCAGGAACTACGTCTCAAACTCTTGGAGAAGACCGACCTGACCTTCGCTACGGCGGTTGAGCAAGCGACGGTGTATACCGAAGCGCGGATGCAATCGAACGCCTATGATCGCACGCGCCTTTTGGCGGGCACCTCACTACACGCCCGGCCGGAGAGTACCACTGACGAGGACGTGGATCCGCCTGCTGAACTCCGGGATGCTCCGGAGGATGACCCTACCCTGACAGCTGCCGTTACGACCAGCAGACCCAAGGCCTTGCGCGGGGCCGCATGTTTTTTTTGTGGAGGGCCTCGTCATGCCCGAGTCGTGTGTCCGGCACGTGACGCTATTTGCCATTTGTGCTCGCTAAAGGGACATTACGCGAAAGTGTGCAAGAAATCGGCACGCGGCTCGCGGCCCTTCGACTCGCGCAGCCGCGGTCGCGCAGGCGCGGCAACCTTGAACGGGCTTGTAGCAGAACCCACGAGCCCAGCGCCTTACCCGACTTCGAAGGGGAGGGCCCCTCTCTGCGGCCCGCTGGGCGCGCAGACAACCTTGACTGGCGCCACCGGACAGCCACCACCGTCTCATTCTCCATCGGGGACAAAGGCCGCGTCCTTGGCCAAACCTCGAGCCACGCAAGGGAAGAAACAGCTTTCGAATACTACGGAAGCCTTTTGTCAAAGCGACCAAACGAAAAAGGCGATTTCGAATACTACTACGGAAGCCTTTTGTCAAAGCGACCAAACGAAAAAGGCGATTTCGAATACTACGGAAGCCTTTTGTCAAAGCGACCAAACGAAAAAGGCGATTTCGGCTACAACGGAAGCCTTTATCTGCCAGGAGTGTCAAAAGGCGATGCCAAATACTACGGAGGCCTTTTCTCGTCGGATTTTGAATCGCGAAACACCGGAATGCTGGGGAAAGCCCTCTGATGACGATAATGGATTCCCCATGGTCAACGCAGACTCCGGCCACGATCGCAAAACTGCTGCTGGTGTAGGATCCACCCGCGAGGCTGGTCCGACCCATTCGGGGGGCTCAGTCCCGCTCCCAGCTGCCTCGTCTGGCCTGGCTCAAGCCCTTATTCCCCTTATGGTTGAGGGCCATTGTGTTCAGGCCTTGGTGGACACCGGATCTACGGATAGTTTTATCGACCAGCGACTTGTGCTCAGGCATGGATGGCGGATCGGGCGGTCTACGAGACAGATCTTCATGGCTTCCCAGGGACTCCGGCTTAGCACAAAAGGGGAATGCCGATTGAAACTAGTGCTAAAGGGACGGGTTTTCCCTGATGTACACCTTATGGTTTTACCCGCATTATGTGCTGATATTCTGCTAGGACACGATTTTCTTAAACTGCATGGACGTCTGGTAATGGAGTTCGGTGGGCCTGACACTCTTGTTGTGGGGGCGGACGACGCGCTAACGGTGTGCGCCCTAGCGCAAATGGACGTCCGTCCGCTTTCACTGTTCCCCAATCTAACCTCCGACTGTACCCCTGTCGCGGTAAAATCGAGACGCTACTCTCGCGCGGACATGCAATTCATTGCGGACGAAACGACTCAGCTCTTGAAAGACGGCATCATAGAACCTAGTAGGTCGCCGTGGCGTGCCCAGGTCTTAGTGGTGCGCAGTGAGGCCCATCGCAAACGCATGGTGATCGACTATTCCCAAACGATTAACCGCTTTACACAGCTGGATGCCTACCCCCTTCCGGGGATGGACGCGCTAGTGCAACAGGTGTCCCAGTATTCGGTCTATAGTACTCTCGATCTCCGTAGTGCGTACCACCAGATCCCTATCTCTAGGGCGGATCGTATCTATACCGCTTTCGAGTCGGGGCAGCGGTTGTACCAATTCACACGATTGCCCTTTGGGGTGACGAACGGGGTCGCTTGTTTCCAGAGGGCCATGGATGACCTCGTTGCGCGGGAGCACTTAACCGATGTTTTCGTCTACCTCGATAACCTTACGGTTTGTGGATATGACCAAGGGCACCATGACGCTAATCTGAAGCGCTTCCTTGAGGTCGCGCAACGGTATCACTTAACTATGAACGAGGATAAGTGCCGATACTCCCTACGCACCATAGATCTTCTGGGGTACACCGTGACCCATGGCTCTGTCTCTCCGGATAAGGAACGTGTTTTCCACAACAGCGCACATTGTACATTGAATGGAGTTCACTCTGACACCCTTCCTGCACACAGCACATGGCCACTTCCCAGTTCTTTCCACCTCACCACATGCTTTACCACTTGCCATCACCTTCGTCTTTCCGATATTCACCTTCAGACCTTTTGTCTCCATACATTCCTTCCACTTGTTCGTGCCTAAGAGGAGGAGGGTGCAGTGTTGCGGAGATGAGGACTGTATATTTTTTGATTGTGTGCTGTACTATTATTATTATTGTTTATTCTGCGCCCCCCTACCTCCGGAGCTGTGTAAAGGTGAAAGGGCATCCCATAATTAGTCCACAAGCATACACATCAGCCAAATAATAGAATACCCCTGTTGATAGTTATCTCTTATTCTGTGTTTTAGAGTAAGGCTGTGTCTCCCATTAATTGAAGTACTCCATTGCACCAGTGAAAGAGAATAGATCCCCTTTCCTTCCCATCCCCAAAATCTCCATTTCCTTTTACATCCCCTTCCGTCATTGCCGGGCCTCGATTGCCGAATTACCTCCCCTCCAATAACCGCCATTGAACATGTGCTCGAATCGGAGAAGAAAGGCGTGCCCGCCCGTCGTCATCAAGGGCGGAGCCAGAGGGTCGCGCGACCAACCAGGGCCGAGGTGAGCACCCCGATGGGCATGTCCAAAAGGCCGGCGGCTTAATCGCCGGAGGCGCTATAAAGGCGCGGACGCAAGCAAGTGAGTTGGTCACCAAGAGAGAGAGTCGTGAGGAGTCAGTCAGTGGAGTCGGTGGTCAGTTGGTTGCGTTGGTTGCGGTGAGGAGTCGGTGGTGGTGGTCAGTTGGTTGCGTTGGTTGCGGTGAGGAGTCGGTGGTAAAGAGTGAGTGGACCAAGAACGAGTTGAGGGTTTGGACCAGACGAGTCGGACAAGGCCTGGCAAAGCACGCGACGTACACAGCAGCCACAACAGCAGCTTCGGGGCCTGAACGGCGGTTTGGAGCAGGGCCGTAAAGGAACGGCGGCTGCTAAACGCGCCGGTTGAGCTGCAGGACCCCCTTGGACACACCTCCTTCCAGCCATCCACCTCCTGCCTTTCCATCCTTCTTGTGTACGTGAGTTTGTTCTGTTTGTTCTGTCCTGGGTTAATTAAGTCTGTATAAGCTAGTATTTTCCCTGTGTCACCTGCGTCTTATGTGCTTGTAAATAAACGTGACTGCTTTCTTTTTGCTTATGTGTGTAAATAGTAGGAATAAATTTAGTGGTATTTCCAACCTTTTTGTCTTCTTCTTCTTCTTCTTCTTCACATCCGTGTCGCCTTTGTCTTTTCCCTATTGACTAGCTGCGGTGCGATCCGGCCAAAGTTTGGGTGAAATCGGGTTCTAAGCGGGGAGTAACTGTTCGGACGCGGTAATACCAAACCGCTCAGTAAAATAACATCTAAAACCGCGTCTGTAACAATATATATATACATATATATATATATATATATATATATATATACATATATATATATTTTGCAGTATGCCGTCCTGATGAGGGTTAATAAGCCCGAAATCTGGATGGGTGGCTCTGCTTGATGTTTAGCCAATGGGGACCAATGAATAAATCTCTGTCTGTTGACAGAGTGGCCAGGCTGAGGCCTCCGGGTCGGAGGTGACGCTTTGGTCTAGGACTTCGGTCCACAGTAGATCGGGACAGCGCTCGTCACGCTGTTATGTCGTTGATTATTATCCCCACCGATCGCACCGCACCCCCTGGTTTTGGTTTGCACTGGCGGGAACGATGGTCTGTGTGGCAGACAGGCTGTTGGTTCCTTGCGGGTTATGCGGTATTTACCGTGTGAGACATAAT
>NC_136267.1:41092258-41107258 GCF_964187855.1 Myxine glutinosa
GGTTTAAACCCCATGACTCAATTGAGTATAACATCTGAAATTATATATCGTGCTTCTGAAAACTGATTTGAACTCAGCTGCAGGCAGAGGTGAGTGGACAAAATGTGGTTTCGAGGCTCGACGTGCAGGGTGGATCCTTAGCCCAGTAAGCAAGTCCTTGAATGTATGTGCCAAACAGTAGATAATATGGTCGCGACCCACGTACAGGGAAAACATGTCGCTAAACGCCTTCTTCGCAAAGGGAATAATTAATTATATATCTTTGTAGTTTCTAGTATGTCTCCTAAAAAAGGACGTAACCAACCTCGGGAGAAATATAGACATTACATATCTCGTGATTGTTATTGTATTCAGCACGTGTATCCAATCATTCATCTACCATTTAGCCTAGTGTATGAGAATATTTACTTCGGCCTGCGCTCGGGTCTGATATGTTTAGATAAAGAGCCAAAAAAGCTCAGCCTATCCCATGCTTACATCTGTTTGTCCAAGTTTGGCCTTCTGTAGGAAGGGACAATGGGAGGTGTTGTCGTTATGGCCCAGGGTTTGCTATGTCTTTAGCGCAGATTCTTGTCTGATATTTTGCTATAAATGAAATGACTTTTTGCTTATTTTCTAGCGAGTGTCTTGAGAAATTGCCCGCTGCGTGTTAGGCGGCGCATTCTTGAGCCTCGCTCCACACTGTGTGTTTGTAATCGATTTAATTAAACATTGTTGCTCTGATTCTTCTTCTTCTTCCTTCCCTTGAGGTCTTCGACCGACAATTTTGGTGTCAGAAGTGGGATCATCCAAGTGTGCAGACGAGGTGGACCCTCACGTTCCAGGTCGGGGAGGAGGCCTGCCGGCACCTAATTTGGGTAAGCAATTTTTGCACATCGAAATTGAAGCCTCCTGCCTTACTTTGGACGTGTGGACCTCTGTCGGCTGCACTACCTGGCTTGCATTCCGAACCATATTTAGTTTAAACCAGAGCAGCAGTGGGTAATGAATCGATTATAAAGGGCGCGCGAGATAAGGAGGGATATCCCTCAGGTAAGCTTCCTGCGTGGGAAGCAGGTAGACCCATATGTGGGAGATAGATAATAGGTGTTAAGTTACTCCGGCGTGAGAACTGCGTTTAAGGTTAGGGATCGGGGGGCGACCCGATTTTAGGACTACCAGGAGGGATTAACCCAAGAAGGTAGGAAGAATGGGTAATAGGAAAGGAAAGGAGGGAGAGCCTTTGAAGAACACTCCAGCGTTTTATATGAAAAGAAATTATGGGTATGCTGCTTTGCAACCGAGCAAGGCATGGACTATATTGACCGAGGGTTTGAATACGCCTTGGCCAGAGGAAGGGTCATTTGCAATAGACAGGTTAGATGTGTTATATGGGGCTTTAGATGCCCTAGAGAAGAAGAAGAAGAGACTCCCACCTGATTCATGGAAGGTCTATAGTTGGTGGAAGGTGGAGGCCTTGAAGAGACAGGCAGCCTCCAGACAAGCGAGTTTGCGAGGAGAGTTGAGCAAATACCAAGATGAGCGCAAACAGGGTCCAAAAAAGCAGGGTAAACAGATGAAGGCGCTCGCAGCGCAGACAAGTCAGAGGCTAATGGTAGCCCGGATTAATTCCGATGAGAAGGAACAGGATGAGGAAGATGAAATCCCTGTTTCCTATTCCCCCCATGGTCCAGTCCCAGGATCTAAGGCACGTTCCCGACACCAGGGCGCTATAGGGGAAACAAATGGGAGACCCCCTAGAGTTCATAAGACCCCACAACCATCAGCCCCTCAAGTCAAGGACGATGGAGATAGCAGCACAGACACCCCGGGGTTTCCACCCCCGATAGGTCCAGGTCAGAAAGTTTACCCTTCACTAGTGGAGTATCAGGCACCAGTGCAACGTGCGATAGAAACAAAGGGAGTGTTCCCCATGCGATGCGTGGGAATAGACGCAAACGGCGTGGCAGTAAGGCAACGTGTGCCTTGGAAAGAATCTGATTTAACGGCCATGCAAAAGAGGGTTCAGGAAATGTTGATCGACCAACCTTTGGATATAGTAATATTGCTCCGTCACTGGATTACAGAGGATGCCCCAGATTGGAGAGATATTTGTCATTTGGGAGCATCTATATTGCCACCAAAGGTATGGGCAAAGGCTAAAACCCTTTCATTATGGCCAATAGATGACCCCATGGCTCGGAATCCACCCATGACCGGAAACGATTGGGACATTTTGAAAAATCATCTCCTGACCAACATTGGCAATGCGCTCGCACCACCTGGAGGGCCAGATTGGGGAAGAATTGGGAACATAAAACAGAAAGCAGGAGAGACTATCGGCGACTATCGAGAGAGAATAGAAAAAGCGATAGCTCGATGGGGCGGGTTAGGATTAATCCAAGTCGAGGACCTACCCGCTCCCCTGGTGAACAATTACCTAGTAGAAGGGCTTCGGCCCGCATTAAAAAAACAAGTGCATGCCGTCCTTTTCGGTTGGAAAGGAATGGGGACCAATGAATTATGTACAAAACTTGAACAATGTCCGGGCTCCTCTTCGGAGGAAAAAAAGGAAATTAAAGAAGAAATGTTGCAGATGTTAGTAAGGGAAAAATTGGCCCAGCAACAAACAACAAGAACAATGGGGAGCAAGAAGAAACAAAAGGGGGCAAAAATAATGGGAAGTGACAGTGAGAGTGAGTCAAGTGATGACGAGACACTCGGTCCGGCACTGCAGGCAGCTGTGATGCAAGTACTCCGGGAACCACAAGGGCCTAGTGGGCCAGGAAATCAGACGTGGAGACAACCCCAACAACTCCAACAACCCCAATGGGCTGTTCCACCATGTTCTGTGCCAGGTCCCCCACCGGCCTATTGGCCACCACAAACACCCATGCCAGGATGGGCACCGCAATGGGGACCCTCCAATATGGGCCCCACCCCATGGGTTACCCCCAATTCGGGCATGCCATACGGGCCTTGTGCCCCAGTCCAACAAATGCCGAGGGGAGGGCAAGGGCGCCCACCTCCCTACAAAGGGGGGCGAAGGCCAAACCAACAAAACCAACAGGGGGGTCCAGGACAGGGACCCCCAGGGAGAGGGGCATGCTTTGAATGTGGACAGATGGGCCACTGGAGACGGGATTGTCCAAATTGTCCAAGGGGACCACGAAGACCCCAGGGACAGCAAGGGCCGACATATGGAAACGCCTATTGACGGGACGAATGCGGGCCGCCAAAGGAATGTCCATTGATAACAATGACCCCAGATAAGGAACCGACCTTGACGTTAGATGTAAATGGACAACCACTAAAATTCTTAGTGGATACCGGTGCGACTCGCAGTTGTATCAATAAGGGACAACTACCTACTTTGAAACCGACACACAAAAGCGTCCAAATCCAGGGCGTTTCAGGAAAATTAGAAACTCTCCCCGTATCAAAAGAGGCCCGAGTAATGTTCGGACCGCTAGAAGCTAAGCATGCATTTCTCATGACCACTACTGCCCCAACTAATTTACTAGGACGGGATTTGCTGTGTCGATTAGGTTGTGACATTGCGTGCACCAAGGAAGGTGTATACGTCGACGTCAGAGAATCGAACCGTGATTTGTTAATGATGGCATTGCAGCGCGCCAGCCCCACCGTGTATTGGTGGCGGTTGGAGGAAGGGGCTTTAGCAACATGGACCTACGTGATTGACACGATTGGCGCGCAAACGCAAGAAATTCGTGATTGGCTAGAAGAACACCACATAGCCACAAAATTGAAATATAATCCGCCGCATTGCACCGCATGTTATGACGCGACTGGAAGCGATGATTATTATTTAGACATGGTTGCGGCAGCTTTAGGGGAAACCTCTGATCTTCAATTATCACACATATGGATTGGCCGAGAAGGCATTGGGATTACGGTAACCTTATCGCCACGCCAGAGATCAAAGGCTAAGTACCCCGAGGGGATGGTAGCGCATGTTACCCTTAGCACCGCCAGAGGATGGCCACCCGAGAGCATTGGATGGATGATGGACAGACTGCGGAAAACGCCAGTAAGGCGTCGATACAATGTTGAACACCGAACGGTCCATGTGTTGGACAATAATGAAGGGTTCATAATTAATTTGGCACCTCAAGACAGACGAGTTCGATTTGAGATGGTGGAACTGCCACCCAAAGCGGCACATATGGTCAGGGCGGTCCCCACGACTCCAGGGGACTCCGATGGATTGCTCGATACCGTCACCCCGTCACTATGGGCGCAACACGAGAATGAAGTAGGGCGCATTAGGAATGCACCTCCGTTGGTGATTCCAATTAAAGAAGGGTTACCTTTACCACACATTCGGCAGTACCCACTTCGGCACGAGGCTGACGCAGGCATTTTTCCGGTGATAGAATCACTCGTGCAGCAGGGAATAATAATTGAAACCAACAGCCCATGTAACTCCCCCATTTTCCCAGTGCCAAAACCAATGACAGGAAAGTGGCGCTTTGTGCAGGATATGCAAGAGATTAATAAAATAATTCAGGGTATTCATCCGGTTGTACCAAATGCAGAAGTTTTGATGACTTCCATTCCGCCAGATGCTACACATTTTACAGTCATAGACTTGTGTTCCGCCTTCTTTTCAGTGCCAATAGCTCCAGAGTCCCAGTATCTCTTCGCTTTCACCTTCCGGGGGAGACAATTCACCTGGACAGTGCTTCCGCAGGGTTTCGCAAATAGTCCCACCTTGTTTTCACGAGCGCTGCACCGCGATCTCGCAGATGTCCAATTGGAAGGCGGCTCGGTGCTGTTGCAGTACATCGACGACTTATTAATCTGCTCTCCATCCAAGGCAGCCTGCGAGACGGATTCACTAGCGCTGTTAAATGCGCTAGCCGAGAAAGGCCACAAAGTAGGCCGGGAAAAATTGCAATTTGTGCGGGAGATAGTTACATACTTGGGACACGCGATTTCGCATGGGAGACGCGAGCTCAACGCGAGCCGGGTCGCTGCCATCATGGAAACCCCGTTGCCTCGTACACAAAGGGAGGTGTTGCGATTTTTGGGAATGGCAGGGTATTGTCGTACATGGATAATTGACTATGCGTTATTAGCAAAACCTCTATATGAGGCGACGAAAAACGACCAGCCACGGATGGTGAACTGGACGGACAGTCGAATACGCTGCTACGAAGGACTCAAACGAGCCCTGATAACGGCCACAACCTTAGGCCTTCCCGATTATAAAAAGGCCTTCACACTTTTCACCCATGCAGTAGGGGGATTCGCACAATCCGTATTAACTCAGACTCATGGAGATAGGGAACGTCCAGTAGCCTATTTCAGCAAAAAGCTTGATGCGGTAGAACAAGGCTTTCCGCTGTGTTTACAAGCCGTGGCGGCTGCCCGATACGCAGTTGAGCGGACGGCCGACATAGTTATGGGACATCCGGTCCTTTTACAGGTACCGCATTGCATCCATACACTACTACAACAGCGAAACACACAGCATCTCACAGCCACTCGACTGATGCAATACGAAACGGCATTAATTATGGCACCCAACGTGACGGTGATGCGGTGTACCATTCTTAACCCAGCGACACTTTTGCCAACAAAGGAGGAGGGAATCCCGCACGTTTGCACGGACGTGGTCCAATTAATATCAACGGTAAGGCCTGACTTACAGGACACTCCGCTACAGGAAGCCGATCATACCTATTACGTCGATGGTTCAGCCAAACGGGCTTGGGACGGATCCCTGTTATCTGGGTACGCAGTATGCTCGGATACGGAGACGGTCGAAAGCGGCCGCCTCCCGCCCACCTGGTCAGCACAACAAGCTGAACTGTACGCACTCACGAGAGCATGCGAAGTAAGCGAGGAAAAAGCAGTGACAATTTATACAGACTCGGCATACGCACACGGAGTGGTCCACGACAAAGGGGCCATATGGAAAATGAGAGGGTTCCTCACTTCAGCGGGAGCACTCATTAAAAATGGGGACTTAGTGCGAAATCTGCTTCATAGTATTATGCTTCCACGTGAAATAGCTGTAGTTAAATGCCGAGGTCACCAGCGTACAGACGACGCTGTGGCCCGTGGAAACGCCCGAGCCGACGGAGCAGCAGCACTAGCGGCAAACCAACAGGTTGGGTATAATATGCCAGTAGTTACGCGCAAACAGGGCGCTAAAGCGACCGCCCAGACAGACGTTCCGACATCCGCACCTACAGAGTTCGATGTAATACAATTACAAGCCGCGGCCTCAAACGTAGAACATCAAGATTGGATTAAATTGGGAGCTCAGCGCCCCGCAGAAGGACAAATGTGGACGATTAATGACAAACCCGTGGCACCGCGAGCTTTATTACCATGGTTGGCACGCATGGCGCATCAAAATGGCCATGTGTGCCATAGGGGGGGTGATGAGGCAGGTCACTTCCACCTGGGCAGCACCAGGCCTTTCGACTGTGGTTACCATGGTCTGTCGCTCGTGCGCTATATGTCAACGGCATAATAGGGGGGCACCCCCCAGACGCCGCCACAACGTGGGTCACCCGGCTCCCGTCGGGCCGTTCTGTCATATCCAGTTCGATTTTTTCAATTTACCGCCTTGTATGTCCTTTAAGCATGTATTGGTAGTGGTGGACATGTTCACCAAGTGGGTGGAGGCCTACCCATGCGTCAGGGCTGACGCTATAACGGTGGCCAAGTGCCTTTTGCGGCACTTTATATGTCGATTCGGTGTCCCGCAGAAAGTGTCATCCGATCAGGGCGGGCACTTCACAGGTGACGTCATTAAAGCCGTGTTAAAGGCCTTGGGAGTGATACAGTCGTTCCACTGTGTTTACTGCCCGCAATCGGCGGGACTTGTAGAACGAACGAATGGCACACTGAAAGGTAAGTTGGCAAAGATTTGCGACGAGACAGGCCTCAAGTGGCCGGAGGCCCTTCCGCTAGCGTTAATGAGCGTGCGCTCCACTCCAGGGCGCACCACTGGTCTCTCTCCACACGAGATATTAATGGGTCGGCCCATGAGTTTGCCGGTATCGGCGCCAGTGGATATGGCAGCCCTTGAATTACCTATCATGGATGACATGCTTCTAAAGTTTTGCATAGGTTTGTCCCATGTGGCACGCAGCATACATGAACGCGTTCGGGAGGCCCTGCCGGAGCCAGCAAGCAAGCCTATCCACACCTTCGAGGCAGGAGATTACGTGCTGGTGAAGCATTTCACCCGTAAGACTGCGCTCGAACCAAGATGGACGGGGCCATACCAAGTTCTTCTGATCACACCAACAGCGGTGTTTTGTGAGGGCAAGTCGTCCTGGGTACATGCCACACATTGTAAGTTGGCCATACCCACAAACACAGACACCTCAAACGCACCACCACAGATCGAGG
Organism: Myxine glutinosa; assembly: GCF_964187855.1. NCBI lineage: Eukaryota > Metazoa > Chordata > Myxini > Myxiniformes > Myxinidae > Myxine > Myxine glutinosa. Next base: position 41,099,633 of record NC_136267.1, read on the forward strand.
ATGCTGCACCACCGCCTGTTAGGGGTGGCAATCACACTTAGTTTAATATACCGCTTTGCCAGCACTGCACCTGCCGCGTCACGCCTCAAGTGGGGGGACACGAGGGCATGGGCGAACACGGAGACATATGCATATGGCGACCAAACCATTAAGGTCTACCGGCAGAGAGTTATCTGGGGCCAGGGGCTAAAACAGGTGTCTGCAACAGGTGCATGGGATGCTAAGAGAGGTATTAGAGGACATTGGATTGACTTTAAATTGAAATGAAAATTGAAAGGGTGGATTAGGAAAATGAATTTGTTCAAATAATCGTGGCATCTGTGGGATGCAACAATTTTGTGCCAAAATAGTGTATGGGAGCCGTCATCTGGGAAGCGTCGTTAAATGGCAGTAGGTTTAGACAGATATTGAAAGGGTTCGTGCAATGTCATTTTGGGGCTTATGGCTCGCCATTGTCTGTCTGCCAGTTAGGGTGGGCAGAGGGAAGAGGGAGTGATACTGCTCTGGCCTCTTGCTCGGCAGAATTGAGTATTGCTGGTTTTACCCCTGTTCAAAATTGAGCTCTCGAGAGCTGATTAACATTAGGATGCATCTCTCAAGGGACCCCTGGGTGGTCTCGAGAGCTGAGGTGTGAAATATGATGACGTTGTCTTATGGACACTTTGTGAGTGGCTAGACACATGCCTGAAAGGGGAAATTGTATTCATAACTCATGTGGGTTGTGTCAGAAGAAAAGGTTTAAAGGGAAGTGTGAAGAAGGTCATGGAAAGTGCAAAGATGATTGGAGTGGAAAGTCGAATCAGATGGATTACTTGTCAATGACAGGTGACTGCAGGAATTGATGAGAAAGTGGAGGAAAAGGGTTATAAAAAGTTAATGGAAAAGGCAGGAAATAAAGAAAAGTGGTTAGTTATGGACTGTTGTTTCGTGATAAGAAGGTGATACAAGGGGTTGGCTTGCACTGGGGGGAAATGGTTGGTAAATCATGTATTATTATTAGATGTAGGGAAGATGATTAAAAGGAAGGTATTTTCGGAAATTGGTGAAGGTAAATATGGCATTCGAATTTCCAGACACGACACAGGAAATGCGGCTATGAATAAGCCAACCATCTGAGAGATAAGGTAACTAAATGCCAATTAGTGGGACGGGGGGCTAGGAATTTGACCATGGTGTGTGTAAGAAAGTATTTTACAGGATGGAAAGTGAAGAAGCCGCCGACAACGACTATGGTTCTGACCACAAAGGCCGTCGACCTGAATGGGCCCTTCAACAAGGCAGTTGTGACCAGCGCTCCAGAAAATTGTATTGAATTTTGTGATGACTGTGATACTTGTGTTGATCCCATGTGGGAACTGGCTGCTGCCTGTATTTATGTTTGTGATGACTGTGATACTTGTGTGGCAAGAGGAGGTGGCTTTAGGGATCTATGATTCCTGGCTTGAAATCGATGAACCTATTGATGCTTGGGATTCTGATAATGATTATGATTTTAGTTGGGATGATTATACCTGTGATTTAGAAAGTGTAGATTCTTTTAAAGGTTATTGCTATTATGCCAGCAGTAAGGAGCGGATGGCAAACATATATCCGGGAGAACCACCATCACCACCACTTACACCACCCAGCAATCACATGTACAAAGCTTGATGGCATTGGACGTCGATTGTTTGCCCTAATTCGCGAGGACCACGCCTGCATATGGAGGGCCCCTAAATCTGGCTGGCAACCGGGTCGCACCTACGCCGGAACGAGGGTGGATTCGGAATCTGGCCGGGCGGCAGCAATCTCTTAAACCAGGCGCCGTCGTCGCGAATTATGGCTAACAATTCATACGTTGAATGTTAGACGGCCAGTTAGGGCCGATATCTTTCTTGAGCATGCGTGACGCTATGTCGTGCCTAGCATGTGACTAATTGGGATGCTAATCACTTTGTATACGGTGTCTTTCCAAGGAGGTGTCTTGTAAAGACAAAGGAAGGAACTGTCAGCCATTGGGGTTTAAACCCCACGACTCAATTGAGTATAACATCTGAAATTATATATCGTGCTTCTGAAAACTGATTTGAACTCAGCTGCAGGCAGAGGTGAGTGGACAAAATGTGGTTTCGAGGCTCGACGTGCAGGGTGGATCCTTAGCCCAGTAAGCAAGTCCTTGAATGTATGTGCCAAACAGTAGATAATATGGTCGCGACCCACGTACAGGGAAAACATGTCGCTAAACGCCTTCTTCGCAAAGGGAATAATTAATTATATATCTTTGTAGTTTCTAGTATGTCTCCTAAAAAAGGACGTAACCAACCTCGGAGAAATATAGACATTACATATCTCGTGATTGTTATTGTATTCAGCACGTGTATCCAATCATTCATCTACCATTTAGCCTAGTGTATGAGAATATTTACTTCGGCCTGCGCTCGGGTCTGATATGTTTAGATAAAGAGCCAAAAAAGCTCAGCCTATCCCATGCTTACATCTGTTTGTCCAAGTTTGGCCTTCTGTAGGAAGGGACAATGGGAGGTGTTGTCGTTATGGCCCAGGGTTTGCTATGTCTTTAGCGCAGATTCTTGTCTGATATTTTGCTATAAATGAAATGACTTTTTGCTTATTTTTTAGCGAGTGTCTTGAGAAATTGCCCGCTGCGTGTTAGGCGGCGCATTCTTGAGCCTCGCTCCACACTGTGTGTTTGTAATCGATTTAATTAAACATTGTTGCTCTGATTCTTCTTCTTCTTCCTTCCCTTGAGGTCTTCGACCGACATATATATATATACATACATATATACATACATACATATATACACATACATATACATACATACATATACATACATACATATATATACATACATACACATATATACATACATACACATATATACATACATACACATATACATACATACATACATACATACATATATATATATATATATATATAAATATATATATATATATATATATATATATATAAAAAATTTATATATATATATATATATAATTTATATATATATATATATATATATAATTTATATATATATATATATATAATTTATATATATATATATAATTTATATATATATATATATATATAATTTATATATATATATATATATATATAAATAATTTATATATATATATATATATATATATATACATACATATATATATATATACATATATATATACATACATATATATATATATATACATACATATATATATACATACATATATATATACATACATATATATATATACATACATATATATATACATACATATATATATACATACATATATATATACATACATATATATGTATATATATATACATACATATATATATATACATACATATATATATACACATACACATATATACATACATATACATATATACTACACATACATACATATATACATACACATACATATATACATACACATATATACATACACATATATACATACACATATACACATACACACATACACATATATACATACACATATATATATACACAACAACAACAACAACAACAACATGCATTTTAAGGCCATTTTTCCTGCAAGAGCGGGGGTTAGCCTTGCGGTCCCCATGACAATCTTCTCCATTTTGCCCTATTTTCTGCATCTCTCCTTGTTAACCCCCTTGCCCGCATTTCTTCTTCCACCATCTTTAGCCAAGTCTTTCTCGGTCTTCCCCCTCCTCTACTTCCTTCTACATTCATTTCCATCACTCTTCTCAACGAGTCACTTTCATCCTTCCTCAACACATGACCAAACCATCTCAACCTGTTCCTCTTCACAGCATCAATCACAGGCTCTATTCCCATCATTTTTCGCAATTTATCATTTGTCTTCCTCTCTCTCAACGATACTCCGCACATCCATCGAACCATTCGCATTTCCACCCTTTCCAACCTTCGTTGCTGCTCTACGTTCATTACCCATGTCTCGCTCCCATAAATCATCACTTCTCACACATGCAGCATACACCTTTCCCTTCAGCTTCAGCGACACTCTCCTCCTCATCAGCACGCCACTCAGTTCCCGAAACTTCTTCCATGCACATCTCACTCGAGCAACCGTTGCCGAGTCTGATCCACCTTCTCCATTCAGCATGTCTCCGAGGTAGCAAAATGTTTTCACACCTTCCAGCTTCACGCCGTCTCCAAGATCCAACAACATTTCCTCCATCTGCAGCTCCCTCTGTGCACACCTTACATTTGAATGTAGCTGCCACACTGGTAAATGACCCTCTCAGACCACTACATTTTTGATGAACCCACTCAGCGCACATTGTACATTGAATTGAGTTCACTCTGACACCCTTCCTGCACACAGCACACGGCCACTTCCCAGTTCTTTCCACCTCACCACATGCTTTACCACTTGCCATCACCTTCGTCTTTCCGATATTCACCTTCAGACCTTTTGTCTCCATACATTCCTTCCACTTGTTCGTGCCTAAGAGGAGGAGGGTGCAGTGTTGCGGAGATGAGGACTGTATATTTTTTGATTGTGTGCTGTACTATTATTATTATTGTTTATTCTGCGCCCCCCTACCTCCGGAGCTGTGTAAAGGTGAAAGGGCATCCCATAATTAGTCCACAAGCATACACATCAGCCAAATAATAGAATACCCCTGTTGATAGTTATCTCTTATTCTGTGTTTTAGAGTAAGGCTGTGTCTCCCATTAATTGAAGTACTCCATTGCACCAGTGAAAGAGAATAGATCCCCTTTCCTTCCCATCCCCAAAATCTCCATTTCCTTTTACATCCCCTTCCGTCATTGCCGGGCCTCGATTGCCGAATTACCTCCCCTCCAATAACCGCCATTGAACATGTGCTCGAATCGGAGAAGAAAGGCGTGCCCGCCCGTCGTCATCAAGGGCGGAGCCAGAGGGTCGCGCGACCAACCAGGGCCGAGGTGAGCACCCCGATGGGCGTGTCCAAAAGGCCGGCGGCTTAATCGCCGGAGGCGCTATAAAGGCGCGGACGCAAGCAAGTGAGTTGGTCACCAAGAGAGAGAGTCGTGAGGAGTCAGTCAGTGGAGTCGGTGGTCAGTTGGTTGCGTTGGTTGCGGTGAGGAGTCGGTGGTGGTGGTCAGTTGGTTGCGTTGGTTGCGGTGAGGAGTCGGTGGTAAAGAGTGAGTGGACCAAGAACGAGTTGAGGGTTTGGACCAGACGAGTCGGACAAGGCCTGGCAAAGCACGCGACGTACACAGCAGCCACAACAGCAGCTTCGGGGCCTGAACGGCGGTTTGGAGCAGGGCCGTAAAGGAACGGCGGCTGCTAAACGCGCCGGTTGAGCTGCAGGACCCCCTTGGACACACCTCCTTCCAGCCATCCACCTCCTGCCTTTCCATCCTTCTTGTGTACGTGAGTTTGTTCTGTTTGTTCTGTCCTGGGTTAATTAAGTCTGTATAAGCTAGTATTTTCCCTGTGTCACCTGCGTCTTATGTGCTTGTAAATAAACGTGACTGCTTTCTTTTTGCTTATGTGTGTAAATAGTAGGAATAAATTTAGTGGTATTTCCAACCTTTTTGTCTTCTTCTTCTTCTTATTCTTCTTCTTCACATCCGTGTCGCCTTTGTCTTTTCCCTATTGACTAGCTGCGGTGCGATCCGGCCAACGTTTGGGTGAAATCGGGTTCTAAGCGGGGAGTAACTGTTCGGACGCGGTAATACCAAACCGCTCAGTAAAATAACATCTAAAACCGCGTCTGTAACAATATATATATACATATATATATATATATATATACATATATATATATTTTGCAGTATGCCGTCCTGATGAGGGTTAATAAGCCCGAAATCTGGATGGGCGGCTCTGCTTGATGTTTAGCCAATGGGGACCAATGAATAAATCTCTGTCTGTTGACAGAGTGGCCAGGCTGAGGCCTCCGGGTCGGAGGTGACGCTTTGGTCTAGGACTTCGGTCCACAGTAGATCGGGACAGCGCTCGTCACGCTGTTATGTCGTTGATTATTATCCCCGCCGATCGCACCGCACCCCCTGGTTTTGGTTTGCACTGGCGGGAACGATGGTCTGTGTTGCAGACAGGCTGTTGGTTCCTTGCGGGTTATGCGGTATTTACCGTGTGAGACATAATTCGTGGCTGGTGCTCACCATTGAAGCTAGGAGGTGCCTTGATCAACTTAATAGACGATTTTGGTCCTCATTGGTTTGATTTTTTGCAGTATGCCGTCCTGACGAGGGGCGGTAGACCTGCATGCAAATCGGACCCGGCAGGAGTAATGCCCTGCTGGTGGATTAAGGGGTCTTACTCATATTAAGAGGAGTGGTCCCAATTGTATGACCATGCATTGTGGCCCTTCGGGGGCATGATGCATGCGTTTGAATGACCATGTGCTTCCCCCTTGGGGTTGAGGCACATGTGTAATGTTATTGGGACAGCCTTGTTGACGTTGTGCCTTGGCCATGGGGTCAAGGTGCACGTCCAAGGCTGTTCAAATGTTTGACTTTTTACCTTTTTTCACAAGCAAAAAAGGCAGGTCTTTCCTGTGGCCCCAAAACAGGTTAATAAGCCTGAAATCTGGATTGGTGGCTCTGCTTGATGTTTAGCCAATGGGGACCAATGAATAAATCTCTGTCTGTTGACAGAGTGGCCGGTCGGAGGTGACGCTTTGGTCTCGGACTATATATATATATATATATATATATATATATATATATATATATATATATATATATATATATATATATATATATATATATATATATATATATATATATATATATGAAGAGCTCTATTCCAAAACGCGATAAACGCCAAAAAAAAAAAAGAAGCGATTACCAGCTCCAACATTCGTGAACAGATAGTCGGTCAATATCACACATTCGTTTTTTCTCAAAACGTGATATCTCCCATTAGTTTACGCAGCCCAGTTTAGATCTTTTTTGCAAAGTGCAACAAACGCCATGCCACTTTTATTCCAAACCACGATATTGCCTGTCGGCCAATCCGCGTGGGGAATTTTCCACAACATGGCGACTTCCGTTGTTTGACTGTGGCGTAATTTTCTTGGACGTAATTTTCTGTAAAATGGACAGTTTTGATGGGATGGACGAAGCAGTGGTGCTTTCACCGGGAGGAAGAAAGCGTAAGTTGAATAAGGACAACCATGAACGGGAAAAAGCTAAGAAAATTCGCCATTCTGGTGCTGGTAAAGTTCCAACCGTGGCATGTAAACACACCGCTGAAAAAAATCAAAATCGTCGTCACGCTGATAAGCTCACAGAAGACGACCTCAGACTGAACTTTGACAAATTATACGGAAACTCAAAGAAAGCAGATCAGGACAGGGAATTTCTGCAGCTGATGACAATCACGTCTGTTAAGCGGCATCGCAAGAAGGTGGATACAGTTGGCAGAAGGAAAAACAGGAATGTTTCCGCGCAGTTCAGTCTGCTGACGGTGAACCACCCAGACAAGCTTCCTGTTTGTAAAGACACATTCGTCTCAGTACTGGGTGAGTTTTTGTATTGTTTTCATTGCAGATATCTTTCATCTGGAAGCTCATTGAATGTTATTCGCGTTTACTATTTGCACACCATTATGCATGCACCCAGATTCTCCACCACAGATAACATTT
>NC_136267.1:41112258-41387258 GCF_964187855.1 Myxine glutinosa
TAAGATTGCCCTGTGTCCTTTTGCTCTTCTTCTTCTTGTACATTCTTTCCCTTTCCTCTTCTCTTTGGTTTGTTCTTTCTTGGTTTTTTCCTAATCTGATCGCCTCCGTCTTTTCTTCCAATTGAGTACCTGTGGCGCGATTTGGAAACCGCTCAGGATCGGGTTAGTCTTTGTTAATGGCTTGGGCCACGGATTGCTAACCGCTCGGCAATTTCCATCTTATCCGTGGTTCGAGCGGGAGTTATTTCCCTGCTCGCGGTCGGGGTTGGTAATTAGGTATTTGGGACCCCAAATTGACCAATCACCCCACCCAAGACCGACCGGGAGGAGCGTCATAATTTCCAGGATTGGGGGACGGCCAGCTTAAAAGACAAGGGGATTAACCTAAACCCCCCCCCCCCTTGATAAGGGGAGCGCTGACCCCCAAATCCACAACAATTGGTGTCTGGGAGTGGGATTGGACCCGAACCAAATTTTTATACCATCTTAAAAAAAGATTTGGTCAAAATTACGAGTGGCCAAAATTTTTATTTAACATCCAAATTATAGTCGTGCCATGGATGATCAAGGCGATCGGATGCCGGTGGGGGAAAATGAGGAGTTAGAGTCAACCCAGGATCCCAGGGAAGAGGTGGGAGTAATGGAGGAGGAAAGTGAAGAAGGTGCGGTAGAGGGGGTTGCAGGCGCACAAAATGGCGGCGCCTCGCACATGGCGACGAGGGCCGCGCCCGCGGCGCAAGTAGGAGGCATGGACATGCAGGCCCTCATGGCGCAGCTGCAAGGAACCATACAAATGGGATTGAAAGACGGGTTAAGTAATATGGGAAACCAAATTGAGGGATTAGATAGGAAAATGGGGGGATTGAGTAAGGAGATGGGAGAAATGAGGGCCAATAGTGAGGGAATGGAAAATAGAATGGGGGAGCAATTGGGAAGCCAAATTGGGGGGTTGAGGAATGATATGGGAGACCAAATTGGGGGATTGAGGAATGATATGGGAGACCAAATTGGGGGGTTGAGGAATGAATTGGGAGGTCAAATTGGGGGGCTAGGAAGCAAATTAGGGTGATTCGGAAGCAGCTTAGAGGGCCAGTTGGAGTACGTAAATGGCCAAGCCCGAGAAATTAATGAGGGGCTAGCGAGGGGGCAGGCCAGGTATGAAGCAAAGGAATTTGAGAGGGAGAGAGACCGCAAGTTTGGCGGGGAAAGCACATGGGTACGCGACGAGGTAACGCGGCTAGAGGAGCACGGGAGAAGCGAGTTGGAGCAAAGCGAAGATACGTGGACGGGTATGGAGATCGCGACCCGGGGTGTGGGGAAGCCGGCGACTGCCGAAGTCGATAATTTGATTTTATTAGCGCCAGCGGTCATCGAGGGAAAAGATATTGAAATTAAAGGAAAAGAAATAATCAAACAAATAGTGGAAATTGGAGAGACAGCGGACGTAGAAAAGCACTCGTGGAAGGAAGAAATGGAAAATGTGCAAAGTCTGTATCCACACCATGATGCCGTGCTTAACCCCAATGAAAGTTTGCAGGTGCGTGTGGAGAAAAGGATCCCGAAGGTAAGCCAGGCTGTATATGGCGCGAAAAGGTTTTTTCGGAAAAGTGTTTAGCGCGAAAGGATTTTTCGCGCGATTGGGACCCGGACGGCACCCGGGCGTCCGTGGTAGGTCCTTTGTGCGCTACGTGAGTGGAAATGGCGCGCGTGTGTGAATGGCGCCGAAGCACGGGTGTGTTACAGAGAGTGAAAGCGAATGCACTACGGAGTGTATGTGTGAGGATGAGTGTGATACAGAGAGTGAGTTGGTTGTGGCGAGTGTGCGGGAGAGCACACCGGAGCGCGTGATTGGGTGTGCGACGAGGGATTGCACACCCATGGGTAGGTGTGCACTGAGTGGGTGTGTACTGAGAGAGTGCACACCCATGGTGAGTGTTAGAGGATGTAACCGAGGAGTGTGCGCCAAGGTGTGCGAGGAGGTGTGTGGTGGTCAAGTGGGTAACGAAGTCTGTGAGCGAAATGAGTGTGCCTGGGTGGTGTGCACGGAGCGAGAGTGCGGTGACGAAATGTATGGAGACACCTGGATGTGTGAGTATGGGAAGAATTGCGTGTGAATGTGAGCATGCGAGGAGAGCATCGACGTTAACCGGGACAGCGTTTAGGCCGACGTATAGCCGACGCGAGCTCTCGGGGCGCGGTGTTCTTTGTGTGCTGCGGGGACCGGCCGGGATCGGTGCCGCGTCGCTCCTGCACGGAGCGCCATGCACGATTCGGGCCGGGCTCCGCCCTGCACGGTCGGTGCCGCGCTTTGTTAGGCAAAGCGATCGGCCCGGTTCGAGGGGAGGTAGGAGGGATCGGAGCAGTGCCCCCTTGCGGTGGCGGCGTTCCGGCCGGACAAGGCTGGGCAAGCGCGTTTGGGAATGCAAAGCGTTGTGCCGGAATGGTGCTTGGAGCCTTGGACCGACAAAACCTCCTCCCCTGAATCGTAAATGCCGGACGGACCCAACCAACAGGGGACTGACCATCCGCACGGATAGCCGGCTTTTCAAAGCCGAGCTGTGAAAATGCATTACCACACCCGACGAGGCTCAGAGTAGTGAACGGATAGTGATAGTGATGATGGCAAATGGTATCTGATGTAGAGGGATGGTGGACCTACCATCCCTCACATCCATCTTTTGGGCAGAGGAGCTATAGGGTTATGGGGTGGCGGTGAAAACTAGCCCGGGGGGGTTAGGATAAATGGTTAGGGAACTAGAGATGACCATAGGTGACCGAGAATTAAGTAGTGACAATTGTACCTGTAGTGGGGACGTAGAGTAGAGTAGGTGGTGGATAACTACGTGGGATGTGCAGTAGTATAAGGGATGACAAGGAAGCACTAGTCTTAGAAGGGCAATAGATAGCTTAAATGATGCAGTGTGTTTGTGGTGTGGTTTATTGAATGAGAAATTCGGTATGAGAGTCTTGCTGGTGAGCATATTGAAATGAGGAATTGAGAGGCAATGCTCATGAAGGATGTATGTGTGAGCGTGGGAGAATCTGAGTGCCTGAGGCAATGGTTTGGAGAAGTGAAAGTGTCTTGAGCAGAGTATTGAGGATGTGTGTGATTGTGCATTGAGTGATTGACTTGCAAGGTGTGCAAGTGAAATACAGGGGTATGGAGAATGGTTGGATGGAATAGATGGTCTGGAGTAAATGGAGTATGGAATGAATGGTGTAGAGTGAGTATTGTGGAATACGTGGAGTGGAGTGTATGGTGCAAAGGAGTGGATGGGGGAAGGATGGACCCCTTCACGAGTACCCGGGGAGGGTAGATTAAAAGTAGGTGGAGGGAGTAGGTAAATTGTGGTTGGATATTGACATCTGTGGTGCTGTTTGTGGAAAATAAGTGTTTTGATGGGTGCAGGAGTGAATGGAATGGCTGGGCGTGTGGCCTGTTAGTGTGTGTGATTGGTTGAGCACTCCGCCACTGGTAGTCTGTCGGCCAGGTGAGGCTGCAGGTAGGCTCTGGGAGCCAGTTAGAGTTAAATGGGGGCCGAGGATCCAGAGAAGGACCCGGGTAGCCCAGTGCCAGAGAGGGCACCGAGGGGGTAAGCGCCAGGGAGGGCCTTCCCCAGGTAGGTTAGGGTGAAGGAGCAGGTAAGCTCGGGTGGTGACGTTCAGCGGCGGAGGTGTGCAAGTGAGTGGACCTGCTGGTGAGCCACACGACCCAGCCCTGAAATTGTGCGAGGGCACAGGGAGTAGAATCGGGGGAGTGAGACCCCAAATTGGTGAGCACCACAATATGGTCAATGGGAATTGGTTTTTAGAACCACATAGTGTAAGGTGGCCAATGGTTTAGCAGGACAAGACCCCAGGTAGTTTAAAAGTGTTAATGTCATTTAGAAGATAGATAGGAGAAAATCCCTTCGCACCATCCGCATCCACTCACCGAGGTGAAATTACTCCACACCATGTTTTTGCAAATGTTTGGATGTAAGACGCATCATGACGGAGTGTGATATTGTATGTAATTCCATCCCTTCCTTCTTGGGAGGGATTGATGATGAATTTGGAACTAGAGGGGATGGGAAGGACAAAACGTAGAGACCGAATTTGTAAATGTGTAGATTGTGTAAATACGGGGTAGGGGCAAGGGTAGAATAGGTAACATGGGGGGTGACGAACGTTAGGGGCGAGCTTTCTTAGCTCGCTCTCCCGTGCCCTTCATGTCTGCATTATCTTGTATTAATGTGTACCCTTGCGCCCTTGCCGCTGCTTTGCTTGTCCTCATTCCCCCACTCATGGACTTGTTTTTTTTTTTCGGCCCGGGGGGAGTGCGCAGGTGACCGTAGTTGTGTGCCTGCACCTTTGCTGCCTCCGGCCTGCACTGATGCACCATATGGACCACACTGGCACCACTCATGGACCACACATTCTGTGGCCGAGCACCACCTTATGGACCACACGTACTGTGGCCTGGCGTCTCTGCTGGGACCGACCATTATTGCCAGCGGTGTCTGGTTGCGGACCACTGTTCTTAAAGTGGCATCCATGCCATGCAGTGGACCACCTACGTTGGCCCTGCTGGCCAGAAATCATAAAAAGCGGACGCGGTGTATGCCCTTTTATTCTTAAATAACATCAAGCATGAAGATCATCGACAACCAGAACCAGTGGCCCAGCAGAGCAGAGAAGAAAGAAGACACCATTTATTATTTGTTGAAATGTGTTTTGTGCCTTTCCTTGATGGTGCTTTTTGGTGCTTTTCTGTGCATTTTCATTTATGGTGCTTTTGGTGCATTTTATTTTATGGGTGCATATGGTATGGTGCATCGGTGCAGTGCATGGCAATGATTTTCTCCTTCTCAAAAGATCTTTTTCTTCTCTTCCCACAAAAGACAGGTCCTGGGTGACGGTTGTAAATAATTAGTGTTTTTGTAAATAATGCTCCCCACCGGCTTTATGTGTAGTTTTGAAGACCATTCCGCAATTCGGTTAGTCAGTGGGCATGCGTCTTAGGTAGAATGCAACGCAGCAGGCGGGACATATTTAGTGTTAAAACTGTCGCACTCAGGGTGAGGTTAAAAGTAGAGGGTAACCACACCTGAGTGTCACACTAAGTTAAAGTTGTTTCGGCCCGGTAAGGGCCTGGAGGAAAGGAGGGTGCAGTGTTGTGGTTTTGAGAAGCCCTCACCTTGTAAATAAATAATCACTTCTTGTAAATATCCCATCATTTAAAAGGTCAAAGGTCGCACCCATAGTTAGTCCATATGCAATACGTAGGACACCATAGGAACTTTCAGTTATTTCCTTATTATGTGTCTAGTTAAGGCTGTGTTCCTAATAGTTGCATCTGCGTTGCATTAATTAAATAAGATAGGCCCCATTCCGTCCATTTTGCTAGCCTCTCTCTCCAAATTGTGTTACGCGCCTCTGCTCGCCCAGCAGCGTTCGCTGCCTCGCTCCAAACGCCATTATGCATGTGGTCAAGCTTGGAGAAGGAGGCGGAGCGCCAAGAACGAGGCGTGGCCCTGTTAACGAGCCGTCAATGGCGGAGCCGGTGAGCCCTCACTATCCAACCAGGGCTGAGGTGAGCTCACTGGCGGGCGTGTCTCTATGAAGCGCGCATTGATTTCAAAGTGCGTTATATAAGCGCAAGCGCGAGGACTGCTTTCAGAACTGCGCAGGGGACCGTTGCTATTGAAGGAACTGCGCGGAGTCGTCTGATTGTAACGTTATCCAGAGGACAGCGCGGAGGCGCGCTTGTTTCAACGAACTGCGCAGGGAACCATCGTTTGATACGAACTGCCGTTTGATACGGACCTTGATTGATCGGGAGAGAGAGAGCGTTCGGCATGCTATACGTACGCAGCATTCGAGCCCCTCGCATATGTAAGGTCCGGGCGCGCGCCAACGATACGCGAAGCTGCCTGCCGTTTTTCGCCCGCGGACCCGGAGCCTGGACCGGAGCCGGATCCCATCGCCTGGAACCATCTGCCTGGACCTTCCCCCCCTACCAGCTGCCATCCCGTGTGAGTCTGTCCATTTGTCCGGGGTTGAAAAAGACTCTATAGTTAAGATTGCCCTGTGTCCTTTTGCTCTTCTTCTTCTTGTACATTCTTTCCCTTTCCTTTTCTCTTTGGTTTGTTAATAAATGTACCTTGTTCTTTCTTGGTTTTTCCCTAATCCGATCGCCTCCGTCTTTTCTTCCAATTGAGTACCTGTGGCACGATTTGGAAACCGCTCAGGATCGGGTTAGTCTTTGTTAATGGCTCGGGCCGCGGATTGCTAACCGCTCGGCAATTTCCATCTTATCCGTGGTTCGAGCGGGAGTTATTTCCCTGCTCGCGGTCGGGGTTGGTAATTAGGTATTTGGGACCCCAAATTGACCAATCACCCTACCCAAGACCGACCGGGAGCAGCGTCATAATTTCCAGGATTGGGGGACGGCCAGCTTAAAAGACAAGGGGATTAATCCCCCCCTTGATAAGGGGAGCGCCGACCCCCGAATCCGCAACAATATATATATATATATATATATATATATATATATATATATACACACAAATATGATCCACCACGCAGTAACCCGGGTTGCCCCATGATTTTTAATCATTTTACATAATTAATTAATCTATTTTAGGGGGAGTGTAACCCGGGTTTGCGTGATAGGAAAATCCTTTGCGACACAAAACACGCGATAATAAATAAATGTCCTAAAGTGGAGCGCTCCCACACCAGAGGTATCACACGGATGAAGGGAAAATAAATGGAAAGGAATGGTTGTGTGTTGTGTGTGTGTGTGTGTGTGTGTGTGTGTGTGTGTGTGTGTGTGTGTGTGTGTGTGTGTGTGTGTGTGTGTGTGTGTGTGTGTGTGTGTGTGTGTGTGGGCTTAGCTCCAATGGCTGAAGTGTCAGGGATCGTCAGGCCTGTTGGCGGGAAGAAGGCCTTGACGTGCCCTTGTTCACTAGGCGTCGTTAAGGCCTCACACGCACGATGCGAGCGAGCAGGCGTGTAACCCGCTTCCTCAGCCGTACAATGTCCTCATGGATTCGGCACAGAACTGTGATGCACCCACCATTCGGATCAGTAGGGAGAGAGGGTCGAGGGTGAAGGAAGGCGTGAGGGCAAGAGGTCGGAGCAGAGGAATCGTGAGGGCAGGATCGAACGAGGTCCAGGCACCAAGGTATCCAAAAACGAGAGAGACAAAATGCCGGCCAGCGAGTTGTTTAATCGGCTGTCTCGTGACGTCAGGTCTCTCTCTCTCTCTCTCTGCCAATCAGTCCGCCGCCTCTCAACCTCTCGAATGTTCTTCTCGCGTCAGTCCCTCCCCATTGGCCGAGCGCTTTGCGCTCTCCTCCTAATGCCATCGGTCGGTGGCCAATCAGTATGTCGCTTCTTTCTCCCTTCCTTCCTTCCTTCCACCAATCTGAGGGAATCTTCTTGCCCCGCCCTTGGCCAATCACCAGTCCTTCCTTACTTTAGCCTTTGGTTGGTCGAATCCTGCCCGATAGAGTCCTTCTGGGCGTGGCCCCCGGCCTGCCTGTGCGATGAGTGTTGCGATGCCAGCTGGTGATGTAGCTGGCTGCGGCTCCATCGGCAATGCCCCGAACTGGCTTCCGGTGAGTTTTATTGTGGGGGGGGTGGGGGGGGGGGAGGTGGAATTTAAATTAGTGTGTGTGCTAATGGGCCTTTCCTAGTGTCTATGGTGTAGTGAGGCCAGCAAAGCAAATTTCATGGAACAAAGCCAGGTTTCTTTTCAAAATCACCATGCTATCAAAATATAAAAATCACAGCTGGACGGACCGAGAAGGCCACGGGTGCCTGGACGGCGCTTCCATACATGCGCTTGTCGTGGTCCATGCGGTTGATCTTCCCTCCGATGAAGATGCGAATGCGACAGTTCTGCCATTTCTTTTTCGTGGTGAGGATGTAAGGTATGAGCAGCGTCAGGCCTAGTTTTGGACACACCACACTTAGGTTAGTTGTGTCTCCTCGCAGAAAGTGTCAATTTCTATGCTGACGATTTTCAACGAAATCAGGTCCTGATGGGACATACTGGCATTGTTATTGTTGAGGACAATTGTCCTTCCAACACTTAAAGGTTCACTTCAACCACATCCATTCCCAACATATTTATCTTTAAGAGACCAGAAACACCAGCCCCTGCGGGTAGGGAGGGGAGATAGTGGGGGAGGTGGGGAAAATAGATTTTGTGTCGTGACTAAGACTGCCCCGGTCTGCAGCAGGAATCAGTAGACTATTTGCACTGTGGCACGTGTACAGGCAAAAATTGTAAGTCGTCTCCCTCGCAACCTAGCAGTGGGTGGAGGGGGATAGGTGGGGGATGGGTGAGGGGTTTAAATTTTCTTTTCTTTTTTTAAACCCATGACCTGACCATGTGTACCATCAACGCGTATGAAAAATCTGGTGGACATCAACCCAGCCCTGTTTTTTTTCTACGATTTTTAGATGTGCACACAGAGAATTACCCTATTTAATATTGTAGTAGAAGAAGAGAAAGAAGAAGTCCACTCCTCTTGCATCTTCAGATGCATTGGGCTGCCAAAGCAGCTTCCTGGGCTTTTGGGCACAATAGTAGGATAATAATGTTGTTCCTGGACCACCCTCATTTTCCCATTGACTTACATGTTAATTTTTCTCTCACCCTCATTTCCCTTAACACCTCTATTTCTCCCACCCTGTTCTTTACGAACCTTTTAGCCGTTTGACAGACTCTTATTCTCAATGTTGTTCATTAGACCACTCAAACAATGATTCTACGAATATTTGCTCCCTCTCACTCTCTTAATATCAATGATCCCGAGTAGACCACTCAAACAATGATCCTACAAATATTTGTTTATGTGTGGGAAATAATTTAATTATCTTACCACTACCATCACCATCTAATACATTAACAAAAAAGATGTTTGAGTTTGGTTCTTTATTAAGATATTTTAACTGAGTTGAGATAAAATGATAAACCTCCCTCAATGTTCTTGTTTGAGCGCCTCCAGTGCCACACACTTTTTGGTCGGCTCTACCCACTTTTTATTAAGCCCCGCCCACTTTTTGCTAAGCCCCGCCAATTTTTGCTAAGCCCCACCCATCTATCTATAATTCCAGTAATCTCTGTACGTTTGTACGTCTGTACGTTTGTCTGTGACCGCTGTTTCTCGACAACTACCGGTCCGATATACTTGAAACTTGCCAGGTATATTGCTGGGGACCCGAGGATGTGCCTTTTCAAGGTTTGAAATTAATCGGACAAGTACTTACCGAGCTATGGCGATTTAGCCGTTCGCCGTTCGCTTTGCCGTTGCGAATGGACCAAACCATTCATGTAAATAGAGGGGGGGGGTTCTGTGGTCGTTCGCTTTGGCTTTGCGAATGGACCAAACCATTCATGTAAATAGAGGGGGGGGTTCTGTGGTCGTTCGCTTTGGCTTTGCGAATGGACCAAACCATTCATGTAAATAGAGGGGGGGGGGGGGGGGGTTCTGTGGTCGTTGCGAATGGACCAAACCATTGTTTTTTTTTTGCAGTTTTTTTTTTTTTTGCAGTTTTTTTTTTTTTGCAGTTTTTTTTTTTTTGCAAGGAACGGGCACCCACGTACGGGCACGTCCTAGCTTATATATAGTACGGGCATGCCCTAGTTTTATAAACTCTGCCATTGTATCATTTTCAGTTGACATTACATCATTTTCAGGGAATTTTCATCACATCATTTCCAGTTAAGACATGCCCAGGGAATTTCCACAGGAAATGACACACCCAGTCCTTCTTATAAAAGGCACCGACCACACAGGCTTTTTCAAACACGCTTTCTGCTTCAATTGAGAATGGACTACTATGCCGAAATGGAATGGGATAACTTTGCTATTCCTTGGAGTCCTACTACCTGTGTAGAACTCAACCTTCAGATTGATGAACTGGACTCGAACCTCTTATCAATGGAGGTAAGTTTGTTTATTTAATTATTTATTTAATTATTTATTTAATTTTTATTTTCATTTTTTAGATGAGACCCGTGTAAGAGTTAACAAAGTTTATTTTAATATTCATAGAGCTTGATTTATACAAATAAAAATATTGTATTAAATTAATACATTGTTATTTTTTTTCACAGGAAATTGTATCTGAGATACAAAATGAAAATTCTGCTTTTAACACAACTTGGGATGAAGTTATTTCTTTGTTTGAAGACATTTTGAACAACCAAGACCCACAGAACGAGTTCTACCTTGATGACCCAGCCAAAGAGTTATACCTTGGAGATCCACAAAATCCTGAAAAAGAGTTCTACCATGATGATACTTATTGTGAGTTATCAAAACAAAACCCACTGAACAAGTTCTACCTTGATGAGCCAGAATACAAGTCATACATTGGAGACCCACAAATTTCTGAAAATTGGGAAAGGGGAGTTCTCCCTGATGGTCCGCAGTTATACTATGTGAGACACATCATAGAAACCCTAAAAAATTGGGAAACGGGAATTCTCCCTGATGGTCCGCAGTTATACTATGTGAGACACATCATAGAAACCCTAAAAAATTGGGCAAGGATAGTTCTCCCTGATGGTCTGCAGTTATACTATGTGAGACACATCACAGAAACCCTAAAAAATTGGGCAAGGAGAGTTCTCCCTGATGGTCCGCAGTTATACTATGTGAGACACATCATAGAAACCCTAAAAAATTGGGAAACGGGAATTCTCCCTGATGGTCCGCAGTTATACTATGTGAGACTTATCACGGAAACCCCCAATATTTCTGAAAATTGTGGTTCTACCTTGGAGACTTGGAAAGATGGTTATATTTTTGGAGACTCGGAATGGGGTTTTTATTTTGAAGACTCGGAATGTGATACCTATCTTGGAGGCTCAACAGGAATGTGGTTATACCTTGCGAACTTGGAAAGTTGGTTTTATTTTGGAGACTCTACCTGTGGGGTCCATCTTGGAGACTCTTTGGATTCTAAAGCAATGAACAATGTTCTTTGTTTAATGACGCTTGATTTAAGCAATATCAAGAAAGTTCGAGGAAGGAAATGCTGGAAAATTCTTTCTTCCCATTTCTACTTCTTCAAACTTGAAAGCCTTGAAAGACAGAATTGGGAGAAGGGGAAAAAAAAAAAGAAATACGTATTTTAAAAAAGAAGAAAAAAAAAGATTATGTTCGGGTTAGGGTGGGATTTTGAATGTGAGGGTTAGGGTTGGGGTTGGGTTAGGGATGGGGTTGGGTTAGGGTTGGGATTTTGAATGTGAGGGTTAGGGATGGGTTGGGTTAGGGATGGGGTTGGGTTAGGGATGGGGTTGGGTTAGGGATGGGGTTGGGTTAGGGATGGGGTTGGGTTAGGGATGGGGTTGGGTTAGGGATGGGGTTGGGTTAGGGATGGGGTTGGGTTAGGGATGGGGTTGGGTTAGGGATGGGGTTGGGTTAGGGATGGGGTTGGGTTAGGGATGGGGTTGGGTTAGGGATGGGGTTGGGTTAGGGATGGGGTTGGGTTAGGGATGGGTTGGGTTAGGGATGGGTTGGGGTAGGGATGGGTTTGGGTTAGGGATGGGGTTGGGTTAGGGTTTGTATATTATTATGACTCACTCACACATACACACACACAAAAGTTAAGCCCCAACTGAAAAGTTGAGGGATTCTGTGTTTGGGGTTCACAGATCTCAAGAACGTATCCCCATTGTACACACACAAAAGTTAAGCCCCAACTGAAAAGTTGAGGGATTCTGTGTTTGGGGTTCACAGATCTCAAGAACGTATCCCCATTACATTTTATTTCTTTATTTATTATTTTCAAGGGTATTATATGCTTAATTGTGTTTTTTGTAATTCTTGTGAGTAAAATGAACCCAAGATTTCTTCCCCATTCATATCTTATAATTTGCAAGTCCAAGGGACTGTATCCATTACATCAACAATTTTAAATAATTCATTAGTCCATCTCTTTGTATAACCTTTCTCAAAATGGCTTTTCCATCTGTATATTCTTACAATATCACCAACTTTGAACTTGGGCTTTCTCAAATTAATCTCCTTTTCATATTCTAATTTTGTAAATGATTCTGACGGTTTTGATTTTGTTGATGAATGAATGGTATTATTGTAATTATCTACAATATCCTGAATTAAATATACCCATTGTTGAGAACCGAGTTGTGTGAATTTTTTATATAATTTCTCTTTCAAAGTACGATTAAAACGCTCAACAACAACTGCTTTTCCTTCATTAAAGGTGCTGTATAATTTAATACCCTCCCCCTTAAGAAATTTCATAAATATTTTGTTATAGAACTCTGTTCCCTCATCAGTCCATAACTTCTTTGGTTTCCTTTTATCCCTATCAAATATTAACTTAAAGGTTAACATTAAAGTATTACCTCTCTTGTTTTTCAAAGGAACAACCCAGGCAAATCTACTCCTCAAATCAATAACGGTTAAAGCATACCTGTATCCCTTATCATTATTTAGGTCGATTAAATCAGCGGACCATATGTGGTCAGTGTATTTAGAATAAACTTTCCTTCTTTTAAACTTTGTGATTATAGGTTTATGTAATTCATTAGCCAAAAGCTCCTCAGTCTTGATAACATCATTGGAGTTTAATAGTTTTTTGGGGAATAACCAAGACAAAGTTTCAATTTAGCACTTATCATTTTTTTCACAATAAACCTATCAACTTTCTCTCTCAATGTAGGATTTCGTATCAAGGACAAATTATACAACATTTCTCTGTCTGCTTCATGTTTTTCATCCAATGTAGTGGTATTCCCATAAGCAATATCATGCTTCATACACACTTCATCAACCCTATTTATAGGCTTGGACCAAGGTTTAGGATTGTCAGCCTCATCTAATCTTTTATCCAGGTTTGTTCCAGGACCACAAAGAATATCCAGGTAGATGTAGTTCCCCAGGAATTCCAGTTGTTGTAAATTTACTTCCTGACAGAAACTTTTGTATGTCTCCTCCACTTTTAGGAGGGATGAATTGGCACTTTTTAGAGCCACACACTTGACATATTCCTTTTTGATAAACTCTATTATTTTTAGCTTTAACATAAGAGATATTTTTAGATTTGGTTTTCTTTTTACATTTGAGACAATAACTCATATTTATTTATCAGAAAAATTCCGACAGAGTATCAAAACCTTTTTGGTTTTCAACATATACATTTCTATCTTAATTTTTAAAACATAAAGAATCCTTAGGAATGCCTTCACTCTCTCCTCCATTTATTTACAAATAAAAACTAACTAAAGTCAATAACACCAACATCATCAACTATATGACCTTTGTCTTCTTCATGTAAATCTCCTCACTGAACTCATCTCAACCATTTTTAAAATCATTATCTTAGTAAGAGTCGTTAATTCTTTATTTTCCTCTTCGGTGCGTTGAGATTGATTTATTTGCTGTAATACTGATTTCTCTTTCTTTTACGAATCTCACTGATTTCCATCTTTTTATATTTTTCCTCCCTCTCTCTTTGCTCCCTTTCCTCCCTCTCCTCCTTCTCCTTTTTCTCCCTCTCCTCCTCCTTTTTCTCCCTCTCCTCCTCCTTTTTCTCCCTTTTCTCTCTTTCCTCCTTCTCCCTTTTCTCCCTCTCCTCCTTCTCCTTTTTCTCCCTCTCCTTTTTCTCCCTTTCCTCCCTCTCCTCCTTCTCCTTTTTCTCCCTCTCCTCCTCATTTTTCTCCCTTTCCTCCTTCTCCTCCTTCTCTCTTACCTCCTTCTCTTCTTCAACTCCTTCCTCGTCCCTTGCTACCCTTGAGTTTGAGCCCCAAAGAATATTATACATATACTCATCTGGATTTTGAGATATTCTTGTATCTATAATTATTTTTCTCATAATAGGATACCAATAAGATTTGTTGACGATTTCTAAAAGAGTTTTATATTTCATAACTTTGAGAAGTTCATTTTTATTTAATATTTTAAACAAGTCTCTATTTGTGGGTTTAACAATATCAGTATAAGGCCAGTTTTTAATGACAAAATTTCCATGTATATGCTCCACATCATAAGGTATGTAATACCGAGCACCCTTTTCTTGTAGGTATCCCTGAATACAAAAATTATAATTCTCTTGTAGTCTTTTTCCTGCCATTTATGTATCAGAAATATATGTGAGATTAATATTATGACAGGTAATACCACCCCATCTTCCCACTACCAAATCGGTTTGTATTCCTCGGCTTTCTATCCTTATCTCATTACCTTCCTTCTTTGTCATGCTAACCATCGCTATACTATCATATATTTTTCTTTTCTTAAAATCATGTATTTGTTGTTTACTAATTGTACTTCCACATAAATCCTTATCCTCACCAAGCGGATAATATTCTTCTTTACGAGACTGATTAAAATCATGTAGGTCTTCTAAGTTTATTGAAAAGGACCAATTATACCCTAAATCAGGCATATCATACCCCCATTTATTAATTCGCATATTAACTATATGTCCTTCTTTCTAAAATTCAATTGTAAGCAGATAGTTAAATTTAATGAGGAAAGGTGTATGGTCAGTATAACCAGGTGTTGTGGTTGTAAATTTTACTTGTTTAACAAAACGTGCTGTTTTATTTAAAGATATATATTGTGATAAATCACTGAATCTAATCAAGTCATTCGCATCTGTAGGGTTTGGATAATTGATTAATTTATCAGTATTCTTCATATTAATATTTTTACTTGTACTATATTTTTGTCGTTCAGCCTGTGCCTTTGTATAATAATTTGATAAATCAATATCCTGAGAGGATTCTCCAAAGATAGAACCATCTTTTCCGACATGTCATTTATATTAGATTTAAAATGACATCATAAAAATTTTCATTATTGTTGAGTTGAAATAATACATATAAACATAATTGGCCACAACATTTAGAATTAATTTCTTGAACTTGAAATGTTTGATAAACACCATTCTGTAAGAATTGTATTACTTCAACAGGTGGTGGCATACCATCACTATCAAAATAATATTTATCCTGACTATTATGAATACAAACCCAATGAGAACCATTCTGTGTCTAAATTCATAATAATATTCTTTATATTCTTATTTATATGTATTAATTCATCTCTCATACAAATAACCACATTATCAATTTTTAGTGTTTTACAATACTTAGCTAGTTCTATATTTGACGTTGTATCCTTTCCAAATTGTTTAAACCATTTATCCATTTATTTATGAGAAAGATACAATCCATTACCCCGTTTAGTTAGTTTAACACCCGCTTGAGCGATAGAGGAAAGCATATCTCCAACTAACAATCTAGCTTTATCAGGTAGACTTTCAAGTTTTTGAGAAAAATCTAAAATTACACCACTTCCACTAATTTGTTTCTCCAACTCCTTGTTTTGTCTTTCCAATTCTTTTTGAGCTTTTAGTTGTGCCTTCCTTTCGTTAGCAGTTTTTACCGCTGCTGAAATACCACCAGTCAATGCTCCGCCGCACTTAAACCAGCAAATAAAGGAATTAGAAATGGGAGAAATCCTCCCTCTTGTATTGAATATTTCTTCAACATAGGTTTTGTCATTTTAATTTTAAGTGATCCAACATCATTTAGTGTTTTCACCTGCTCTCTTGTGAGTAAAACATCAATTCTTACTGCTCCTCTTCTTTGAATTGAATTAACATTAATAATACAAGGCTTTTGATTTTGAATACAAGATGTTAATTTATCAAGATTGATTTGGTTAACATATACCGGTTCTTTCCTACTCATTTATTTATGAGAAAAAATCTATGTGATATTAATCATAACACCATTATCTGTATTAATCTTTAATTCTGTTTCCTCCAAAAGCAAACAATAAGCATTAACTTCTTCATTCTCTCCTCTTTCAATGTATAGAGAAGTATCTACTCTATTAGACTTTATAGTTTCCTTTTGAGAACTCAGGTCAATTGCGTAGATTGTATAAAGTTTTTGAAACGCAACCATATCCAAAATAGGATCATTATTTCCGTTGCTTTCACACACCTTTTGGTAAGACTTGTAGGCTTCCGCATAATCATTTTTTTCCCAATCAATTTCCAATCTATCTCGCGGTAAAATGTGCCATCAAGAGAAACCCGAAGTTGTTTCACCTTAGCATTATCACTCAGTGCATTATTCTTATCAGTACCCTCCTCTCCATCTGGTTTTTAAAAAATGAGCCAGAGGTATCGTGGTTTTCCTTGAAGAACACCCAAATTCCAAGTGTAGGTAGTATGTTCCAGTTTAACGTGTTGACATCTTCTTTTAAGGTACGATACATTTAGCGGTTTCTTTGAGTTAAGTCTTCTATTTAACATCTCTTCCATTTTAAGATTAGGAGTATATTCACTGATATACCAACACAAATCATTAATAACAAATTTATTATTTTCTCCAAAAGCATTTTCAACCCCAAAAAGCAATCTATTTACATTATCATTCCTTTGTAGTTGAAATCTAATTTTAAGCCCATACAAAACTTTATCATAATCACAAAATCCAAATATACCTTTAAGAGGTACTGCTACAGTAAAACTATTCTCTGCTTTTGTATCATCATTATACATTGACTTCCTTTGACTATAACCAGGGTCAGCATTTGTTCCCGTTGACATATCAGGAATAAAACCTTCAACAGCTCCCTTACCCATTCTATCACGAAACGAATATAGTGTAAATTTCATCATTTCAGATGTAGCAGAGACATAATCAACCGCTTCAACCTCTTGTGTTCCAATATACAGGCGGACACTATCAAACATTTTCCAGAAGAAATCATTTACGAGTGTAGCATTAGTATTATTCGCAGCCTTAGTGAATTTAAATTTACACAGCAAGAAACTATCAGCTATATTCAAGTAAGTTTGTTGATTATTTATTTCAAAACTTTTTGTTCCGTTTGAATTCCAGTCTGTTCCTGTTATAGCATTTACCTTAAAATAGTCTTCCTTTTTCGTGGAGTTTGAAATGATAATCGTATCATCCAAATCATAGATACTATCAATCGCTTCCATACTTGTATTTATATCGCATTAAAATCGTTGAAACCCTGACCCAAGTATTTTAATGATTTTTTTGTCGTTCTTGTGAAGATAGTTGAGTTTTACCTTTTTTTATTTCTTTGATTGCTTGTAATTTATGAGACTCCTTTTGAGCATCTTTTATACTCTTTATAGCACCCGCAACTGAGCCCACGGCAGAAGCAGTTGAACCAATTAGGTCTTTATGTTTAAGGATGGTTGAACCAATACCCATTAGAGTATCAATTATCCCATCTCCTTTATTTCTGAATTGATGTCCCACACCCTGTTGTCTCTCTGGTTTATAGTATCCTCTACCAAGAAACATACCTTCACCCTTATTGTATGGTGAAAGGAACATCCCATCCCCTGTAATTATTTTATATTTTCCCAACTCGTGTTTTCTCACAATAACCATTATTTATTTATTGAAAAACTTCACGTAGGTGAATTCTGATGGATATAATTTCATCATTAAAGGATATCATACGATTATCTTGGTCTGTTATCCTAAAATTTACTCTGTATATGGTTTTTCCGGACAGGTAAATAGACAAGATTTTTTGGTTCCATATTAAATTTATAACCAATCGGGGTTGAGTATGCACTGAATGAAAATATTGTATTTGTTCTTATTCCATCGTTATAAGCACCATCAATCAAATCACAATGAATTAATACTGAATTTATACCGGAGGATATTTGAATGACATCACTGTAAAACGTCCCGTTAGTTTCAATCTTTTTTGAAGAGAACCCCAATAGCTCTCTAAACGATTTTTCAATCGTGAAATCAACTTTATAATTTTTTAAAAGTTTAATAGTTGATTTTAAAGTGTGTTTTTGAATATCTATTACAATATTTTTTGGTTCATCACCTTGTTCTTTCATAAGTCGAGAGACTTCAGAAGATATTTGAGAAATCTCGTAAGCTCCGGGTGAAACGGTTATAGTTTTATATCCACTTCCTGGATTATAACTAAACTTGTTGTTTTTCTCTGTGATATTAAAAAGTGTATTATAAGTTTCCATCGACAATAAAGAAGCCTCATATTCTTTTGTGGGGTCAAGTTGTAGTGGGTAAGGGAATGAAGCTGTGTAATCACTCGTTGTGAAATTAAAACGAAGAATTGTGCTTCTCATCTTATTTAATGTCTAATAAAATATCTTTGTATTGATATTTATTAATTATTTTCATATTCATCAACTGGTCTAAAATGGCGGATGTTTCATTAAAACAATTGTTGTTTCCAGCCTTCTTACTACCTAACAACAATAATAGTCTATTAACTAATTGTGATGGGTCATTTGGAAGAAAGCTAACACTCGAACCAAGCTTACTTAAAGCATCAATAATATGTTTCTCCTTCTCATTCTTCTTACTTTTACCAGCAACAGAAACTCCATAATCAAGTGAGTTTAGTAAATCAATATATACCCTATCTTCCTCTCTTTCCATATCAAGTGGTTCCTCAAAATATTTTGAACCGCTGAATCCGGAGTTTGTTAGAAGAAACATTAATCTTGGAGTTAATTCAACATTTGGTTGAGCAGAACTTAAGAACACCAATTTATCATTAAATATCAATAACCTTTCTTTCACAAGATGGAACTGTGCTGGTTCTTCTGTTGGAATGAGACCTGCTCTGGTTTTTGAAACCGCCGAATATTCATTGTTTTGAAGAGCTTCCACAACATAATTATGGGGTTGATTTACCTCCTCAAGTTTCCGAAATAATCCTTCATCATCATATTCTAATTCTCCAAGTTCTTGCTCTGTCATTTGACTAAAATCTTTGAGCATCTGAAGTTTTTTCGGAGTAAATTCTAACGTGGGAACTGGAGGTGAAATCGTTTGTTGAGTTTTTAAAAGTGGTTTAAAAAATTTCTCTTGTTTTCTTTCAAAGGCTTCTTCACCAGTTAGTTTTTGTCTCTGTTTCTTCTTTTTCTCTTCCTGTTGTTTTACAACTTTTGAAACCAACTCTTGATGTTCTTTCAACTTTCTTGCTCTTTCTTCGGTATTCATTTTCTGTATTTATTTTTTGAAAAATATCATTTAATGAATTGTAAAGGTCAATGGGAAAATTTTCCTTTTCTTCATCATTATAGTAAATGTGTTGAAATAAATCCTTTTCTTTAAATATTTCATCAAATTCTTTATTGGTATTAATACGAGTTGTTATTTCTTCTTCACTAATACTTGTATCTCTGCTTTTCATACGTTTGCGTTGAGTCTCCTCATCGATATCAAAACCGAATGATAAAATCTTAACTCCATTACCACACAATTGTTTAATATAATTTGTCTCATTCCTTCAGGATTAGTTTCTAAAATCCCAAGACCATTAGATTTTACTTTATTTAACTCACTCTTACAATGTGAGTTGGTTCTCTCCACTTCTCGGGTTGCGAGAGGACGCTGGCGTTGCATATTCGCCGCTTCTCCGACTGGATGGATGTACAGGGTCTGCTTCTACTTTTCTGACCTGACATCTCACACCTGTCCTGCCTTTTCACACCCGCACGTGCCGCGTGTTCTCCGGCTGGATAACGGAATCTGCTTTTGATGGTACGGAATACGGAATCGAAAGGCCCGCTCCCGTTGTTTGTGGCCGTGGCCTTGTTTGCCGGTGGCCTTGTGGTCTTGGTGGCCTTGTGGCCTTGTTTGCCGCTGTGGTCTTGATTAGCGGCTGCAGTCGTTTGCCGCTGCGTTTGCCGCTGCGTTTGCCGCTTTGCCTCCTCGACCTTGGCCTCGTACTCGTCCCTTCGCTCCTGCCTGGCATGGCTCTGAAGTACTCCGCCGCAAGGCTTCTTCTGCTCAATACCCGCTCCACCCCATCATGCATCTCTGCCATCAAATCAAATGGACTCCTCCGACGACCCAGGTACATTCACCGTGGCTCCGGTCGCAAGTTTGTTTATTTGCAATCAGGTCACTCCATCCCCGTCCTCTGGTCGGCTCAGCGCACTCTCACTCTTCGTCCCAGCGCACCTGGTCACAGCAACCCACACGATCGCACCTCTTGCCTACGAACCCTGGCTAAATCACCTGAATTCATCCCTGCTGTTCAAAACAACATCAAGCTCACCCTGTTCAACACCCGGTCCCTCAACAATAAATGCCTCATCCTGAACGAATACATCCTGGATAACAAACTGGACTTTCTCTGTCTCACCGAAACCTGGCAACAACCTCTGGACTACTACACACTCAACCTCACCACACCCAATGGATATTCCTACGTCAATAAACCACGCTCGGAGGGCCGAGGTGGTGGAATTGCCGTTATCCACCGTCAAGACATCAAGACCAACCTCATCTCCATCTCATCTGCTCCATCATTTGAACACCTGGCTTTAAAACTCTCTGGTCACACGCAGTCAGTCATGGCTGTCGTCTACCGCCCTCCCAAACCACACCCATCATTCCTGTCTGACTTCTCCTACTTTCTGACCCAGCTATGTTCCCTCTCCCCCTCAATCCTCCTCCTTGGTGATTTCAATATCCACATGGACTCCACTGACTCCACAATAACCACTGACTTCACTGATTTACTCACCTGCTTTAACCTCACTCAACATGTCGACTTTCCTACCCATATCCGTGGTCACATTTTGGACCTTGTCTGCTCCACTGGATTAAATTTGCACCATCTCTATGGCTCCGACCTCACCCTCTCTGACCACTTAGCCATCACTCTGACCATCAACATCCCCGCCCCAACACCAAGGCATTATCGCACAATCAACTTCCGTAAGCTAAACGCTCTTTCACCTACCTCATTCTCATCCACCCTCTCTGAAAAAATGTCCACTTCTCCCTTCATTGACCTCCACACCCCTTCCGACCTCACTGACTACTACAACCACACTCTCTCCTCCTGCCTTGACCAGCTTGCGCCTGTAAAAACCAAAACAGTTTCTTTCACCCATTCTGCTCCCTGGTTTACCCCTGAACTCCACCTGATGAAAACTCGTGCTCGCCAACTTGAAAGACTCCGCAATAAAACGGGTCTCACAGTTCACTCCCAAGCCTACAAGGACCACATACAACACTACAAAGATGCCCTCTCCCGCGCCCGCTCTGCCTACTACTCTCAAATTATCCACTCTGGCTCCGGAAACCCAAAAGCACTCTTCTCGACAATAAACAAACTCCTCCGCCCCCTGAACACCACCACCCAGTCATTCACAGTAGACAACTGCATCTCCTTCCTCTCTTTCTTCCAACGCAAAATTGACAACATCTACAACAGCTTGACCACCGCCGCACCCGCTCCCCCTCCAACCACCTGCCCCCCCTTGTCCTGCCATCCCCTGTCTCGGTTCTCCCCAATCTCTCCTACTGACCTCTCTGAACTCCTCATAGGAATGAAAACTGCCACCTGCACTCTTGACCCCATCCCCTCCAGCTTTGTCAAAGCCTCCCTCCCTGCTCTCTCTCCACTTATCATTGCAACAATAAACTCCTCCCTGTCTACAGGCATCGTCCCACCTTCCCTCAAAATTGCTGCTGTTACCCCCATTCTAAAAAAACCTGGTCTAAACCCTGACACCCTAAACAACTTCAGACCCATCTCCAACCTACCCTTTCTGTCAAAAGTTTTGGAACGCGCTGTAGCCACTCAACTCAAACATCATCTCTCTGCCAATAACTTGTATGAAACATTCCAATCCGGATTCCGCTCCAACCACAGTACTGAAACTGCTCTCCTCAAAATCACCAACGACCTTCTCCTCTCCTCTGACGCTGGCAACCTCAACATTCTCGTCCTCCTCGACCTCAGCGCTGCCTTTGATACCATCGATCACACTATCCTCCTCACCCGACTTGAATCCACCTTTAACGTCACCGGCACTGCCCTCTCTTGGATTAAATCATACCTCTCTGACAGATGCCAGTTCATCTCCATCAATAACTGCAAATCCCCCACTGCTCCCCTCCCCCAAGGTGTCCCCCAAGGTTCAGTTCTTGGCCCCCTCCTCTTCATCCTTTACCTGTCCCCGCTCGGTCACTTAATCCGCCGTCATGGTCTCCAATTCCACTGCTTCGCCGATGACATCCAGCTTTTCATCTCCACCAAGTCCGTCTCCACCGACACCCACTCTATCCTGACAAACTGCATCACTGAAATAAAATCCTGGCTTCAAATCAACTTCCTCAAGCTTAACTGTGATAAATCTGAAATAATCATCATTGGCCCAAAAACGCTCACAAAATCCACCCATAACTTTGCCCTCAACATCGACGGTATCCCAGTATCCACCTCCCCTCACATCCGGAATCTTGGCGTCATCTTTGACCAAACCCTTTCCTTCGACAAATACACTAAACAGATCACAAAGTCAGCCTTCTTTCACCTGAAAAACATTGCCCGTCTCCGCTCATCCCTCTCCTCCACGGCTGCAGAAACCCTCATCCACGCCTTCATCACCTCCCGTCTGGACTACTGCAATAGCCTCCTCTATGGTTCACCCTCAAAAATCACCAATAAACTCCAATACATTCAGAACTCCGCTGCCCGTCTACTCACTCATTCCCGGACCCGTGACCACATCACCCCCGTCCTTTACAAGCTTCACTGGCTCCCCATCCCCCAGAGAATCCAGTACAAAATCCTCCTCTTGACATACAAAGCCCTCCATAACCTGGCCCCATCCTACCTGGCTGACCTCCTCTCCAGACACACTCCCACCCGCAACCTCCGCTCTGCTGGTACCAACCTCCTGACCCCCTCCATCCGGACCAAATTCAGATCCTGGGGGGACAGGGCCTTCTCCATCGCTGCTCCCACCCTCTGGAACTCACTACCTCACACCATCAGAGACTCCTCCTCACTCACCACATTCAAAACATCACTAAAGACCCACCTGTTCAATGCTGCATTCAACATTCAACCCACAGCATTTAACCCCTGACTATCTCTTCTCCTTCTCCCTCCTTTTGCTTTAAATATTTCCCTATTGATTCTTGTCTTGTCTTTTTGATTCTTGTCTTATATATATGCCGTATATCGCTGCTGTTTGTTTTCTTGATTCTTGTCTTTTTGCAATTGTTGTTTTCATGTATTGTTATGCATTATGTTTTCCACTCTGTCAAAGCGCCTTTGGGCTTCTGGAAAAGCGCTATACAAAATAAATGAATTAATGTGAATATTTTGTAGCCAAGAGAGACCTCCTCAAATATTTGACCTTCGTTCCTCAATCGCATATGTTCCTCCATTGAAATGTAGTAATAATCTTTCCCTTCTACTTCTCCTGGTCGCTTTGCTCTGGTTGTAGTACTCACAAAACGAATCATAGGGTGTTTTTTAAAAAAACTTACAATCTTTTCATTTTTACTATTCAAGAGTTTAGATTTATGAAAGTTCTTTCCTGAAGCAGATTTACCCACAAGATTAATAATAATAGTTATCATTCATGTGTGTAAAATATCAGTTAGTATCTCATCTTGTTTCACAACAATATATTTATATTTTCCAATCATGTGTTTCATATAATTTTCAAATTCTTTTTTACTACATAACGTAGAGCAATTATCTCTCCAAAAATTATTTACATCTATTGAATTTAACTTAAATAAAATAAAAGTATTGGCATTGTTTCTTATTGAGCGTCGAGGGAGTTGAAAATATGACTGACTAAGATAAATACAATTACAAGAAGAATGTCTCCCTCTTGTATAGTAGCTATCCATTACTGTTTAGTTTCTCTCATTAACACAATCATCAAAGATAACGAGGTTCTTTTTTGATTTATCTAAATCTTGAGGTGAAGGTATATCATCCGTATTATCACTGAGAATACAAGTTATGGGTTTTGGTTTCGATTTTGATTTCTGTGTATCACAAAATAATTGTATTATATCTTCAATATTATAATCATTTAGTTTGTTTTGAAGTTTAAATAAACCGATAATGTCTTCCTTTTTAAGACCCGCATTAAAACCTTGTGAGAGTAGTTGATACTCGGGTTGAAAACTTGACTTCATAAAAACTATTAAATTATCATAATCTAAAAAATTAGGACGAAGGAGCATCTTTAAAAGTAAACATGTTTTTCCACATCCACTTGAACCAACTATTAGACATCTCAATGAATTTGGAATATTTTTATGGTTATTAAATTTTATCTTATTTTCCCAAACGGGTAAAAAATCATTCATTTATATATTTGGAAAACAAGTCATCGAACTTTTTTTGAGCTATTTTAGAAACTCTATATTTTATCCTGAGTTCAGGTTTAATTTCAAAATAATTCATTATTTTATTTATATAGTATCTTGTATTAACATTTCCATTAAAATTATTTTGAATAATAAATATCATTAAACCCTTATACATTTCCTCAATACAAATAGTCTCTTCCCTTGTAAGAAATGGTGTATTATCATCATAATACTTAACATTCATCTCTCTTATTAATCTTGTAAAGTAATTCATTTTTGGTTCTAATTTAAAAGAGTTATATATATTTTTTATTTTTTTATTTATCATTAATTAGAAGATAATCACAGAATAAACATTGTTTGTACTAGGGCATTGCCCGTACTATATCTATATCTAAAATTATATCCCCCCCCCTCTATTTACATGAAATGGTTTGGTCCAAAGCGAACGGCTTGCGAGTACGGTGACAATCCCCCCCCCCCTCTATTTACATGAAATGGTTTGGTCCAAAGCGAACGGCTTCCGGAGTTTGGTAAAGAAATCGCCATCGCGTGCACAAACGCGCAGGAAAGTGAATGAATCGCAAATTCGTTTTTATTAGTTTTAAAACATAGTTTAACGCCAACATAGTTTGCAAACGTGAAATAAATGAATACGCTCTCAAATGTGCCATCCGAGGCAGAGTGTGTCCGCCACGTTCGGCACACGCGCTAGTTCGCTGCTCTCTGATTGGTTGAATCGTTTTTTGGACATAGCTCGGTAAGTAATTGTCCGATTAATATGAAACCTTGAAAAGGCACATCCTCGGGTCCCCAGCAATATACCTGGCAAGTTAAAAGTATATCGGACCCGTGGTTGTCGAGAAACAGCGGTCACAGACAAACAGACGTACAGACGTACAGACGTA
Organism: Myxine glutinosa; assembly: GCF_964187855.1. Taxonomy (NCBI): domain Eukaryota; kingdom Metazoa; phylum Chordata; class Myxini; order Myxiniformes; family Myxinidae; genus Myxine; species Myxine glutinosa. The sequence continues at coordinate 41,137,342 of NC_136267.1, forward strand.
CAAACGTACAAACGTACAAACAGAGATTACTGGAATTATAGATAGATGAATCCTCATCATTAAGCCCCACTCTATCACAAGCCGGACAATTCTCTAATTTATCATATGGAGAGTCTGGAAATTCTAAATATCCTTCTATCATATTTATATAGGAAATTTTTACTTAAACTAAACGCAAGTTTATTAGCTAATAAATACAATGTTTCAAAACACAAAAGACAAATTTCAATCAATCTCTACTTCGGTGGAAGAAATAGAAAAATATGTCAAAGATGTTAAATTGAACAAAGAGAAATATGGAAATTTTTGGATTAAACCCATAATGGAGAATAACATGTGTCCTTTTATTAAATTTATGGGACAAGCTATGTTAATTAATAACTCTATTAAAGTAAATTTGACAAAAGTTTCTCCACTACTACTGGCAATTTACTCAAAGCTTGAAAAGATCATTGACAAAGAAGCTTTGAAAATGAATGATAAGACCATCAACGATTCTATAGGAAACATTTGTATATTCTTTAATAGACCCAAAGATGTGGGTGAAATTAATAATATGAATATTAGTGGTGAACTATCATTCCGTACCCTGATTATTAGAGATTATTTGAAAATAACATTTAATGTAAAAAATATTGTGGTTATTAGTTCTAATGAAAGAAAATATATAGATATTGATGGAAGTTTAATGGTATGTAAATGAGTGATATTAACAGTCAATACTCTGAGAGTCCAGGATCTGAATGTGATACTGAGAGTCTAGGATCTAATGATAATTATGATACTAATAGTTTGTGCTCAAATGATAGTTATGAGAGTAGCTTTATTGATGATGATAGTGAATCAATGAGTGATAGTGATAGTAATTTTAGTGATGATAATTCAGTGTACACAGATGATACTGTGTTCTCATTGAACTTTGATGATAGTGATGATGATAATTTTAGTGTTGTATTTTGTGATTAAAAAGTGTTTTACTTTAAGCACAGTTTCATATATAAAAAGCCTGTAAAAAGGCACTTTCTTTTATAAGTGTTTTACTTTAAGTATAGTTTCACATATAAAACAGAGTTGAAAAGCTCAAAAAGTGTTTTACTTTAAGTATAGTTTCATATATAAAACAGCACGTTTTCTCACGCTATAAATATGGTTTATTGTGATACTTGCGAGAAGGAAGTAAAATATTATAAACGACATATTCTCACTGCAAAACACACTTACAACATTCTAAATCAATTATCACCACTTCCTAAGAACAAACAACATTGTAGTCTCTGTAATAGAGATATCCTAAAGAAGGGTTTCAAAGCCCATCTTAAAACAAACAAACACTTGTCAAAATTGTTTACTATTAAAAATACTGATGGTGCTTTCAAAAGACATATCAGGTTTCGAATCTTTAACTTTAATCCTCCTGGTCCAAAGTCAATACTTGAAGCTGTAGAGATTATTGAACCATCAATGAAAGCCTTCGTTGAAAAGACTCTTCTCGAATTGAATTCAATCAAGTTCTATATGGGTATTAAAATAAAAATCTCAAAAGATTGTTCATTCACTGGTGAAAACATCACTGATTTAGCTTACATGAGAACAGGCACACACTTTATAACAACATACAATCAGATTAATCCCACTTATGTTGAACTTATCCAGCAAGAACAAGAACTTGAGCATACTATTACTGGAAGTGGATGGAATATAGATGAGATACTATTTATTGACATTCATATTCTTAAATCAGATCCTCTAAACGCTTCTTCTTACATTGATTTACCAAGTGTTATCAAAAATAGAAAAGCAGTTATCAATATCAAAAATAAAGACAATAAATGTTTTCTCTGGTCTATTCTTGCACATCTACATCCTCAAGATAGCCATGTTGAAAGAGTATCTCATTATAAAAAATATGAGAATACATTGAAAACAAAAGATTTAAATTTTCCAATGGCTTTTAATGATATTCCTAAATTTGAAAAGATGAATAATTTATCAGTTAATGTTTATGGTCTGACGGAAATAAACAACATTCAGATTTTAAAGCTTTCTGAAAATTATAATCAAACTCATATTAATCTTCTTTATGTTAATTCAGAGGAAAATTCACATTATACATACATCAAAGATATTACAAAATTAATAAAACCACAAGTAGGTAAAAGAACAAATAAAATATATATTTGTATGCGTTGTCTTAACTTCTTCCATACACAAGAAAAATTAGATAAACATTCAAATTATTGTGGTGAACATAAATCAACGGTAATCAATATGCCTAAAGAAGGCTCAAAGATCTCATTCAAAGATGAAAAGAAAACAATAAAACATCCATTTGTTATATATGCTGATTTTGAAAGTATTTTAGAAAAAATTGATACTGCTTCTCCAGATCCAGAAGAATCATACACAAATAAATATCATAAACATACTCCTTGTGGTTTTTGTTATTATATCAAATCATCCGTTGGTGATGAATATAACAAATTAGAGGTGTATAGAGGCTCAAATACTCCAGAGGAGTTTGTGAAACGACTAGAAAAAGACTGTGTTCGATTAAGAAAGATAATGAGAGAAACCAATAAACCAATGTCCTTGACGAGTAAAGAGAAAAGGAAATTTATAAAAAACAATGTCTGTCATATTTATGAGGAGAAAATTGGTGAAGGTCTAAAGGTTAGAGATCATTGCCATCTCACTGGTAAATATAGAGGTTCGGCTCATCAAAGTTGTAATATTAATTATAAACTCCCCTCTTTCATTCCTGTCTTTCTTCATAACAACGCTAATTATGATACGCATCTATTTATCAAGGAACTCTCAAAGACATCTGGACACATTTCAGCAATTCCTAACACGGATCAGAAATACATTTCATTCACAAAAACAATTCATACATCTCCTATAACTCAGATCAGATTTCTTGATACATTTAAATTAATGACAAGTCCATTGGCTAACTTGGTTCAAAATCTAAAAGAGTTCCCATGTCTTTCAGAGTATTTTTCAGACAAAGATTTACTAACACAAAAGGGAATTTATCCCTATGACTATATGAACTCATTTGAGAGATTCAATGAAACACAACTTCCTTGAAAAGAAAATTTCTATAATAAATTAAATAATAGTCATATATCTGATAAAGATTATGTACACGCACAAAATGTTTGGAAAAAATATAACATCAAGAATCTTGGTGAGTATCACGATTTGTATCTCAAAACTGATGTGCTTTTGTTGGCTGATGTGTTTGAGGCTTTCAGAACAATCTGTCATTCTGGATATGGATTGGATCCTGCTCACTATTACACTGCTCCTGGATTGGCTTGGAGTGCAATGTTAAAAATGACAAAACAAGCTTTGGATTTGATAACCGATGTCGATATGCTTTTAATGATTGAAAAGGCAAAAAGAGGTGGAATTTCACAAGTATGCTCGAGCAGATACGCAAAAGCAAATAACAAATATCTTCCGAATTATGATTCAACGAAAGAGAGTTCTTACTTGATGTACTATGACGCGAACAACCTCTATGGCTGGGCAATGTCTCAGGCTCTTCCTTATGGAAAACTTAGATGGGTAAAGGAAAAAGACTACAAAAAGGTTTTACAAGATGTATGTATCTCTACACAAGCTGAATTAGATGAAGAAAAAGTTGGTTATTATTTTGAAGTTGATTTGAAATATCCAGAGGAACTCCATAACCTACACAAATATCTCCCATTTGCTTGTGAAAAGGAAAGTCCAAAGAAGGAGGGGTTAAGTGATTATCAACAATCATTTAATGTTGCCCTGGTGTTGGGCTAGCGGCTAGGGTACAGGCTTAGGATCCTAGGATCCTGGGTTCGAATCCCGGTCGATCGCTGAATTAACACCAGGGGGGTTGACTCAGCCTGTCATCCTTCCGAGGTCAGCTAATTGAGTACCTGTTCACTGGTAATTCCCTGTTTGTCGTAAAAAAAAAAGGCGACAAACGGTTGGCGGCAGGAAGGGCATCCAGCCGTAAAACATTGCTTCAAAAAGGGGACCAAAAAACAACAACAACCACGGTCACCGAAAAAGGCCAACCCCCGCTTTGCGGGGAAAAATGGCCTCTAAAGGTGGTTATTATATATTTATTTAATGTAAAGGGTAAAGCGTCAGAGAAGCTTCTAACAACACTATACAACAAGAAAAATTATGTGCTCCATCAAATAAATTTGAGACAATGTCTTTCAAAGGGTCTCCGTGTTGAAAAGATACATAGGATTCTCAAGTTTAATCAGTCATTGGTTGAAAGAGTACATTGATTTTAATACACAAAGAAGAACAGAGTCAAAAACAGATTTTGAGAAAGACTTTTATAAATTGATGAATAATGCTGTATTTGGAAAAACGATGGGGAATGTTAGAAAGAGACAAAACATTCGTCTATCAACATCATGGAAACAAGCATCAAAATTAATCAACAGACCAAGCTTCTCGAGAGTAGAAGTTTTTACGGAAAACTTTTGTGCGATACATTTGATGAGAGAAAGCGTTGAGATGGACAAACCTATTTACATTGGTACCTCAATACTTGATTTATCAAAGTCCTTGATGTATGATTACTTTTACAATAACTTGAGGAAGAAATATCAAAATGATGTTAATCTACTTTATATGGATACAGATAGTTTTATTTTTAAAATTCATACTGATGATGTTTATTTTGACATGAAAAAGGACATTAATATCTATGATACAAGTAATTACAGTCCAGAGTGAGTTGTTCTCTTCTAAAAATAAAAAGGTGATTGGAAAGTTCAAGGATGAATTAGGAGGATATGTTTTGAGTGAATTTGTGGGATTGAGGTCAAAGGCTTATGCTTATAAATACATTGTGAATAACATTGAAAAGACTGATAAGTTAAAAGGTGTAAAGAAAAATGTTATTAAAGAAACAATAAACTTTAAGGATTATTATAACTGTTTAACAACAAAGAAAGAAGAGTTTAGAAAGATTAATGGAATAAGAAGTTATAAACATCAATTATATACAGAAGAGATAAATAAGAAAGCATAAGGGGCTTTTGATGATAAGAGGTTTATTTTAAAAAATGGAATTGATAGTCTCCCTTATGGTTATACAAGTATATAAGTGATAAGATATATAAGTGATGAGATATATAAGTGATAAGATATAAGTATATAAGTGATAAGATATATAAGTGATGAGATATATAAGTGATAAGATATATAGTGTTAGGGATTTTAAGGGCTACCGCCACCTTTTTTATGAATAAATAAATGATAGAACCAAGTATCAACCAGACTAAAGAGTGGAGGTGTAATCAACCTTGGTATATAAATGGTAAACATAACGAATGTGAAAAATATCAAATAGGTATAATTGAAAAGGCAAATGGTAGAAAAGTTCACAAAACAAATAAGAGAATTAATTTAAATACCGGTGAGTTGGGTAAAAAAGATGGAAATATTTTTGAGTGGACGGAAAACTTTGATGGTTGTCAGGAAAATATATACTTTAATTTTAAAATGGTGTGTGGCACTGGAGGCGCTCAAACAAGAACATTGAGGGAGGTTTATCATTTTATCTTAACTCAGTTAAAATATCTTAATAAAGAACCAAACTCAAACATCTTTTTTGTTCATGTATTAGATGGTGATGGTAGTGGTAAGATAATTAAATTATTTCCCACACATAAACAAATATTTGTCGGATCATTGTTTGAGTGGTCTACTCGGGATCATTGATATTAAGAGAGTGAGAGGGAGCAAAATAATATTCGTAGAATCATTGTTCGAGTGGTCTAATGAACAACATTGAGAATAAGAGTATGTCAAAAGGCTAAAAGGTTCGTAAAGAACAGGGTGGGAGAAATAGAGGTGTTAAGGGAAATGAGGGTGAGAGAAAAATTAACATGTAAGTCAATGGGAAAATGAGGGTGGTCCAGGAACAACATTATTATCCTACTCACAATCCTGGACGGGTCTCCACTCCGACGCAGGATACTCGAACTGCTCATTTTGCCGACCTCGGAAGGATAACAGGCTGAGTCAACTGACCTGGTGGTAATTCAACAGCATGACAGGGGCTCAAACTCAAGACCCCGAGATCTCAAGCCAGCCACCTTAACTGTTAAGCCAACACCAGGCTTATTTAATATAGTAAGATGTCTTAATATTTAGCTAAAAATTAACTACATTACAAGAGGATACAAATGCCAGGGAGGACATACTTCAATCAAAAGTATCTGCAACAGCATGGCAGCACCTCAAGAAGAACCATTTCTTTCACGTTTTGAGAAGCAAAGGGTTGCCGAAGCAGTTTTTCTTTGGTCAAGTTCCACAATCCTGGACTGGTCACAACTCTGACACGACTATGACATAGGATACTTGAATGGCCCACTCTTCCCAGAAAGCTGGGACTAATTTTTCTGACTTCAGAAGGATGACAGTCTGAGTTGTCCCAGCTGGTGTTACTTTAATGGCATGACACACGACAGGGGCTCAAACTCAGGACCCCAAGTTCAGCCAGCTACTTTAACCGTGAAGCCCACACCAGACATGGCAACACCTCTGAGCAAGAATAAATCCATAATGCACTGCCGTCTCTCGACTGGCTAGAATAAAAGATCCACGTCAGCCTTTATTTGCCAAGTTGTTAGGGTTGTTAGGGTTAGGGTTAGGGCAACACTCAAATGGAACATCTGTTAAAAGGGGTAACAAATGCATTTTTAAAATGTATGCTAATCACTTAAATGACCAGCATCATAAATGCATAAAAGTTGCAGTAACAAGTCGAGTGCGGCACAATATCACGTACCAGTAAGTGAGCCTATTTGTGGGATGAGTCCCTAATAGACTTCCCATTAACTTATTTCTTTGTTTGAATACAGTACAACATTGATAATACTAACTTCAGGAATGCTTAGTGTCTTCCAAATGGATATCCAAAACAGAAGAGCATCTAAAGCAACGTCAGTTACAATAATGCGATAATCCAAAGGACGTACCGCCGTCATCAAAAAGCCACCAGACGTCAACCGTGCCAGAGGTCTGCTTGTGTCGATACTGTTGGCTTTCCGAGTAAAGTTTCTGTTCATGCTCACTCAGCTGCACTCTACCAGACAGTGGGCCTAAGGAATGAGAAAAGCAGCAAGCCAGCTCAGTTAAAAGTTAATGTTCACTGGCTAAGGCCGATATAGGAAGTACAAAACACAAAGGTCTCTTTCATGGTTGGGAAAGGTTGTTGTGGCAGCAACATAAAGGTTAAGCACATGTGTACAAGGCATGTAGCAGGTGCATTCCAGCCAGACCACCCTGTGCTAGTCACTTTTTGGAGGATGTGATGCAGAACGCATGCAAAGCAGCAACGGTTGTGTCTTGCTCCTTTTCCTCGATGATGCTGCTGTAACATCGAAGGATCGAGAGATTTTGGACGGTTCAAATGGAACTGAAATGAGCAATTGTGCAGCAGAGGGTCACGGTAATTGGGGTTTTGGCAAAAGGGGGAAGGGTGGCCACGGATGGTGGGGGTGGAGGGTGGGGGGAGGTGGGTTGGGGGAGGAGAAGAGGACCGAATGGGAGCAAGATGAAAAGGGAAAGAAAAGCATGCAGCATAAAGCTCAATTAGGACGATAAAATAAACTTCGGCAACAACAAAAATACATTGGATAGAAGCACATTGTTGGGGTACAAGCTGCCAAAAAAAGAAGTCTCCTCTCACCAATCTGGACCTGGCCAGCTTCAGTCATGACAGGCCCAATGGACCCACCTGGGCTTTGTTTCAATGTCTCGGTAGGTTCAGAAACTGCAAGCTCTTCTGGAGGATGAGAGACGTTAAAGTAGATTTTAAAACAACGTTTGGACGCATTGCAATTCGTACAGAATATATTTGTCTTTTTGCAGGAATGCAAAGTGTCATTAACCTTCGAGTCTGTCTGTAACTCCTAAATACAACCCCCCTCCCCCCCCCCCCCCCACCTACCTTCCACTCTCCTCCTCTAAGCACCCCAACCAACCTAGCAGCCATAAATAGAGAGATCAAATCTACAACAGGATAGACTTTCCCGACATACCTTGTGCAATCAGGATGTCAGATATGTCAAGGCCGTCTTTCATGCGGAACACAGCAACACTGTATTGAAAGTCAAACGCATCACTGAAAAGTGGAAATAATAGAGGGTTATTTGCATGGATCACAAAAACAACTGTTTTTTATTAATTTTATTCAGTAGATAAAAAATAAATAAAAAACTCGTATTGCAATTTTGGATATCAGTTATCAAAGTCACCATTACAATTTACCACAAAGGCCTTACTGTATAATGTTGATGTAATCTTCAAATTCCTGTGCGTCAACAGTCCTCCAATTGCGTTTGAATCCCAGTACAATAGTGTTTGGTTTAAGACGTCCCACTCCACAGGCCTATGTTTGAAGATGTTGTTCGGGACGGTGGGGGAGTGGTTGGCAAGGGGGTTGTGGGTGAGCCGGTGAGGTAGCACAAGCAGTGGCTTTATCAAACAGGTTGAACTTGTAAAAAGGTAAGAACAGGACAATCTACTGGAAGATAATGTTCATGACATTCAGAGATTGTTCATATACAATGTCGATAGAAGGTCCACATGCCCTTTCAAATTTTTCACCTTTTGTTGCCTAATAGCCTGGAATTAAAATGCATTAAATCAGACTTTTCCCACCTTTATTTACACATTGGACCCACAACTTCCAAGTGAAAAACATTCCACAAATTTCAGAAAATTAATTAAAATTACATAATATCTTGACTAGAACATCTTGGTTGAATAAGTATCCACCCCCCTGAGTTAATACTTGGTGGAAGCACCTTTAATAGCAATTACAGCTGTGAATGTTGAGATAGGTCTCTACCAACTTTACACACCTTGATTGGGCAATATTTGCCCATTCTTCTGTACAAAACTGTTCAAGCTCAGTCAAATTGCATGTGGAGCATTGATTGACAGAAATCTTCGTCGTCAGATTTTTAATTGGATTTATATCGGGGCTCTGACTGGGGCCACTCAAGGACATTTATCTTTTTGTTCCTTAGTCACTCCAGTGTAGCTTTGCCTGTGTGCTTCAGGTCATTGTCATGCTGAAGGGTGAACTTCCGTCCCAATTTCAGCTTTCTTGCAGAGGGCAGCAGGTTTTCCTCTTGGATTTTTCTGTATTTTACTCATCCATTTTCCCTTCTATCCTGGCAAGTGCCCCAGTCCCTGCTGGTGAGAAACATTCCCCATAACATGATCCTGCCAACACCATGCTTCACAGCAGGGATGGTGTTCGTTGGGTGATGTGCTGTGTTAGGTTTGTGCCAAACGTAACGTTTTGCATTTAGGCCAAAAGGTTCCATCTTGGTTTCGTCAGGCCACAAAACTTTTTGACACATTGCTTCAGAATCTCAGGAGTGTTTTTTTGCATACCTCAAATGGGATTCAAGGTGCGCTTTTTTGAGTAATGGTTTCCTTCTTGCCACCCTGCTGTACAGGCCAGACTTGTGGAGTGCTTGGGATATTGTTGTCACATACACAGTGACCAGTCTTTGCCATAAAGGCCTGTAGCTCTTTCAAGGTTTCCATTAGCCTCTTAGTGGCCTCTGATCAGTCTCCTCCTTACTTGGTCATCCAGTTTGGAGGGACGGCCTGATCGAGGCAAGGCCTTGATGGTACCATACACCTTTCACTTCTTAATGATTGGCTTGACTGTGCTCCAAGGGACATTCAAGGCCTTTGAAATATTTTTATACCCATGCCCTGATCTGTGCCTTTCGACAACCTTATCCCGGAGATCTTTTGAAAAGCTCCTTGGTGCTCATGGATGAGTCTTTGCTGTGAAATGCACTACCCAACAGAGGAAACCTACAGGAACAGCTGATTTAATTCTGAAATAATCATAATCACTAGTTTAACACAGGTGGAGGCGAATTAACTTGGTGTGTGATTTTGAAGGCGATTGGTTACACCTGAGCTAATTTATAATTGCTATTATAAGGGGGTGGACACTTATCCAATCAAGATATTCTAGTTTTGTATATTTAAATTAATTTTCTTAAATTTGTAGAATTTGTTTTTCACTTGGAAGTTGTAGGTTAAGATGTGTGAATAAATGTGGGAAAAGTCCAATTTAATGCAATTTAATTCCAGGCTATTATGTAACAAAAGGTGAACATTTTGAAAGGGTGTGTAGACTTTTTATATGCTGTGTATATACATATGTATATACACACACACACACACACACACACACACACACACACACACACACACACACACACACACACACACACACACACACACACACACACACACACACACACACACACACACACACACACACACACACACACACACACACTACCGGTCAAGAGTTTTAGAACACCTCAATTTTTCCAGTGTGAATAACCTGAAATGGCACAAAGGTAAGCAGTAAACTGCTCGAGGTTAAAAAAAAAAGTTTAGGTTAGCAAAAACGGGAAAATAATGTAAATTGCACAGTTATATTGTTAAAAAAAGGCCTTCTTCAGGGAACAAGTAATGGGTTAACAACTTACAGCTGTTCTGCAGCAATGTAAGTAAATTAAGCCTTGAAAGTTGATGCAAACAATTCCTACAGGTGTCCCAACCTCTGCTGATTACAAACCCCCTGTCTGTATAAAAGCAGTATTGGAACAGACTGATTACACCCTCCGATGCATTATCTGGACAATATTGCACTGCAGGAAGTAGTATATTGGAAACTGGAGGAAACTCTGACAGGAAGAGGTCTGGAAGACCCAAAGCCACAACAGAATCAGAAGACAAGTTTCTGAGAGTCAACAGCTTGCGTGATAGGCGGCTCACAGGACAACAGCTTCAAGCACAGCATAACACTGGTCGAAGTAAGCAAGTCTCAGTTTCAACTATGAAGAGAAGACTTCGAGCTGCAGGTTTGACAGGTCGAGTGGCAGTAAGAAAGCCATTGCGAAGATGGCAAAATAAGAAAAAGAGGCTTGCCTGGGCCATGAAGCACCGCCAGTGCACTACTGAAGACTGGAAGAAGGTCTTATGGACGGATGAATCAAAATTTGAAATCTTTGGTTCGTCATGCAGGGTTTTTGTGCGCCGTCGAGTAGGCGAAAGGATGGTTCCTCAGTGTGTAACACCAACTGTCAAACATGGGGCTCTTTTTGCTGGATCCAGAGTTGGCGACTTGCACAGAGTGACTGGCACACTGAACCAAAAGAGCTACCACAGCATTTTGCAGCACCATGTAATACCCTCTGGTATATGCCTAGTTGGTCAGGGGGTTCATCCTGCAGCAAGATAATGACCCTAAACACACCTCCAGGCTATGTCAAAACTACCTTCGAGGAAAAGAACAAGACGGTAGGCTTCAAATCATGGAATGGCCAGCAGTCTCCAGACTTAAAACATATCGAGCTGGTTTGGGCTGAACTGGACAGAAGGGTGAAAGCAAAGCAACCTACAAGTGCAACACATTTGTGGGAACTTCTGCAACAGTGTTGGGAAGAACTTCCCGAACAATATTTGATTTCCATTGTAGAAAGAATGCCACGAGTGTGTTCAGCGGTTATATCTGCAAAAGGTGGCTACTTTGCTGAGTCAAAAATGTAAATTAAATTTTGTTAAACAAAATGATTCTATGATTTCTTTTTTATCTCCAATTGTTTATTTGTTCTATGCTTAATTTCAGAGCACTGAGACATTAAACTGTGTAAATTTTAATAAAAACTGGAAAAATTTCAGTGTTCTAAAACTTTTGACCGGTAGTGTGTGTGTGTGTGTGTGTGTGTGTGTGTGTGTGTGTGTGTGTGTGTGTGTGTGTGTGTGTGTGTGTGTGTGTGTGTGTGTGTGTATGTATGTATGTATATATATATATATATATATATATATATATATATATACGTATCTATATACGTATATATATATAATAGAGAGTGTGTCAGTCACTGTGTGTGTGCCTGTGTGTCTACGTGTCTACGTGTGCATCTCCTCCATAACTCCAAAACCATGAAACCTAGCGAACCCAAACTTTGCATGCATACTTATGTAACTCCAAAGGAGTGAACGAATGAAAACTGGGTGTTTGGGTGTGTATAAACACTCCTTTTGAAGATATTGTCGGGGTTGCTCTTCACAATAAAACAAGACTAAAAGTCTAATAGCAGCGTAGCCAGGCTTGTATGATAATTTAGTTGAAGAGGATAGTATGACCTGAGTGGAGATACCAGTTAACAAATAATGCAAGTATTAAATTTTTCAGGCTGACCATATCATCAAACTCTAAGTCTCTAAGCTGTGTGTCACCATGGAAGTGAAGAGATTGCATCGAGACACTGGTTTATTCCATATGTTTCGAGTCAACAATGAACCAACCATACAACACTTCAATCCAGTAACTTTACAGTCACGTCAAAGGGATTGCATCGTTACGATTATATTTACGATATTACTATTAATATTATTATTATTATGAAGATGAGGTGACTGTATTAATACACTGAGGCTAATTCCTTGCTCCTATGATAATTAGTAAACCACTTCTCATTGAGTCATCAATGAACCATCCTCAGCTTCAATCCAGTAACTTTGCAATCACAACAAATGAATTGCATTGTTACGATTATATTTACTATATAATCTATCTATAATTCCAGTAATCTCTGTGTGTGTGTTTGTCTGTGTGTATGTCTGTGTGTTTGTCTGTGACCGCTGTTTCTCGACAACTACCGGTCCGATATACTTGAAACTTCCCAGGTATATTGCTGGGGACCCGAGGATGTGCCTTTTCAAGGTTTGAAATTAATCGGAGAAGTAGTTACCGAGCTATGGCGATTTCTTTACCAAACTCCGCAAGCCGTTCGCTTTGGACCAAACCATTTCATGTAAATAGAGGGGGGGGGGGGGATTGTCACCGTACTCGCAAGCCGTTCGCTTTGGACCAAACCATTTCATGTAAATAGAGGGGGGGGGATTGTCACCGTACTCGCAAGCCGTTCGCTTTGGCTTTGCGAATGGACCAAACCATTTCATGTAAATAGAGGGGGGGGATATAATTTTAGATATATATATAGTACGGGCATGCCCTAGTAATAATAATAATAATTATTATTATTATTATTATTATTATTACAAAAACGATACTACTGTATTAAGAAACCTGGGCTAATTTGTCTGAAGCGGCCCAAAGGTGAGACATGAAGGCATGAAGCCTAAGACCTATACATACTGTGTCATTAGAAGATCCGCAACACCTTTGCTTTCAATATTTGTTGGTCATTCTAACAATTGGTTTGTGTTTCACACTGAATGAAAAACGAAAAGGTAGAGCATGCAGATTGTGATATATGACAGGTTCGACGATATGGTCAGCCTGAACGGCATAGGAATCAAAATGGCGGTGTGTGGAGTCAGCCGTCGTACGCCATAAAGACATCACAGACGTAATCACATCACATCACCCCTGCCATGTGACCAGATCCTCAGCTCCGATTGGTGTACGTTTGTGAGGGACATCCATACGGGCAGACAAACACTGTCCGAGATGGCTTTACCCTATGGGATATGCCATATAAATGCCTTGCCAAAATGGCGGTGTGCCATCTTGCTCAGCTCTTTGCTACATAGCTGGGCTCTTAAACCACCATTTTGTTTTGGCCTATTCAAAAATGCATCTTAGAACCATGATGACCTCTCACAGACCAATTAAAGCATATAATTGAACTCTGGATTTGGATTTGTGGATCGGATACCGTAGACTAAATAAGCATCGAAATCTGGAGTGAAATCTGAATTTTGTTTTTGGAATAACTGATTCTTATAACTAAGTGTATTTTTTTAACTAAGCTTTAAGCAGGGCCTTCCTCCTTTTCCATATTGCCCAAGCATGAAAGCTAATTTTTTCTACTGTTCCAACAATTACAGTCACGTGAAAAAGTAAGTACACCCCATGTAAAGTTTTGACTTTTTCAACATATTTCAACATACAGCTATTTGATCTTCATTTCAACAATATTGACAGACAAAGGTGATATATAACAAATATCATGAAACATTTACATTTTGTAGTCCATTGTATAATTTAAACAAACATAAATGCAAATTTCGCATGTGGAAAAAGTAAGTACACCCCTACATTTATCACTACTTCAAATACCTAAAATTAGAATCAGGTGCACCAGCTCAGGTGCAAATGATTAGAACATCGTTAGAGAGGATCTTGGAGGAACCTGTCTTATTTAAACCTCAGACATTTAGTTTGGTTTGCTCTTTGTTGTTGAAGTGTGCGGCGTCACCATGCCTAGATCAAAAGAGCTCTCTGAGGCCTTCAGAAAGAAGGTTATAGATACCTACGAGTCTGGGAAGGGATTTAAAGAGATCTCCAAACAATTTGAAATCAATCATTCGACTGTCCGGAAGATCATCGACAAGTGGAGAAGATTCCAAATAACTGCCAACTTGTTCAGGCCAGGCCGCCCCAGCAAGTTCAGCCCGAGAGCAGACCGTAAGATGCTGAAAGAAGTCTCTAAGAACCCCAGAACGTCATCACGGGACCGACAGGTAGCTCTTGCCACTGTTGATGTCAAAGTGCACGAGTCTACCATTAGAAAGAGGCTGCACAAATTTGATCTACATGGGAGGTGTGCCAGGAGGAAACCTATGCTGTCCAGAAAGAACATCAGGGCAAGACTAAAGTTTGCCAATGAACACCGACGCAAAGACCAGCACTTCTGGAACAATGTGCTCTGGACAGATGAGTCAAAGGTAGAGCTATTTGGCCACAGTACCAGAAGACATGTTTGGCAAAAACCAAAGACAGCATTTGACCACAAGAACCTGATACCAACTGTAAAGCATGGTGGTGGAAATATTATGGTTTGGGGCAGCTTTAATCCCATCGAGATGTTGTGGGGGGATTTGAAACGAGCTGTGCATGCAAGAAACCCCTCAAACATCGCACAGCTGAAAGAATTCTGCACGGAGGAGTGGGCAAAATTTTTTCCCAGTCGATGTCAGAGACTGGTAGACAGTTATAAGAAACGCCTACTTGAGGTTGTTTCTGCCAAAGGGGGCAACACCACCTATTAGAGCCAAGGATGTACTTACTTTTTCCACATGCAAAATTTGCATTTATGTTTATTTAAATTATACAATGGACTACAAAATGTAAATGTTTCATGATATTTGTTATATTGTATGACCTTTATCTATCAATATTGTTGAAATGAAGATCAAATAGCTTTATGTTGAAATATATTGAAAAAGTCAAAACTTTACATGGGGTGTACTTACTTTTTCACATGACTGTATATTGAGTGAAGAAAACCTCTTTCCTTTTTCGCTTCCTTTTTCTCTCCTGTTTTTTATTTTTCTCTTTCAAGCGAGATCTCACGAGAACACGCCACACAGCTGTGGTTTGACAATAAAAGAGTTATCTTACATTGTGTCAGAAGTTAACCTAATTCGCTGCTTTTCGACAAATGACCATCCTAAGGTATGTTGTTTCAGAACTTCGAATAGCCAGCTATCGATTGGGATGCAGTGGATTTATTTGGAGAATTCACTCGGTTTCAAGACCATGTTTAGTTCGTGTTCGCAGGCCCACTATATGAGGTAATGCCAAAGCAAAAGGCTGGATGGCTGGGCACTTAGATCGTTGCTAATGGGCGAAAACTTTACAAGATTTTCAAATGGGGGGAAACTGAGAAAGATGATCCCGACAGGGTGCTCACCCATTTTGAAAGATATGTGCATCCGAGAAAGAACAAGTGGATTGCCCGGCACTGGCTTAGACAGTGTAAACAAAAGGGGTGAGACGTTTGATAACTTTGCCAAGGATTTGAGGACTACTCTGACTGCAAGTATGCAGATCCCAAAGACATTTGAATAGATGCAACCAATGCTGGCATTTCTGAACCCAAGGTGAAAGAAAGGTTACGGAATCAAGGTGAAGGACTGACCTGAGCAAAGACTCGAGATTGGATAGCAGTTTGAGTTTTCTCGCAAGCAAATTCACATCGTGCGAAATGACGATAACTACCAGACTGAAGTGTCAGCCATTACAGCTCAGAGGAAATCGCATTCCAAGCCTTGTGCCTCGTGATCATAGCCGCAGGAATTCAAAGCATGTTGCAGGTTTGACCAAGGACGAGTGGCATTTGTGGAACCAAGGAAAATGCCCTGCAATGGGCTCCACCTGTTGCTATTGCAAACGCCCAAACCACAATGTTGGTGTGTCGCCGGCGACAGCGACTGGGAAAAACGCACCTAATTGATGTTGGAGAAAACAAGGAACAACAGGAAACAATCGAGATTCTTTGGATATACAAGGTTGATAACAAATGGTCCCACACTGCCCGTGTCGGTGGCATTGCAAACATTACCGTCCGTATTTATACAGGTGCAATGTACTCACTCAGGGATTTTCAAAGACTACCGATTAAGGCTGAACTTCGCAAGTCGAATAGAATCCTGAGAACCTACTCAAACCATATCATTAACCCAGTTGCTTCCACAGATCTTTCACTGGAATTCAAGCGGAGGTCCATAATATTGTTGCGGATATGGGATTTGCATCCATCCATATCCGCTTGTAAATATTCCCCTATTTCCTCAATACTTCCCAACTCTCCCCAATCCCCCATTCCCTAGTCCCATTTTCTGTAAACAACACTCTGTAGACCCGACCTCCCCCTATTTCCCCCATTAAATGTCGCATCCAGGTTCACCGCATCTCATGTAAGACAACTATAGGACATCTTGCTAGTTATTCTTAGTCTATGTCAGTTAAGGATTCGTTTCCATTAATTCTGACCCTTCGTTGCACCAGAATGTGATTGTATGGCACCGTTAGGAAGTTTAGGACCTCCCAATACCTCCCCGCAGCTCTTCCTCACAGTTCAGCAACAACAACAACAACAACAACAACAACAACGAGCGCAGGGAGTGCGCGTCCTCACTCCGGCTTGGTTGGTAGGGGTGGTGGGAGGGCACCAGGCCTTCCCAACGAGCCGCCATCGGACATGTGCTCGACGGGGTTACCAAACAGGGGCTCCCTGTCGGCTCCTCGTCAAGGGCGGAGCCCGGTAACCCCCGCACCCAATGGAAGCGGCAGACCGGCCCCAGTGGGGCGGAACCAACCAGCCGAGGGCGTGTCACTCCCCGCTGAGCATGCGCAGTGAGAGGGAGGTGATGTCAGATGCGCGCCGAGCTGAGAGAAAGCAAGACGTCCCCTCCGAGCGCTGTGACACCTCCCTGCATCTTTGGACTGTGTTTATCCTGTCCCTGAGCCAAGGTGCACCTTGTGCCATCGACCTACCTGTCCCTTCCTGCCATCAATCCCTGTGTAAGTCTACCTTGTCCGTTTGTCCGTGGTCTGTCGGGGAATTGATAAGACTGCATTTAAGTGCCCATCTCTTCTGTGTCTTTACCTCACTCTGCCTTGTAATCTACCCCCTTTTCTCCACCACTGTAATTATACCCTCCTCCGGAGGTCTTGAGAACTGTACCCCCCTTGCGTCGTTTCCTCTTTCCCAGTCGTCGTGTCCTTTCCATCATTGATTTAGCATAGCGCAATTTGGCCAATGTCTGGGTGAATCGGGTGAGTCGGGAAGAAAGGGGGAACAACTGTTCGGCTGCGGTTACCTCCGCTCGGTAAATAACATCCAATCCGCGGTCCGTAACAACTGGTGTCGGGGAGTGAGATACGAGGCCCGAACCAAATTAAAAAAAAAAAAACATCTAGACAAAATTTGGTCAAAATTATAAAGTACCGAAATTGCTTTTGTTTTACAAAAACCCGAATTTTGAAAGTCGCGCTATGGGAGATCAGGACGGCTGGGTGCCGGTAGAGGAGAGTGAGGCAGGGTCGATCCAGGACCAAATTGAGGGACATGAGGAGAGCGAAGCAGTGAGGGCGGCAGGTTCGCAAAATGGCGGCGCCAGGCATGGGGAAGAGGAGCGCGAACAACAGGTCGGCGCCGCGCATGGGATTGCAGTAGCGGTACCCGTGCCGCCGATGGACATGCAAGTCCTCATGGCGCAAATAGGGGCCCTGTTGGCCCAGAATAGCGAGAAATTGAGGGAGGACATGGGGGCCAATAGCCAACGGTTAGAACAAAGGATGGGGTCCAATAGCGGGAAATTGAGGGAGGACATGGGGGCCCAGATCGGAGGGTTAGGGAGTAGAATAGAGGGATTAGGAAACAAATTTGAGGGACTAGACAACAAATTTGAGGGATTAGACAATAGATTAGGGGAAATACAGGAGGGGTTAACGGGGGTAGAAAACAGAATGGCCGCTCAAGAGAATCAAATGGAAGGGATGAAAAAGGGGTTAGAGGGGTTAGAAAACAGTATGGAAGGCAAATTGAGGGACATGAGGGACCAAGCGGAAAGGGAAGTTAAACAAATGGGGCAGCAGATAGAGGGGGTCAGAATGGGGGTAGAAACTAAATTGGATGCTCACAGGGAGGAAATGGAGCAGATGAGGGTGGCATCTGGGCAGGAGATACAAGTGATGGGAGGGGAGATCAGAAGAGGTGTGAGTGAGGAGGTCGGAGGAGTGCGCGAGGAGGTGAGGCACTGTGAGGAGCGCATGGAGAAGGAGGTGAGAAAGGGGACTGTAAAATTGCAAGGTGGTATAGAGGAGTTGACGCTGGGAGTAGAACAGCTGACAGTGGGACAAAAGGAGTTGGGGGACCAGGTAAAGAAGAACACAGCGGTAATAGAGGGTTTAAAATCAACACAGAAGGAGATGAAAAAGGACGTAGGGGTAATTAAAAAAGAGTGTCAGACGGTACATGAGGACCTGACGAGGAAAATGAACAAGGTGGTAGAGGTGATGGAGGTTAAAGAGCGGGAGGTGCGGGAGCACATAGAAAAAAATAAGGTGGAGTTAGAGGAAGAACTTAAGGGGGCGCACGAGGAGATGAAGGAGGTGAAGCAGAAATTAGAAGAAGTGGCAGAAGGGGTGAGCGAAATTAAGAAGCGACGGAGAGAGGATAAGAAAGAGATAAAAGAGGAAGTAAAAGAATTGGTCCAAAGTCTGTGTTCGGATCGTGATGATGTGCTCATTAACCGGATGAGGGATTCGCAGGTGATGGAGGAGAAGCGAAGAGAAAGAGGACCCGGTGTAAGTGGTGACCAATATGGTCGTGCGTATGATGCGCCAGGTGATTTAATAAGCTTGGGGGTCGAGATGGACCCGGATGTTCGTGAGAGGCCACGAGTGAGGTGTATGGCTGGTCCGGAGTGTATGGAACGAGGGTGCGAGCAAGAGGGTCCGGTGATGGGAGAGGTGCGAGGTGTGAGTGAGCAAGGTTGTGGTGGTATGGAATGGGTAGCGGGTTGCGGAAGCGTGACCCATGCATCGACACCAACAGGGGTAGTTTTTAGAGGGACAGGGGAGGCACGGGAGCCCCTTGGGGGTAATGTACTGTGGGGGCCCGGCCGGTTCGGCCCCGCGCTGACCCCGCAAGGGGCGACGCACAGGGTCCGGCAGGCGGGCAACGACTCGCATACGAGGTGGTCCCACAAGGTCCCACTCGTGCCGTATGACGGCAAGAGTGATCTACGAGCGTACCTGGCGCAGTTTGACTGTGTGTGTAAGGGCAACGGTTGGGGTGAGGACGAAGGTGGAGTACACCTGGTGGCCGCATTGCGCGGCGCGGCGGCGGAGGTGCTGACGGCATTACCACCGGGTGCTCTCACCCTGCCAGCCCTCCGCGACGCCCTAATTAATCGATTCGGCATTGAACAGCAGAGCGAGCTTGTTAAAGCTCAACTCGCGCTGCGAAAACGCAAGCCCCAGGAAGCCATCGGGGAACTTGCCCACGACATTCGCCACGCAGTGGGGATCGCACATGCTAACATGGCAGCGGATTCCCGGGAAAGCCTGGCGCTGGACCATTTTATCCAGGCCCTCCCGGATATTGAGCTCCGGCAACAGCTCGCCATGTGGCGCCCGCAGACTCTGAGCCAGGCGGCTGACGCTGCAGCCCGTTGAGAAGCAGCGAGGCCCCTGGCCCGGGGGAGCGAGCGTCACGCAGTGGCGGTCCGCCAGGTGGGACCCCCGATGGAGGGAGGACCCCCTTGGGGGCCCGCCCCCGACGTGAGTCCTGACCTGGCGGGCATGGTCCGGAGGCTGGTGGACCAGCGCCTGGCAGGACCTGGACCATGGCAGGCGGCCCCGGAGGTGGCCCGCGGTGGACCACGAGCGGGTAATCCAATTCGGACCTTCAGGGGGGGGAATTTGGAATTCCGGAGACAAGCACCTTATCAGGTGAGGTGCTATACTTGCAACCGTCTGGGTCACCTGGCGCGGCACTGTCGAGCCACGCGCCGGGATGATCCCCGGCGGTTGAGGTCCTCAACTCCGCCCAGGGGGGAGCGGGTTAGCCGACCCCAGACACCCCCCCGCCAGACCCCGGGAAACTAGAAAGCCTTACACCGGCGAGCAGGCGCCCCAGTGGATTGCCTCGGCTTTAGATGCCGAGGCGGGACCCAGTACCTCTGAATAAGGGGGGCTTATTAGTGCCAGAGGACTGGGGGATTGATGAGCAATGGGCCCGGTGGGTAAGGGTGGCATCCCTGCCACCCTTCCCATGATGGGGGCAAATGCGCTATAGTTTATGGGGTGGCTATGACAACCGAGCCAGGGAGGGCTTGGTTATATTGATAGGGACTAGAGGTGACTATAGGTGACCAGATTTAAGTAAGAGACTTGGTACCTGTAGTGGGGACGTAGTAGCTTAGTGTTTGATAATGACGGGAGCGCTGAGTGTAAGGGAAGACGGAGGAGCGCGAGTTTTAGAAGGGAGTAGACAGAGCAGATGATGCAGTATGAATGGAAGTGCTGGTGAGCAGCTTCAAATGAGGCATTGGTGAGGCAATGCTCCGAGGTGTGTGTGAGGTACAAGCGATGAATGAGAGAGCATTGCGGATGAGTGTCATGGTGAGTAGTGAGTGTTGTGGATCAGCGCGAATGCGCTTGGGGGAGAAAAGGGTGCAGGCGGCACCAAGTATGAGAGCACAGGTGTGCAAGTACAGGTGTGTGGAATATATGGAGCAGAGAATGAGTGGTGTGGAGAGAGTTGGAGTAAGTGGTACGGAGTGGTGTGCATGGTGCGAAGGTGTGGATGGGGGAAGAGTGGACCCCTTTCACGAGTACCCGGGGAGGGTAGTTTAAAGAGTAGTTAGAAGGTATAGGTAAATTGTGGTTGGATATTGGCATTTGTGGTGCGGTTGCAGAATGGTATTGTGGATGGGTGCATTGGTGTGGTGAAATTGGCTGGTCGTGTGGCCTGTTAGTACGAGTGTGAATGGTTGGGCACTCCGCCACTGTTAGATGTCGGCCAGGTGAGGCCGCAGGTGGGCTCTGGGAGCCGTTAGTGTCAGTGGGTGCCTGAGGATCCCGGGTGTGGATCGGGCAGCCCGTGCCAGAGAGGGCACCGAGGGGGTGAGAGTGCGAGAGGGCCTTCCCCAGTTAGTTTAGGTTAGGGTGAGGAGCAGGTGAGCTCGGTAGGCAACAACAGTGGTGGAGGTGTGCAGGTGGGCGGACCAGCTGGGAGCGTCACACGACCCAGCCACCGAAATTGTGCGGGAGCACCGAGTGTTGAATCGGGGAGTGAGACCCAAATTGATGGTGTGCACCACAGATGGTCAATGGGATTTTGGTTCTTCGAACCACATAGAGTAACTAGAACGGGCACTCGGTAGAGCGCATACCTTCGCCGCAGCTACTGTTCTGTACTTGGCATGGGAGTGTAGGGAACAGAACAGTGAACAGTTTGGTGCTGATTTCATGCAAATCGGATAAGAATTGACCGAGTTATGACAAATAAAAAGACGATTTTGACCTTTTCATGACCTTGACCTTGACCTTTGACCCGATCGATTCCAAAATCTAATCAAATGGTTCCCGGATAATAACCTATCATCCCACCAAATTTCATGCGAATCGGTTGAATACTTTTTGAGTTATGCGAATAACATACACACACACACACAGACATACAAATAAATACACAGCGATCAAAACATAACCTTCCGCTTTTGCGAAGGTAATGAGGGCCAATGGTTTGGCAGGAGAAAGACCCCGGGTAATGTAAAGTTGTTAAAGTCATTTAGGAAATAGTTAGGATTGATGAACCTGTCGCACCATACACAGCCACTTACCTGAGGTGATGATGATGACTCCACACCTGTGTTTCCTTTGTTTTGTGTTGCAGGAAAGGAGAATTGCTGTTTGGATTTGTGAGACGCATCACGACGTGGATGAGACATTGGGGTGATTCCATCTCTCCCTCCTTAGGAGGGACTGATGATGAATTGGAGATGGCAAATTTTGATGAGAGTTGGAAATGGCAAATTTGATTGGTTAGGAGGGAGAGAAGACGAATTTGGTTTATGGGAGGAACGGGGAAGACAGTAGGGACGTTTGTTGATGTGTAAAGTAGCTGTTTATGGGTAGTGTTGTGTTTTGTGGATACAGTAAGGGGTAAGGGAGGGGCAATGTAGGTTACCTGGTGGGGGGGGGGGGGCATACGGTAGGAACGTACCTGTCTCACCTGGTTCCCATGTGCCCCCAGGGTGCATTACCTTATATTGCATGCACTTTTGCGCCCTTACCACCTTACTCACCTGTCTTCTTTTGTCTCCCACCTCCGAGGATCTGGCTTTGGGGCAGAGAGAGAGGAGAGAGAGGTGCTGGCTCCGCAGTTGTGGGCCTGTACTTCCGCTGCCTGCTGCCTGGATCGATACACCATATGGACCGCAATTTTTGTGGCCACCCACAATGGACCGCAGTTCTTTTGCGGTCAAGCACCACCCGTTGATGGACCTCTGGGTCAACGTGGCACCTCTGCCATACAGGTGAACCACTTTTAGTTGGCCCCCTGACAGCCACAATTCAGAAATGGACGCGGTTGGCGCCTTTCTTTATTTCTAAAGAAGCCAGAAGGCCAAGTGCACTCCATGAAGGCAAGACCAGCGGCAGAACATCGGCCGGCTGCGACACCACCGGTGACCATGGACACTTGATTGTGCATTTTTATGAACACTTTATTGGTGCACCGGATGGTGCTGACTGTGCATAATGGGGTGGTGCTTTTGGTGCTTGGGAGGGGTGCTCTGCACATTATTAAAGGCCGTAGGGCCACAGGGCACTCGTGGGTTGGTGTATCGATGCTGGCATGCGTGCTCTCCCTATGCATAACATCTGCATTTGTTCCTCAAAGAACAGGTCCTGGATCGTAGTGTAAATATCAGTGTAGTCTTGTATAAATGATGCTCCCTACCGGCTGTATGTTTAGTTTGAGGATGCTTTCCGCGATTCGGTTATCCTGTGGGTGTGTTTCTGTTAGGAGAAGGGTGCAACGTCGCAGGGGGACATATTTACTCATTTGTGAACATCTGTAAAACTGTCGCACTCAGGGTTGAGTTAATAGTAGAGGGAACTACATCTGAGTGCCACACTAAAGTAGGTAAAAATTTATCGGGTCGGGCCGCCCCGAGGTCGAGCAGGGTGCAGTGTTGCGGATATGGGATTTGCATCCATCCATATCCGCTTGTAAATATTCCCCTATTTCCTCAATACTTCCCAACTCTCCCCAATCCCCCATTCCCTAGTCCCATTTTCTGTAAACAACACTCTGTAGACCCGACCTCCCCCTATTTCCCCCATTAAATGTCGCATCCAGGTTCACCGCATCTCATGTAAGACAACTATAGGACATCTTGCTAGTTATTCTTAGTCTATGTCAGTTAAGGATTCGTTTCCATTAATTCTGACCCTTCGTTGCACCAGAATGTGATTGTATGGCACCGTTAGGAAGTTTAGGACCTCCCAATACCTCCCCGCAGCTCTTCCTCACAGTTCAGCAACAACAACAACAACAACAACGAGCGCAGGGAGTGCGCGTCCTCACTCCGGCTTGGTTGGTAGGGGTGGTGGGAGGGCACCAGGCCTTCCCAACGAGCCGCCATCGGACATGTGCTCGACGGGGTTACCAAACAGGGGCTCCCTGTTGGCTCCTCGTCAAGGGCGGAGCCCGGTAACCCCCGCACCCAATGGAAGCGGCGGACTGGCCCCAGTGGGGCGGAACCAACCAGCCGAGGGCGTGTCACTCCCCGCTGAGCATGCGCAGTGAGAGGGAGGTGACGTCAGATGCGCGCCGAGCTGAGAGAAAGCAAGACGTCCCCTCCGAGCGCTGTGCCACCTCCCTGTATCTTTGGACTGTGTTTATCCTGTCCCCGAGCCAAGGTGCACCTTGTGCCATCGACCTACCTGTCCCTTCCTGCCATCAATCCCTGTGTAAGTCTACCTTGTCCGTTTGTCCGTGGTCTGTCGGGGAATTGATAAGACTGCATTTAAGTGCCCATCTCTTCTGTGTCTTTACCTCACTCTGCCTTGTAATCTACCCCCTTTTCTCCACCACTGTAATTATACCCTCCTCCGGAGGTCTTGAGAACTGTACCCCCCTTGCGTCGTTTCCTCTTTCCCAGTCGTCGTGTCCTTTCCATCATTGATTTAGCATAGCGCGATTTGGCCAACGTCTGGGTGAATCGGGTGAGTCGGGAAGAAAGGGGGAACAACTGTTCGGCCGCGGTTACCTCCGCTCGGTAAATAACATCCAATCCGCAGTCCGTAACAATATCTTTATGTGGGCTGGTCAACCTGAATCAGGAGAACGTGATATCTGAGGAGACTGCTGAGAACCTTGGCCTCATTTCTTGGCTGAATTCCCTGGTGATGAATCGGTTCCCCTAGAGTTACGAGACTTTCCCAATATCATTGGTACTTCAGGTACCCTATCAATGGTACTGAAGTCAAACGATAAATACGAGACAAGAGTACAGAAGGTCAGCTTTTATTTCTTGGTATTTCTTTGTATATATGTTTTACCATTGTAGAACAATAGCACTTTTATGTTCAGTCCTCCCATTTCAGGTGAGCATAAGTATTGGAATAGATCAACTTAAATTAAAGTAGTACAATAGTTAGTATTTGTTTGCATATCCCTTGCATGCAATAACTGCATCGAATCTGTGACCCATTGACATCACCAAACTCTTGGTATCTTCCTTTGAAATGCTTTGTCAAGCGTTTACTGCAGCCATTTTCAGTTGTTTTTTGGTTTGGGCGGTTTCTTACTTTAGTCTCCTCTTCAGCAAGAGAAATGCATGCTCAATTGGATTTGAATCAGGAGATTGATTTGGCCAGTCTAAAACCTGACACTTTCACCCCTGAATAACTCATTGGTTACATTAGCAGTGTGTTTTGGGTCATTGTCTTGCTGCATGGTGAAGTGCCGCTCAATGAGTTTGGAGGCATTTTCTTGTACATACAACAACAGGCATTTTAAAGGCCATTTTCCCTGCAAGAGCGGGGGTTAGCCTTGCGGTCCCCATGACAATCTTCTCCATTTTGCCCTATTTTCTGCATCTCTCCTTGTTAACCCCCTTGCCCGCATTTCTTCTTCAGCCAAGTCTTTCTCAGTCTTCCCCGTCCTCTACTTCCTTCCACATTCATTTCCATCACTCTTCTCAACCAGTCACTTTCATCCTTCACCACATGACCAAACCATCTCAAACTGTTTCTCTTCACAGCATCCATCACAGGCTCTATTCCAATCATCTTTCGCAATTCTTCATTTGTCTTCCTCTCTCTCAACGATACTCCACGCATCCACCGAACCATTCGCATTTCCACCCTTTCCAGCCTTCGTTGCTGCTCTATGTTCATTACCCATGTCTCGCTCCCGTAAATCATAACACTTCTCACACATGCAGCATACACCTTTCCCTTCAGCTTCAACGACACTCCCCTCCTCGTCAGCAACCCACTAAGTTCCCGAAACTTCTTCCATGCACATCTCACTCTAGCAACCGTTGCCGAGTCTGATCCACCTTCTCCATTCAGCATGTCTCCTAGGTAACAAAATGTTTTCACACCGTCTCCAAGATCCAACTCAACATTTCCTCCATCTGCAGCTCCCTCTGTGCACACCTTACACTTGAATGTAGCTGCCACACTGGTTAATGACCCTCTCAAACCACTACATTTTTGATGAACCCACTCAGCGCACATTGTACATTGAATTGAGTTCACTCCGACACCCTTCCTGCACATAGCACATGGCCACTTCCCAGTTCTTTCCACCTCACCACATGCTTTACCACTTGCCATCACCTTTGTTTTTCCGATATTCACCTTCAGACCTTTCATCTCCATACATTCCTTCCACTTGTTCATCTTCTCCTTCAGTCCATCCATACTTTCTGCAATCAACACCAGATCATCTGCATACAACTCCCACGGTAAACCCTCCTTTACGTTCCGAGGCAGCACCTCCATCACAGCTACAAATAGTAGTGGACTTCGTACCGACCCCTGATGCACTCCCACCTTCACCTCAAACTCACCACTGTTCCCGTCCTTTGTCCTTACAGCTGTGTGCGCTCTTTTGTACATTGCCATCACGACTCTGATCAACCATTCCTCCACTCCTAACTTCCTCAATGCCCGTCACTACTTCACGTGGAACCCTATCGAATGCTTTCTCCAGATCAACAAACCCAAGAAACAACTTCTTCCTCTTCTCCATGTACTTCTCCTGCAACTGCCTCGCAATAACAAGCGCGTCTGTCGTTCCTCTTCCTGGCATACATCCAAACTGCATTTCGTCGATCTTCACCTTCTCCCTTATCCTCCTCTCCAACACCCTTTCCAATACCTTCATTCCATGCTCCAATAACTTTATCGCTCGATACGAGCCACAGTCCAGAGGGTCACCTTTCCCCTTGTATAGAAGGACGATGGTACTCAGTTCCCAATCCACTGGAATGCAGCCTTCTTTCACCACCAGATTGCAGATCTCTGTCATTCTCTTCACACCCTAATTTCCTGCTGCCTTCAACATATCTCCCACAACTCCTGTCGGCCCTCCCGCTTTTCTACTCTTCATTGCTTTAATCGCTTCCTCAACTTCCTTCTCGGTTATCTTCTCTGCCGGTCCTAAAACTGGGTTACTCTCTATGTTGCCATCCCATCCATTCTCTGCATTCAACAGTATTTCCATATATCTCTTCCATCTTCCTTTAATTCCATCTGGGTCCACAACAATTTGTCCCACTTCATCCTTCAAGCAACTCACCCCCATCACATCACACCTCTCTTTCGCTATCTGCTTTGCAATCCTGAATACCGCTCTCTGACCCTCTTCCAAATCCAAGCGTTCTCCGAACATTTTCCTACATGCCTCCTGCGCCTTTGCTACCTCTTTCTTTGCAGCCTTCTTGGCTGCCTTATAACTTTCATGCTCTTCCTTTTCTGCCCCCGTACCCTTCGCCTTCTGCCACTCCTTGAACTTCTTCCTGTTCTCATCAATCTTCTTTCCAACTTCATCATCCCACCACCATGTTTCCGAGTGCCTCGGTGGTCCTTTTGTCCATCCACATACCTCACCAACGGCTCCCAACAAACTATCTTTCATCGACATCCAACCACTTTCAAGCTCAACCACATCATCCTCTAGCCTACTCAGCCTCTCTTTTAATGCCTCCCTCACTGTCACCTCTTTCAACCTCCACACCTTCATTCTCGGTTGGTACTTCACCCGCCGAGCTCTCCTCGCACCTTTCAACCTTATGTCGCAGACAACCAAGTGGTGCTGTGAAACAGCCTCCTCCCCCGGGATCACCTTTGTGTCCCGGAGGTGCCCCCTATCTCGCCTACACACCATCAGGTAGTCAACGGTTGTCGTCGACCCACCTGACGTGTATGTAACAAGCTTATTATCCTCTTTCTGGAACTGAGTATTACAAATCAACAAATCAGCTCCATCAGCAAACTCCAAAATCCTTTCACCTTCTCCATTTCTCACACCATATCCGTAACCCAAATGAACTCCCTCAAAACCATCCATACTCCTTCCCACATGTCCATTTAGGTCTCCTCCTACCACAACAACTTCCTCATCTTTCACGTTTTCCATCAGCTTCTCTATCGCACACCAGAACTTGTCCTTCTCTTCATCGCTCTGACCAACCTGCGGAGCATATCCCGAGATGACGTTCATCAAGAGCTTTCCAATCATTTTCACCATCATCAACCTATCACTCACTCTCGTCACACTCACCACACTGTCTACAAACTCCTCAGAAAACAGGACACCAACACCATTCACGCCTTCTGGGCACCCTTGCCACACAAACTTGTATTTCTGTCCCTGCCTACCCTTCACCATTCTCACACCACTTCCCTTCCATCTTGTCTCCTGCACACAACATATGTCCACTTTTCTTCTGACCAATACTTCCACCACTTCTCCTGATCTCCCTGTCATTGTCCCTACATTCCATGTCCCAAACCTCAGAAACCGATCTCCACGTCGGGCATCAGACTTTTCGTCGTCATAAATGGAGTGATTTCCACTTGTTCATGGGCAGACAAAATGTTTCTGTGCTCTTCCAAATTAATTCTGCTCCTGCTGTCATTTGTTACATCACCAATAAAGATGGGTGAGCCAGTTCCAGAGGCAGCCATGCAAATCCAAGCCATGACACAGCCTCCACCATGCTTCATAGATGAGGTAGTATGCCTTGGATCATGTGCAGTTCCTTCCTTTATCCACACTTTTGCATTTCTATTACATTGATAAAGGTTTAGCTTGGTCTCATCTGTCCATAAAATTTTATTCTAGAACACACTGGCTCAACTCTACTTCTTGGCAAATTCTAATCTGGCCTTTCTATTTTTGGTGCTGATCAGAAGTTTGCATCTTGTGGTGGAGCCTTTGTAATTCTGTTGTCAAAATCTTCTGCGAACGGTAGATTGTGATGCTTTCATTACTGCAGTCTCTCTGGAGGTTGTTGGTGATGTCACTGGCAGTTGTTTTGGGGTTTTTCTTTCCAGCTCTGATGATTTTCTTGTCATCAACTACAGTTGTTTTCCTTAACCAACCTGGCCATTGTCTATTGCTAAGTGCACTCGTGGTTTCTTTCTCTGTCAAGATATTCCAAATTGCTGTATTTGCGACAATCAATTTTATGCGATCGCTCTAATTGAATTATTCTGTTCTTTCAGCTTCCAAAGTTATCTGGTATTCATGTTGGTTTATGCCTGCAGATTCCAAAGGCAGACTCCTAAACCCAAGACTAGCCATTCACAGCTCTTTTATGTGTGAACAATCAATGCAACAAGAAACACCTGTCAGTCATTTGTTCCAATACTATGCTTACCTAAAATGGGAGGACTGAAAATAAAAAGTGCGATTGTTCGACGATGGTAAAACATATATACATAGAAATACCAATTAATAAAAGATGACCTTCTGTACTCTTACCTCGTATTCATATTTTCATCTCAAATCCAAATTTTTGGAGTATATAGCAGTAATAAAATTGGACTTCACTGTTCCAATACTTATGGAGGGTACTGTATATCCAAAACCAGTGGTATGATCTGAAGTTGCCTTTGCAAAGCATTATCTCTGTCGTGCAAAATAATTCCTTGACACAAAATAATTCCTTCCTCACTGGTAATTCCCTGTTTGTCGTTAAAGGTGGCAAAAAGGGTTGGCGTCAGGAAGGGCATCCGGCCGTAAAACATTGCTTCAAAAAAGGGGACCAAAAAACAACAACAACCACGGTTCCCGAAAAAGGCCAACCCCCGCTTGCGGGGAAAAATGGCCTCTAAAGGTGGTTACACACCTGAACTTTTATCAACAAAAGGTCTTCATCCACAGCTTGATAGAGTACTGCTGTCCCCGTTTGCCTAGGACCCATGCCTCGCCTCACACCTCCTGACTTGCATCCCAGACAGGTCATTGTTCTTTCAACCTTCTACCGCTCCTTTATGATTTGGTGCCCTTTGCCCTTTCATTGCACAATCTCCATCAGGTCTTTCACTGTCGCACACAGTCTGCCAGTAATTCATTTCTGGTTAAACTCCCAAAATCTAGAATCACGACTCATCTCCAATCATTTATACCTCCTTTCTCTCACCTGTGGAACCAACTTCCTCAGTCTGTTAAATCTCACCCTTCCCTCCAGGGCTTCACCACCACTGCTCACAACCTCCACCACCCCCATACATACCCATGATCCTTGGTTTCAACCCTAGTTAACACCACCCCCCCCCCCCACCTCCACACCCAAAGCGCACCCCCCCCCCTTCGTTTTGTGGTTATTGTGCTTTTCCGCCCTCTTCATCCTTTCCCCTTTTTGCTCCATTTCTGTTTCATCCCTGGGTTTTCCCTTCTTCCTCTTGCTGTGCTTGAACTTATACCAGCTGGTTCAACCCCCCCCCCCCCAACCCACCCCATGTGTCCTCCTCCCCCTCTATTTGATCTTCCTCATGTCCATTCTACTTGCAAGGATCCCTATGTTGTGTCCCTCTACCCCTGCTATTGGTGTTTACCTCCTTTTCACCATTTTGTCCTCCAAGCTATGTTGTGGCCTGTTCTGTATTGTAGCTCTTACATGAGCCTCCACTTCATATAAAACAACAAGAAAACTGCAATTTATAGTAAGTATGGTCACCAGGCATCTAAAACTATTGTTGGCAATCTCCCGTTTGAATGCAATTGACCCCCCAGCCCAATAAGATTGCAATTAGAAAGCCGTAAATGTATTTCAACAGAATGAGTGATGGTGGACTCAAAAATTATGTTTTTACAACCTAGGTGGGAGGACTAGGGTGGGTGTAAGGGGAGGGGGAGGGGCGTGAGCGGAGACCAAATAGTGGACGGCCAATTAGGAACTATTATAATCTAAGCACACAAAGGGAAACGGTGAGAGCAAACATTTCAGTGATACCTGGAGCAGGTGCATGGCTCCTTCGCGCAGATTTTCTCCACCGACACCAGTGTAGAAAGCACTGCGGCAGCGCTGGAGCAGAACTGTGTGCTGACGTGCCGTGTGCACGGCCAACTCTCTGGGTAGTGTACGTCTGGACCCCTGAACAACAAATAATCAAAGTTCTTGGCTGAGAGCGACTAAAAAGAGATAAGCTGTGCAAGCTTAGGATCCAAAGCATGACCTTCCTTTTATGTGCCTTGCAAGCAATCGCAGTACTTTGTTTACAGAGACAACATTCCAGTCCAATTCATCTTGAAAGTGACCAAATAAGCAAAACAAACACCACATGTCCAGTATTTTGAATGGCATTGCAAAGGAACAACAATGGTTTCGCAACGTTTGATGTCAAAGTCAATGTCCCACAAGTATTTGGTGCAATTTCCATTACTCTATATCAGGTGCATTCGTTCCAAATGATTTGTCAATTAAATTATTAATAGTACAGTATAATCTCGTTATAATGGATACTTTATGTGGCCAATTGTATCAAGACATTTGTTATGCTAGGAGTTCTAGGACCGTGCCCCCACTGGCAGCCCCCTGGTGAAGATGTTGATAAAAGGATGCCCTTTAGCATTCGCGTTGCACAGGCATGACATCACTCCCACACCCCCTGGTGTTTCGCGAGAAGGTCGATTTCATGTGCGTGCCGTCCATGAGAATGACGCCAAGCCAGAGTATCAGTCTGCCAGCACTGTTTGTTGGTGGACGTTAAATATGCCTTCGCATCTCTCGTGAAAATGTAGGCGACCTATCGCCGGCATCCCAAATTCCTGCCCTGACCGGCTGCTGGGAGGGATGGCAAACCACCCAGCACAACCCATTCCAATAAATATTCTTGACAGCAGCAACGCTCTGCAAAGCCAATGGTACATTGATAAAGGATAAATTAAAGCTACATTGCACTTGTGGTTTGGACTTGCAGTTCCTGTTTGGCCAAAAATATTGCTTAATGAAGCGGCCATGACATCTTATTCAATTTGTTTCAATTGCTGAACAAGATTTTTAATTTTAAGAAAATTATACATTTCATTACTTACTTAGGACCCTTCATGCCTTTCAGCACATAGGCCACAACGAGATTAATCCATCTTATTCGATCTTGAGCAGTCCTCTGCACACTTCAGGGCAATTCCCCTTTCTAATTGAAGTTTAGTTTCAGCAATTCTACATGTATTTATTAGCATCCTCCTCTTACTTTTCCCCATTGCTGTCTAAAACATGACTTTTATGATCAAATGTCCTCTTGCTTTCTCATTATACCATTGCAATCTTCCGACCCCTTTTGTCCTACCGATCGTCATCTTCGTTATTTGGCCTGTGCCAGAATATCTTTCCCCAGTCCTCCTTATTTCCTCATTTCTTGCCCTATTTGGCCATAAAATCTTTAAAATACTTCTCAAGCATCTACGGTGGAAGACCACCAGTTTGTTCCATTTCCTTGCTCATTTTCCAAGTTTCATCCTGGTTTTTCATGCAAGTTGTCTGAAATTCCAAATCTTTGATAGTGAGAAACACACATTTTATTATAGCGTGTGTAATTTGTAAAAATGAGATCGCTCCTCCAAGTGGGATTTTACCGTGGCATTTCACATTGTACGATGTAGAAAAAAAAAAAAATCTATCGAAAAACCCAAGTTCCATTTGCCAACTCTAGCAGAGTAAACACTTCCTGGTGACAAAGGGCAGATCGACAACAATCAATTTGATATTTGGAATTCATCTCAAAAGAGGAGAGGGTGAGCAGGTGGTTTAGGAGGGTTGCGCAACCTAGTTTATGGTGCTTTCTCCCATGCACCTGCCGTTCGGCCTTGTGTTGGTTACCAAGGAGAGATTAAGTCTGAGATGGTGAATCAAATGCAGATGACGAACAATTCCTGGAGTCCTGCTCTCCCACCCACAAATTTGGGAAATTTGCTTTTCATCTTAAAAAAAAAAAAAATCCATGTCCATGAAGAGTTTTACTGAAATTATATAGTTTTTGAAAGTTTATAAAATTGCCTAAAATCCTCTTATTGCTGCAGCTGCCATGATAATTCTCATCCATACAGTCAAACTGTTATCATTGTGCATTCTGAAGTTGGATATATGAAGGAAGAAGCCAGATTAGCAACGACATCATAAGGCAGATTTACTGAAGCCCCCAAGTCGATAAGCGTACCATCACAACGTGGCCGCACACCATGAGGCCCACATTTTTGGTAAATGCATGAACAAAATCGGTGAGAGCTGGACGGATTTCGGGAGGTCCAGTCAGCACCAGGCACTGGGGACTGGGGGGGGGAGAAAGAAAGTGGTGCGTGTCGGTAGAAATGTTCAAAACATCACAGTAAAAGCATTATCACTGTTTTTTCTTATGACATCGATCAATTTGTTTGATATCGAGTATAACAGTTGCTATGTGCTTCAAAGCAAAGTAAATATCAATAAGTATAAACAAACCGGAAGTTTTTGACATGTTCCTCAACGCCGTACAGCCGTAGGGCGCTTTGCAGTGCTTGCTGATATGACAGCGCCTGTGTCGATGATCCCCAGTTCACATCTGGGTATTCCAAGAAAAGGTTAGAGATAAAAGAATGATATCAGCATGTCAATCACTCCTCCCCCCAAAAAGTGGTTATAGCCTGATACTTGTGAAATCAGACACTGTGACATTGCCCTTTGGACCTAAAAAACAATACGCTTACAAGCTTTTGGTTGGTAAACCAATTCAGTGACCCAATATGCAAATCTTGTTTAAATTTCAAGTCAATGGGTTGGATTTTTTTTTTTTTTTTTTTTGTATACAGAGTGGAGGCTCGTGAAAGAGCTAACATTTATCAAACAAACAAATCAAACAAACAAGCAAACAAAGTATATAAATAGGGGAGCGGTCAACAAGATGGGGAGAGAAGGGGAGGAAGCACACAAACACAACATTTGAGAGCAGGGACATCGGGAGATGTGTGGGAGGGAGAGGGCCTGGGGGGAGGCAGGATAGGTATAAAACGCAAGGACACCAAGGACTTCCAGGAAAGAAGACAAAAGTCACCTCAAAAAAGTGGATTTGGGGTGAAATTAGCGGGGGTAGAAAAGATCAAGGTTTTGGATTGGGGAAGATAAGAGATGGTGGTGAACAGCCGTTTTAAAGACCTGGAGGGAGGAGTGGGATTTAAGAGAGTGAGGGAGTTTGTTCCAGAGGCGGGAGAAAAGAGGAATGAAGGAGTGAAGGTGAGCAGAGAGTCTTGATTTTGGCAGTTTAACCATAAGAGGGTTGCAGGCAGATCTTGTGCGACCTGTAGGAATATTTGGGGGACAGAGCCCAGAGAGAGCTGGGGGAGCAAGGCCGGAGAGGAGACGGTAGAAGACGGAAAGACCACCAACCTACCTGCGGTGAGTAAGTGAAAGGCCCTTGGAGATAGCGTCATCGCGGGAGATTCCAATGATTCTGAACGCTTTGGTTTCAACAGCGTGAAGACGAGCTAGGTGTGAGGCAGGAGCACCAGCCCAGAGGGGAGAGCAGTATTCCATTGAGCTGCGGATGAAAGCCTTGTATGTGGTGAGGAGCTCAGGTGTGCCAAGGAAGGACTTCGCACGACGGAGGATGCCCAGTCGGCGACTGGTTTTGGAGGTCAGCTTGGAAATGTGGTTTTCCCAGGAAAGATCATGGCAGATAGTGAGACCCAAAAGCTTGAGTGACAGAACTTCTTGGAGAGGATTATTCAGAAAGTAGATGGGAGGGTTGTCCAGTCGGTCTTTTCGGAGAGACATCGTAAGAGTGTGAGATTTGTCAGGATTGAAAGACATGTTCCACTTGTTTGCCCAGTCTGTGATTTTGTCCAGGTCTGCAGAGAGTGAGGAGGCTGCAGACTGCCTATCTGAGGGATGAGGAATGGAGCGGCAGAGAGTGGAGTCATCAGCAAAGAGATAGAGAGGATTTTCAAGAGAGTCAGAGAGATCATTGATGAAGACCAGAAAAAGCACAGGGCCCAGAACACTGCCTTGGGGAACTCCAGCCTGAACAGGAAGAGGAGATGAGAGAAACCCATTCAGGGCCACACGTTGACTACGACGAGAGAGGAAGTCCGCCAGCCATGCGTGGAGATTTCCATGGATACCAAAGGAGGAGAGTTTGGTGAGCAGAGCGGGGTGCCAGACCGTATCGAAGGCACGTGATATGTCGAGGGAGACAGCTCTAATTTCCTGTTTGGCATTGAGGACCTCCATCCATTTTTGAGACAGCAGAAGCAGCATGTCCAGAGTAGAGTGACCTGGTCTGAAACCAAATTGATGATCAGAGATCAAGCCATTGGAAAAGAGGAAAGATTTCATATACGAAGCAATGATGGATTCCATGACTTTGCTGATAATTGGGAGAAGGCTGATTGGTCTGTAGTTGCTAGGATCTGTTTTTGCACCTTTTTGTGCAAAGCGGTGGTGTTGGCCGATTTCCAAGCAGATGGCAGTTGACCTTGAGCAAAAGAGAGGGTGAAGAGAACAGAGAGAGGGAGTGAAAGAGCGGAAGAACAGGATTTTAAGACCCGTGGGCTGATGCCGTCAGGTCCAGTTGCAGATATGCTACTTTGACCTTTTGACCTCAAAAAATAGGCTTCTAAATAGTGGCTAGCTCTATCAGGCTTTTAAGTGTTGTGAAGATCGGTGTGGAATTGCAACCTGTGGGTGATTGACATACATACACAGACAGACAGCATAACAGACCAGACCAACCAATATACAGTCATGCGTCGCTTAACGTCTGTCCGAACAACGTCCGATCGCTTATATGTCCATGGCCCATAAAAATAAGAAAATAATGGGGATTAAAAAAACCCGTTCAGACAACGGGACGTAGCGGACGTAAGTGGCCTTAGAGCAGGCGCGCTCACGCATGCATCACATGTTCTTAAACAAAATAGATTGTGCTGCCAGGCGTATGATGATACAGTACAGTAACTATACAGTATATCCATAATATGTTTTGATAGATATAAGAAATGCCGATGTTACTGGTTTATGTTTTTTGGCTATTGTAGTGTACTGTACTTTTAATTTGATTTCCTTACTTACGAAATAAAAAGTTTACAAACTGTATAACAGTGTATGCTTGGTTTTGCCTCATAGGCAGCTCCGCAGCAATCCAGTCTCGATTACCCCCGCATATTGTGAGCGTTATTCCATTTTCTTTTCATTCGATTTAAAATCAATCCACCCTAAAGTTAATCATGGGTCCCAAACGCAGCGCAACCAGCCCTCGTGGTAGCAGCAGCAAGAAACAATGCAAGAGCATCGATTTGGAGGAGAAGCAGAAAATAATAAGACAGCGTGAGGGCGGCAAATCTGTGAATGCTATCGCTCGTGATTTCGGCATGTCGCACTCTACGATCACAACGATAATGAAAAAAACAAAGAGAAGATTCTTCAAGCGGTAAAAGGATCGGCTTCAATGAAGGCAACACGATTGACCAAGTTTCGAGAGGGGCCGATATCGAATATGGAAAAGATGCTGATGGCCTGGATTGAAGACCAGACTCAAAAGCGAGTCCCACTCAGCACGCTAACCATCACAGCCAAAGCAAAAAGTTTGTTCGAGATGTTGAAGCAACAAGCAGGAGCCGACTCTGCAATATTCCACATACACGTAAGTATAAATACAAAGTTCACAATGTGATGTTCGGACAACGTCCAATTCGGTTAACGTCACGTTTCCAAGAACGTATCGAGGACGTTAAGCGACGCATGACTAGTCACATACTGCACTTGCGAATCTTCAATTTCACATGTAAAAACCTTCAACATTTTCAATCTCCGATAACTATGGCCCTCAAGAACAGGCTAGACAGGCTGCATCAGATACCCTCAAGGACCAAAAGCAGACCACATTTGATAAACCTCACCCAACAAAGTCATTCCAAACAACTTTGAGAAATCAAGCCAAAGGGTTTTACGACAATAGTATACATTACCTGTAGATCATTTCCTCACCTGGCTTTTTATAGGCAACGTAGAGATACAGGCCGAGCACTACAAAACAGGTCACGAGGGCAGCCCACCAGTTTATGATGAACATGACGGCACAGCACAACACAGCACCAAACAACGAGACCCACATGTTGTAGTACTGGAATGCAGGTCGCCAACCTTCGTGGCAGAGAATATTTATTTTTAAATATTTCTTCAAATCAATCAGCTAAAGGGATGCCTACATGAAATACCATCACAGACCAATCGAATATAGTGCATGTTCGCGCCGTAATTTACATGAGTCATTGTGAATTTTATCGGCCAAATGCAAACAATCTTTGATTGTCAGGGAAATATCAGGAAGACCTCAACATTTACCAAAAACCTTCCTACCTGGAGAGTTAGCCAGAGAAGCATGGAAGCAGGAATAATTGATTAGTGTGTATGATGCCAAGAAGAAGTTAGAAATAATAGGGGCGATGGTGTTGAGTTCACCTGCGGGTTACACATGGGCAAAGTTCACTCGATCACAAAAAGAATGAGAAAACAAGCAACAGCAATACTGGGAAAGAAGAATACGTACCGATGAGGACGAAACCGAGAGCGATGAAAAAGACAAGGATGTATCCACGAATCGGCTCATTGTTCCGCCCATAGCCGACAGAGAAGTAGTTCAACTTGGGATATATGTGATCAATACACAAAGCCTAGCATGGGGTCAGCAAGATGACAATGATGGTAACAATTTGGTTTCAGTCATCTGCCATTCAACATCGAAAATAGTTCATCTACTAATCGACATTATAAGACTTGGTGGTGTAATGGTTAGAGCGTCTGTTCGGAGTCTGGGAGGTCGGTGGTTTGAACCCGACCCCGCCCGACTCATACTAACTACTTAAAATGGTATGTGCTGCTTCCTTGCTTGAGCCTCAATACTTTGAAAAGGATAGAGCAGAGACAAACAATCATTGCACAGGCTAGGTTTGCGGCATCATGGAAGGCCTTTGAATGGCCTGTCAGATATATTTGCGCCATACAAATGCTGTGGTTTATTATCCCCACATACCCTATCGTAATCGGCTCAGTCTGTCTGTCTATCTATCTGTCCATCCGTCACGCTATCTCCTTCAAATGGGTGCAGTAATTCACCAAAGTTGGTAGTTATGATCACCACATGAGCAAGAGCAGTATCATTTTTGGCCCCGCCCTTTGGGGCCCTGTGGCAGGGTCAACAGGTCAAATATCAAAAGAATACGATTAAAGATACATTTTAAAACATTTTTAATGAAACTTTGTTTATGCAATCAACATTGGGGGACGCAGGAAATATGTAACGATTTCTTGGATTGGACCCCGGTTCATGTCCCGGGCGAGGGCGAAAGGGAGGTCGGGGGAAACGAGGTGGGGGAGGAAGGGGAGAGAGGGGGTGGGGACTTTGGATCACATTGTCGATACATACGGTTTTTTAAACTCAAAGATTGATATTGGATCATTCCTGTTGGAACACGGATTTGGCACAAATTTGAGAAAAAGTTTGTAGGCATTGTGGAAATACGTTGAATTTTGAAAGAGAGAAAAAATGAGTGCAGTTGGGCAGATCCAACGTGTTCAAATGACATATCCTGACAAAGGGATAAAATAAAATAAAATAAAAACTTCCAAGCAAAGCTAACGTCCGACGATCCTTCTGACATTAATCACAGTAGCTACTTCGGGATTCAACATTGGCCTCGAGCCTCATT
Organism: Myxine glutinosa; assembly: GCF_964187855.1. Taxonomy (NCBI): domain Eukaryota; kingdom Metazoa; phylum Chordata; class Myxini; order Myxiniformes; family Myxinidae; genus Myxine; species Myxine glutinosa. The sequence continues at coordinate 41,175,885 of NC_136267.1, forward strand.
TTTAAACATCTTTGGATAAGATCCTTTTGCACTGTACCTGGAATATCTTGGGTGCTCCGACAAAAGATGCAAGGGCCGAGGAAAGAGTCGCCGAAAAAATACCAGCCGTAATGAGTGGAGCAAACGCAGAAATCGTAGTCATTACCTGCAAAAAAAAGCATCATCACCATCATGTTGGAGATGTTTACTGTGCAAGGAAAGGAAAAGTGGAAAATATACACGAAGCAAATATGAGTGAACGAGAAAGTAACCTGGAAGTTGTTGATGAGACCGTATTCGCAGGATGAGACCGTGCATGTCATAAAGTTGTATCCCAGATTGCAGGCAGCCTCTGTGCAGTTTGCATAGCTTGATAATGGAACACTGTCGTTTGTAGCCCCTGTTGCGTCACGCACAGTGGTGGCACCTGGCACAGGGTTGGAGAAACTGAAGGTAAAAATCACCATTTTCTAGATTAAGCAAACTGCTTCTCTTTCAAACATTATGCCGACATTAAACGTTATGCTGAGACAGTTACATAAAGTCTCGGATTACTCTCGTAGGCCACACCAGTGAAGGTACGGACCTACACAGATGGCAGCGACCACATAGATGATAGTTGTGATGATTATGGCCAGCATGGTTCCCAGAGGAATCGCTCTCTGCGGATCCTGTAAATTGACAAGAGTTAGTCACAGGAGCATACATAGAAAAGGAGCACAACATAGTTTCCTTCTGTGACGTTCTATTTCTTCACAAGTCTTTGCTTCCATTCCAACTTGATGAGGTTTTATATATGCAATGGCTAAAGACATTCAGTCTGAGCACCCTCGTCATCCGCGTATCAACATGACGCAGGACTTGCTTTGCAGCATTATACCATGGATGATCCATTGCTCTATTTTGACTATGAAATCAAGACGTTTGAACCTTGTGGTCTAGAGCTCACTGGAAGAGCCTACCCGTCGCTTCGCTGAAGGACAAATTAATCGTCACGTCCCTTGCTGCTAGAAAGGGGAGGAGGAGGGGAGGGGGAAAGGTGGTTTGGGTAGGAGTGGGAGCGGGGGAGGAAGGGGGAGGAGGGGGAGGGGAAAGGAGAGGAAGGAAGGGAGGAGAGGAGCAGGGGTAGTGGGAATGGGGGAGGAGGTTAGGGAAGAAGAAAGGAAGGGGGAGGGCAAGGGAGAGGAAGGGGAGGGGAGAGGTAGGATAGGGGAGAGATATACTGCTTATACATCTTTTTGGGGAGATGAGGAAGGAGGGGGGGGGGGTGGGGGAGAAAGGCTTTGACAGACCCCTCCGTTTTTGGGGAGAAGGAAAGGAGGACAAATTTACCCATGCAAAGAATGCTTTGACCTTGGCGTTGCACAGGTAAAAAAGGAAATTGTAATACCCTCTGCCACCACTACAAGGTGGCGCTACATGGTAGACATTTAAATAAATAATTTACACCTCCACGCCCTCACACCCCTAGGCGAGGCTGTGGGCACATAACCTATGTTACCCCCACACAAAGTTGTATTTGTACCCCAAGTTGGAGTTTGTAACTTAAAATATGTTGCCGTGCATAAGGAAAAAACAAAGAAGAAGAGTGAGAGAGATAGAGAGAGACAATGGCGTATGTACAGTCGTGGCCAAAAATATTGGCACCCTTGCACTTTTTTCAAATAATGCACCATTTCTTCCAGAAAATTGTTGAAATTAAAAAATATTTTGATATCCACAGTTTTATTTCTTTGGTTTGCAGTGGAACAAAACAAAAAAGCTGAAAAAATTCGTAAATCTTAGCTTATTCCACACATAAATCCTAAAATGGCCCGGACAATATTATTGGCACCTTTTAGAAGTTGTTGAAATAATTAGATTTCAAGCAGGTGATTCTCATGTTACTTTGGAATTGAACTCACCTATGGTGAGTTGAAGGTGCCTTCAATATAAAAATCACTCATTCTGCTTTTTTGTGGCACTGTGTGAACCGCAATGAACATGGAGAAAAGAAAGAAAACCAGAGAATTGCCTGAGGAGGTTAGACACAAGATTGTAGCCAAGCATGGACAATCTCAAGGTCACAAGTCCATCTCCAGGGACCTTGATGTTCCTGTGTCCACTGTACGCAATGCTATCAGGAAGTTTAAGGCCCATGGCACTGTAGCCAACCTCCCTGGACGTGGCCGCAAGAGAAAACTTGATCGATGATTGCAGCCAAGGATTGTTTGAATGGTGGAGAAAGCACCTTGATCAACTGCTCAACAGATTCAAGCTGACCTTCAGACACAAGATACGACAGTTTCAACTCGCACCATCGGTCACCAACTCAATGAAAGAGGGTTCTATAGTAGGAGACCCAGAGAGACCCCACAGCTGAGATAGAGACACATAAGAAAGCCCGACTGGAGTCTTCCAAAACACACCTGAACAACCCAAAATCCTTCTGGGAGAATGTCCTGTGGACATATGAGACCAAATTAGAGCTTTTAGGTAAAACACATCATCTCTATGTTTACAGAAAACAAAATAAAGCCTTCAAAGAAAAGAACACCTTCCCAACAGTCAAACATGGAGGAGGTTCACTGATGTTTTGGGGTTGCTGTGCTGCCTCTGGCACTTGGTACCTTAAATGTGTGCATGGCATCATGAAATCAGGAGATTACCAAGGCATTTTGGAGCGCAATTTTCAACCCAGTGTCAGAAAGCTGGGTCTCCGTCGAAGGTCATGGGTCTTGCAGCAGGACAATGACCACAAACACACTTCAAAAAGCACCCAGGAATGGTTCAAGACAAAATGCTGGACTGTTCTGAAGTGGCCAGCAATGAGTCCAGATCTAAATCCAATTTGAACACCTGTGAGATCTGAAAACAGTAGTTGGGAGAAGGCACCCTTCAAATCTAGGAGAACTGGAGCAGTTTGCACAAGAAGAGTGGGCCAAACTACCAGTCGAGAGGTGTAGGAAGCTCATTCATAGCTATAGAAGCGCTTGACTGCAGTTATTTTGTCTAAAGGCTGTGTGCCAAATATCAAGTCTAGGGCATCGGCGGAGTTTGAGGGGGGTAGGGGGGGGGGCAATGCCCCCACCTTAATTTTTTTCAGTAGTTTACAATCAAGATAAAAACATCCCTTATTTAAACGTGAGTAACAATCATGAACGTAAACTGTATTTGTGATTTCACGTACACTGTAACCACCCTAACAAATGGTAATTTTGGAAGTCAGACCGAGCTCCCCATTATTAATAATAATAATAATAATACATTTATTTTATAAAGCGCTTTTCAAGAAGCCCAAAGACGCTTTGACAGAGTACAAAAAACAAGTGCAAAAAGACAAAAATAAATAGGTAAATAATCAAAGCAAAAGGAAGGAGAAGGAGAAGAGATAGTCAGGGGTTAAATGCTGTGGGTTAAATGTTGAATGCAGTGTTGAACAGGTGGGTCTTGAGTGATGTTTTGAATGTGGTGAGTGAGGAGAAGTCTCTGATGATGTGAGGTAGTGAGTTCCAGAGGGTGGGAGCAGCGATGGAGAAGGCCCTGTCCCCCCAGGATCTGAATTTGGTCCGGATTGGGGGGGGGGGGGGGGGTCAGGAGGTTGGTACCAGCAGAGCAGAGGTTGCGGGTGGGGGTGTGTCTGGAGAGGTGGTCAGCCAGGTAGGATGGGGCCAAGTTATGGAGGGCTTTGTAGGTCAAGAGGAGGATTTTGTACTGGATTCTCTGGGGGATGGGGAGCCAGTGAAGCTTGTAAAGGACGGGGGTGATGTGGTCACGGGTCCGGGAATGGGTGAGTAGACGGGCAGCGGAGTTCTGAATGTATTGGAGTTTATTGGTGATTATTGAGGGTGAACCATAGAGGAGGCTGTTGCAGTAGTCCAGACGGGAGGTGATGAAGGCGTGGATGAGGGTTTCTGCAGCCGTGGAGGAGAGGGATGGACGGAGACGGGCGATGTTTTTCAGGTGAAAGAGGGCTGTCTTTGTGATGTGTTTAGTGTATTTGTCGAAGGAGAGGGTTTGGTCAAAGATGATGCCAAGATTCCGGATGTGAGGGGAGGTGGATACTGGGAAACCGTCGATGTTGAGGGCAAAGTTATGGGTGGATTTGGTGAGCGTTTTTGGGCCAATGATGATTATTTCAGATTTATCATAATTAAGTTTGAGGAAGTTGATTTGAAGCCAGGATTTTATTTCAGTGATGCAGTTTGTCAGGATAGAGTGGGTGGTGGTGGAGATGGACTTGGTGGAGATGAAAAGCTGGATGTCATCGGCGAAGCAGTGGAATTGGAGACCATGACGGCGGATTAAGTGACCAAGGGGGGACAGGTACAGGATGAAGAGGAGGGGGCCAAGAACTGAACCTTGGGGGACACCTTGGTGGAGGGGAGCAGTGGGGGATTTGCAGTTATTGATGGAGATGAACTGGCGTCTGTCAGAGAAGTATGATTTGATCCAAGAGAGGGCAGTGCCGGTAATGTTAAAGGTGGTTTCAAGTCGGTTGAGGAGGATGGTGTGATTGATGGTGTCAAAGGTGGCGCTGAGGTCGAGGAGGATGAGAATGTTGAGGTTGCCAGCGTCAGAGGAGAGGAGAAGGTCGTTGGTGATTTTGAGGAGAGCAGTTTCAGTACTGCGGTTGGAGCGGAATCCGGATTGGAATGTTTCATACAGGTTATTGGCAGAGAGGTGATGTTTGAGTTGAGTGGCTACAGCACGTTCCAAAACTTTTGACAGAAAGGGTAGGTTGGAGATGTGTCTGAAGTTATTTAGGGTGTCAGGGTTGAGTCCAGGTTTTTTCAGAATGGGGGTAACAGCAGCAATTTTGAGGGATGGTGGGACGATGCCTGTAGACAGGGAGGAGTTTATTGTTGCAGTGATAAGTGGAGAGAGCGCAGGAAGGGAGGCCTTGACAAAGCTGGAGGGGATGGGGTCAAGAGTGCAGGTGGCAGTTTTCATTCCTATGAGGAGTTCAGAGAGGTCAGTATGGGAGACTGGGGAGAATTGAGACAGGGGTTGGCAGGATAAGGGGGGGCAGGTGGTTTGAGGGGGAGCGGGTGCGGTGGTAGTTAAGCTGTTGTAGATGTTGTCAATTTTGCATTGGAAGAATGAAAGGAAGGAGATGCAGTTGTCTACTGTGAATGACTGGGTGGTGGTGTTCAGGGGGCTGAGGAGTTCGTTTATTGTAGCGAAGAGTGCTTTTGGGTTTCCGGAGCCAGAGTGGATAATTTGAGAGTAGTAGGCGGAGCGGGCGCGGGAGAGGGCATCTTTGTAGTGTTGTAGGTGGTCCTTGTAGGCTTGGGAGTGAATTGTGAGACCTGTTTTATTGCGGAGTCTTTCAAGTTGGCGAGCACGAGTTTTCATCAGGCGGAGTTCAGAGGTAAACCAGGGAGCAGAATGGGTGAAAGAAACTGTTTTGGTTTTTATAGGTGCAAGCTGGTCAAGGCAGGAGGAGAGAGTGTGGTTGTAGTAGTCAGTGAGATCAGAAGGGGTGTGGAGGTCAACGAAGGGAGAAGTGGACATTTTTTCAGAGAGGGTGGATGAGAATGAGGTAGGTGAAAGAGCGTTTAGCTTACGGAAGTTGATAGTGCGATAATGCCTTGGTGCTGGGGTGGGGATGTTGATTGTCATAGTGATGGCTAAGTGGTCAGAGAGGGTGAGGTCGGAGCTAGAGAGATGGTGAAAAATTAGTCCAGTAGAGCAGACAAGGTCGAGAATGTGACCACGGTTATGGGTAGGAAAGTTGACATGTTGAGTGAGGTTAAAGCAGGTGAGTAAATCAGTGAAGTCAGTGGTTATTGGAGATGGGTCTGATTTGGTTATTTGGTTACATTATTGGTTACATTTGGTTGGTTGGTTACAATAATTTGGTTACATTATTAATATGAACCCCTTGCCCACCCAAATAGAGAAGTCAAACTGCACCTAAGGTCCAGGGTGTCGATTTTGTCAATGTCATTTCTTTTTATTTACTGATTTAAAAGGATATATTCAGATCTGAATCAAAAACAAAGGTTCTGTAATATTAACAGTGAAATAAAGAATTGTGGAGACCAAATACTTTCGTCAATTTCAACTTATTTTTAAGGAAATTGTGAGTTATTTGAAAAAAGTGCAAGGGTGCCAATATTTTTGGCCATGACTGTGGTTGATCAGAATCCCTTCAAAATATACGACCCAAACCGCAGCATGGACACAAATGGATGACTGCCAATCTGGACAGGAAATAGGAGATGGACAGTGAATGAGAGGAGAGCAGAGTCCTCAATTCCAAATTCAAATACCAGGGAATAGCTGGATGAACGAACTATAATTGGAGAAGGATTGAGATTCCGGTGACAATCCTAAAAGTGCCCTTAGGGCTTAGAGCAAAGATATGATGCAGAACTGAAAAATGTTCCCAAGCTTAAACAAGAAGCGCAATCCAAATTAAACAAAACAAAGACAGGTTGGGCCATAGGAGGGGCCTTGTTCCACGTTTTGATATCCCCTGAAGGAGATTACAACCGAGAGGAAAGAGCAACGGACAACAGTATGTGACAACTGTATCACAAATAGCAGGCAGCTTCTGAGCAGTTCTGAAAGCTGGATAATCAAAGTGCCGTTCACAACCGCCGTCACACCACGCTGCACGTGGCACGTGGGTATAGAAAGTGAAAGTGGAAATCAACAGTTTCAAGATAAAGAGATCACAGGCATACAGACCATGCTGGCCACGCATGGGTTGTAATGGAAAATGCTTTTGGCAGCCCAAAGGATACGTCGGCTTGTCTAATGAAAAATAAATGTAGTTTAGAAACAGTGCTCGTTATCTACACAGCCTATTCCATGCAGAACGATCGACTGAAAAACAAGCAAAAAAAAAACAAAAAAAAAACATTTGCATGACAAGAGTCACGGAAAGTATGTGCGTGGAGCCCTTTTCACCCCTCAGCCCAAATTGGGCGAAGGGGTATTGTCGTCAAGGATGTCGCCTGGGCGGGCGGGCGGGCATCCGTCAACTTTTGGTTTCCGTCAATTTCAAGGAGAACGGCTTGTCCGATTAAATCAATTTTTGCAGTGTGTTTTGGGGTCGAGTAGAGGAAGGTTCCTTTCGAAACCCGCTTCCGCTTCCGGTCTTGCCGGCGAGGTTTACGTTTTTTCACAGCTGTCCATGCTCTCACGCTTTCGAAGTTAAGTAATTGTTCCCATTTGTATTTTCGTCAAAACTGTATTTATTTTATGGTGTGTGTACCTATAGTGTGTCCCTAGGACGATTCCTGGTGTAAATCATTCATACCTGTATAGAAAATCGTCGGTTAATTTGTGTCGCGTCTTTTGAGGCCTTGTAGGCTACCGTGTCCTACCTTGAGGCTTTGTTTTTCTCTCAGCGGTCCATCGTTTGTGCTCCAATAACTTTCGTTCTCTGTTTTTCCCAATGTTTTCACCCCATTTCACCTTCCTTGTTTAAAATCTCAACTAAAAACAAAACAAACAAAAAAAAAATTCCATCTCTTACAGTGCCTCTTTCATACATTCCCTAAGCTCTCCTGCACTCCACCCACCCCCCCCTGCCCCCCTCCTCCAGCGTCCTTAAATGTATTTTTGACTCGAAGGTCACAAGAAACTCATTTTGCAACAAATGTTCGTTTCCCATTAATCGTACATTTTCCAAAATCCAATCTCACCCCTCCCCTCCAAATCTTCCCCATCACCCCTCCCCTCCAAATTCTCCCCCATCCCTTTCAAATCCCTCCCCTTGTCCCTTCCCTCATAAACTCCCCCCTAACCCCTCCCCTCCTAGAATCTCCCTCACCTCACCCCTCCCCTCCAAATCTCCCCCATCCCTTTCAAATCCCTCCCCTTGTCCCTTCCCTCATAAACTCCCCCCTAACCCCTCCCCTCATAAACTCCCCCCTCACCCCTCCCCTTCAAATCTCCCCACCCTCATTTCTTCTCCATTTCCCCCCTCTCACTCCTCCTCCTCAAAGCGTCCTCCCCACTTCTTCCCCCTTCCAACTCTCACCTTCATCTCCCCCAACCTTCTGCCTCGCTCTTCCCGCTCCTCAAATAACACCTCATTGTACCTCACCCAATCACCATCAAACCTTTTGTTGTGGTGAGGCTGTTGCCCAGAAACAACTTGCCTTCGTCTCCTGGAAAGCAAATCCAACGGAAGGAAATCTCATTTCCTTTCACAAAGCCCAAAACAAGTGTGTGTCTACCCTCAGGAGAGACAGGAAACAATATCTCTCCGTTCGCAAGACCGAACTCTCTTATCTGTCTCCCTCTTCCAAATCCTGGTGGCGTCTGATCAAATACGTTTCTGGTGTTTGTTCCCCCTCCATCCCCTCCATTACCGCAAACGGCTACACAGCCGACTCCGCACGTGAAAAAGCTCAATGCCTCAACTCTGTGTTTGCCTCTAAATCTTGTGTCCCAAACCCATCTCTCTCTGTACCCACCATACCCAGTCGTACCCAGCTGCTCCTGGACTCTGTGTCCTTTCCTCCTGACAAGGTGGAAAAGTTTCTGTCAACCCTCGACTCTGATTCTGCAACTGGACCTGACGGCATCAGCCCATTGGTCCTAAAATCCTGTTCTTCTGCTCTTTCACTCCCTCTCTCTGTTCTCTCGGCCTCTCTTTTGCTCAAGGTCATCTGCCATCTGCTTGGAAATCAGCCAACATCACCACTTTACACAAAAAAGGTGCAAAAACAGATCCTAGCAACTACAGACCAATCAGCCTTCTCCCAATTATCAGCAAAGTCATGGAATCCATCATTGCTTCGGATATGAAATCTTTCCTCTTCTCCAATGGCTTGATCTCTGATCATCAATTTGGTTTCAGACCAGGTCAATCTACTCTGGACATGCTGCTTCTGCTGTCTCAACAATGGATGGAGGTCCTCAATGCCAAACAGGAAATTAGAGCCGTCTCCCTCGACATATCACGTGCCTTCGATACGGTCTGGCACCCCGCTCTGCTCACAAAACTCTCCTCCTTTGGTATCCATGGAAATCTCCAAGCATGGCTGGCGGACTTCCTCTCTAGTCGTAGTCAACGGTGGCCCTGAATGGGTTTCTCTCATCTCCTCTTCCTGTTCAGGCTGGAGTTCTCCAAGGCAGTGTTCTGCACCTTGTGCTTTTTCTGGTCTTCATCAATGATCCCTCCGATTCTCTTGAAAATCCTCTCCATCTCTTTGCTGATGACTCCACTCTCTGCCGCTCCATTCCTCCTCCCTCAGATCGGCATTCTGCAGCCTCCTCACTCTCTGCAGACCTGGACAAAATCACTGACTGGGCAAACAAGTGGAACATGTCTTTCAATACTGACAAATGTCACACTCTCACTGTCTCTCCGAAAAGACCGACTGGACAACCCTCCCATATACTTTCTGAACAATCCTCTCCAAGAAGTTCTGTCACCCAAGCTTTTGGGTCTCACTATCTGCCATGATCTTTCCTGGGAAAACCACATTTCAAATCTGGCCTCCAAATCCAGTTGCCGACTGGGCATCCTCCGTCGTGCGAAGTCCTTCCTTGGCACACCTGAGCTCCTGCTCTTTCATCCGCAGCTTAATGGAATACTGCTCTCCCCTCTGGGCTGGTGCTCCTGCCTCACACCTCGCTCGTCTTCACGCTGTTGAAACCAAAGCGTTCAGAATCATTGGAATCTCCCGCGATGAAGCTACCCCCGAGAGCCTTTCACTTACTCACCGCAGGCAGGTTGGTGGTCTTTCTGTCTTCTACCGACTCCTCTCCGGCCTTGCTCCTCCAGCTCTCTCTGGGCTCTGTCCCCCAAATATTCCTACAGGTCACACAAGATCTGCCTGCAACCATCTTATGGTTAAACTGCCAAAATCAAGACTCTCTTCTCACCTTCACTCCTTCATTCCTCTTTTCTCCCACCTCTGGAACAAATTCCCTCACTCTCTTCAATCCCACTCCTCCCTCCAGGTCTTTAAAACAGCTGTTGACCACCATCTCTTATCTTCCCCCATCCAAAATCTTGATCTTTTCTGCCCCAATAATTTCACCCCAAATCCACTTTTTTGAAATACCAACTTCTTTCCTGGAAGTCCTTGGTGTCCTTGTGTTTATACTTCTCCCACCCCCCCCCCCTCCTTCCCACGCCACCTCCCCCCAAGCCTTCTCCCTCCCACACATTCCCGATGTCCCTGCTCTCAAATGTTGTGTTTATGTGCTTCCCCTTCTCTCCCCATCTTGTCGACCACTCCCCTTTTTATATAGTTTGTTTGTTTGTCTGTTTGATTTGTTTGTGTGATAAATGTTAGCTCTTTCACGAGACTCGATTATGTATACAAAAAATAAATAAATAAAAATGGGCGCGCTGCGATTTTCAATATGGCCGCCATGGTAGCCATCTTGAAATTGGTTTCCGTCAATTTCGAGCAGAATGGTTTGTCCGATGAAATCCATTTTTGCAGTGTGTGTTGGGGTTGAGTCGAGGAAGGTTCCTTTCGAAAATGGCCGCGCTGTAATTTTCAATATGGCCGCTACGGTAGCCATCTTGAAATTGGTTTCCGTCAATTTCGAGCAGAACGGCTTGTCCGATCAAATTCATTTTTGCAGTGTGTGTTGGGATTGAGTAGCGGAAGGTTCCTTTCGAAAATGGGCGCGCTGCGATTTTCAATATGGCCGCAACAGTAGCCATCTTGAAATTGGTTTCCATCAATTTCGAGCAGAACGGCTTGTCCGATTAAATCCATTTTTGCAGTGTGTGTTGGGGTTGAATAGAGGAAGGTGCCTTTAGAAAATGGGCGCGCTGCGATTTTCAATATGGCCGCCACGGCTTCCTTTCACCATACATGCGCTGAGGGGTAACGCCCGCTTTGCGGTGCTATTTATTTATTTTTGGATACAAGGATCGAGGCTCGTGTAAGAGCTAACACATTAAACACAAAAACCATAAACGGACACATAAAACATATAATAAAGGGAGCGGGAGACAAGATGGGGAGAAGAGGGAAGCCCACAAGGATAACCATACTGACTTGGAGAACAAGGACGTCCGTAGATCTGTGGAAGAGGAAGGGCTGGGGGAGGAGGGGTACACGGTATCAAACAAATTGAGTGAAAGGCCCTCAGAATCAGCTTCATTGCGGGAGATTCCAATGATTATGACAGCTTTGGTTTCTACAGCATGAAGCCGAGGTATGTGTGAGGCAGGTATACCAGCCCAGAGGGGAGAGCAGTACTCCATCAAGCTGCGAACTAAAGCTTTGAATGTGGTGAGGAGCTCAGAGGTTCCAAGGAAGGACTTCGCACGATGGAGGATGCCCAGTCGGCGACTGGCTTTGGAGGCCAGCTTGGAAATGTGGTTTTCCCAGGAAAGATCATGGCAGATAGCGAGACCCAAAAGCTTGAGTGACAGAACTTCTTGGAGAGGATTGTTCAGAAAGTATATGGGAGGGTTGTCCAGTCGGTCTTTTCGGAGAGACGGTGAGAGTGTGAGATTTGTCAGTATTGAAAGACATGTTCCACTTGTTTGACCAGTCTGTGATTTTGTCCAGGTCTGCAGAGAGTGAGGAGGCTGCCGACTGCCGATCTGAGGGATGAGATATGGAGTGGCAGAGAGTGGAGTCATCAGCAAAAAGATAGAGAGGATTTTCCAGAGAGTCGGAGAGATCATTAATGAAAACCAGAAAAAGTACAGGACCCAGAACACTGCCTTGAGGAACTCCAGTTGACCTTCGACCTTGAGTTGACTTTTGACCTATTGACCTCAAAAATACTTTCCCAATTTAGTGACTCAATGTGCAAATGCTGTTCAATTCCCGTCAATCGGATGAAAATTGACTTTTTCAGATGAAAATTGATAATTTTAGAAGTTTAACTTTTAGTTGACCTTTTGACCTCAAAAATAGTTTGTTTCACAATTCAGTGAGGCATTATGCAATTGCTATTTAATTTTCAAGTCAATCAGATGAAAATTGATGATTTTTTCAGATGAAAATTGATTTTAGAAATTCAACCTCAAGATGACCATTGACTTCAAAATCAATTGGCTTCTTCCTTGTGACCAACTCTACCATCTGGTGAGGTTTCGTGAAGATCAATTTAACATTGTGCCATGTATGCGATTGACAGACAAACAAACAGACAAACAGACAGACAGAATAACGCACAAGACCAATCAATATACTTGAAAAATCTTAGATTTTGCAAGTAATCTATATACAGTGCATTCAGAAAGTATTCAGACCCCTTCACTTTTTTCACATTTTGTAATGTTGCAGCCGTATGCTGAAATCGTTTAAATTCATTTTTATTTGCCACTGAAGCCACTGAAGCCACATTTGCCACTTTTTATTTGCCACACACCCAACCTGCCACTGAAGGTGGACGGAGGTTATGCTTTCACCCTTTTGTCTGTGTGTCTGTCTGTGAACAGGATATCTCAAAAAGTTGTGGACGGATTCAGACGAAACGTGGACAGGTTGGGTGTGTGACAAGGACAAAATCATTTGGAGAAGATCCGAATCTGGATCTAGATACGAGAATATTATCAAAGTGATTCTTCTTCCATGATATATGCGGCAAAAAACGATATAATAGCACGATGTCTCAAAAAGTTCTGGACAAGTTATAAACGAAACAAGATGGATGAGTTGGGAAGCGACAAAAAAGCCAATTAAATTCTGGTTCAGGTCCGAATCCAGATCTGGCCCATCAGTGGGATACAAAACAAACTGTTCAGCGTGGCGGAGGTGTGTGCTCTACTGAGTGCTGTTCTTGTTACCCTCGCCAGAGGAGAGGGTATTGCATTTGAGTCTGTTTGTCTTTGTCCGCACAGAATAAATACGATTTTCTCTGCAACCGTTGGTCCGATTGACAGGAAATTTTCACCATAGGTACAACTCTACCTGTATAATTTTTTAATGCTAATTATGACATCATCAGTCACGTGGTTCGGCCGCCATCTTGGAAAAACCGAAAAACTTTGCACCTCTATATCTCCAAAAGCACCGAACAGAAAAAATTGACATGGCTCATTGTAAAGAACTCTCCATGGGGAATAAAATATGTAAATGATGTCATAGGTGCCTCCATTATGACGTCATAATTCGACAAGTACAAAACTTCATCCGATCAAGATGAAATTTCTTGAGCATAATCTCGGAATAAATTAGTTTAGAAAAAAAATAATGATGTCATCGGTCACATGGTTCGGCCGCCATATTTGTTTTAACAGCCTTAAAAACCACTGAAAATACATCCTGGTGAGTGTTTGCAATCTCTGATTGCTCTTTCTTGTTGGAAATGTAATCTGCCCTCACATGCTAAAAGGCATCCAGTCAAGGGAGCAATGCAAGCAAGTAGAGCCTGGGGAAACCAAAATCATTGCTGGATACAAGTCATGGTCGCTAGGGTGCATCAAACGCCCCATGATTTTCAAAAAGTTGTTGTATTTTAATGTCTATTCCCTCAAATGTTACACTTGTTGGTAGAAGTATGTATGCAAAAAATAGATGAAATCAGAGGTGGTCCTGGGTGGCCACCGGCCACTTTTATATATTTAGGGCCATTTAGGGCCACAGCTAAACTACTTTACAAGATAATGTAAAATTAACTACAAGATAATGTAAAATTAACCATTATACCTATATACAAAAGTAAAGTCCTACTTTTACTAAATGCCTAATATCAAACAGTTAAAACAACCTTACATGTCAATGTAAAATTAACCAAAATCGTTCTTCATATTACAAAGTTGTAGTACAGTGTTGTAGTATTGTACTTTCATTGATTAAAAGTTTGAAAATGTATTAAGCACAACGCCAATGTCACTACTCCAACTTTGCTCGTTTCCGCAAATTTGGCCTCGCTTTGCGGTCACATTCAACCACTTGAAGAAGATTTTGGAAGTGGTCTTCTCTTCTTGCAGTTGAGACAAAATCAGTTGCGAGCTTTACTGCTCTCTCCGCAGGGTCATTCACAACATTAAGCCCATCCACAATGGACTTGGCTGCCTTGAAGTGCTCATTGTTCTGCCAAGTGTCAACATCCTCTGTTAGGAAGGTCATATCTAGGTGAAGAAGGTTTACTGTAAACCACGAGTCCTCGTTCACAAGATCAGCCAGGGTTGTCGCTTCTGTAATTTTTGGAAATGACGGTTTGCCATATCCAGAACCGTAGCGGTGTTTTGGAGTGCTTGGCATTTCATCTGGTTGTATGGCCAGTAACACATCTGCAAGGGCACGACGATCCTTTTGAGGAATTGCATTGCTGAACAGTGCCAAAACAACCAGTTCTGGGGTTAAATACCACAAATGTCTATCAAAGGCTTTCACAGCGCTGACTGAAATGGTTGAGTTGACAGCTTTATAGTTGAGCAGAGTCTTGTAAAAGCACAAATCAAACCATGGGGCATTTGAAGCAGACTGACATATGAGCCACCAATCACAATAAATATAAACAACAAAAACAACAAACTCCTTCAGTTTTTTCTGTTGATGTTGTGTTGTTACAGTTCCTCGAGGTAGTAGAGAAATTTGCTCTTCAAGTAGGCATATTTTGATGGAATAAAGAATCTTTGACATCCACCTTGCTTTATGCATGGCCCCTGGTCTGTGGAGTGTTCCTTGTTTTGTGACATCATCATCGAGGACTACCTGGCAGAGTTGTGCCATTTCCTTGTAGTCTTCCCTACAGTATGAAGCGCTTGTGCGGATTGTGCTTAAAACCTTGTTTTTGCAGGATAAAAGCAGCTGTTGTGCATAGTCATTGTACATGGAAATGTCAATTTTGGTTAAACTTTCATTCTTTGCATGCGATATGCGTTCCCAATTCTTCTGGAATTTTTGGAACAAAGATACTTCTGGAGACTTTGATGCCTCAATTTTGAGAACGTCAAACACATGATCCAGGATTACCTCTCCAACATGATGGCGACATGCACACCACAGAAGAGCACGGTCCAGTTTTGATTGAATGGTAACACAGGCAGCTGTAACGTGTCCAGTGTTTGATGCTGTTGTGTCAAAACATAAGTTGACAACTGATTGTTTGCACTTCCATGAATGTAGATACGTGTAAGTGTGCTCGGCAATGATGTCACCTGATGACCTATCACTTCCAGGAGGATATCTAGCCACCCCCAGTAGCTTTACATCAGTGGCATTCCCAACCAACACTGGCAATCTTTCTTCCTTGACATTCTTGTTTGTGAGCGTTGGTATCTGCTTGCCATCCCAGTGAAGTGTTGCAGCTGTTGGGGCGATCCAATTTTCTTGAATATCTTTGGCGATAGCACTTGTTATTGATCGTCGAGCCTTATCAGCAGTTGAGTACGACTTGGCCACACGACGTGGATCACCTCCTGCCTCTTGAATTACAGCTTTGGTGAGCGCAACCTGTTGAACAGGAGTTATGTTTAGTCGAGTAGCAACAGACACAACTGAATGTCTTTTCAGAATATCATGAGGAATAAAGGCAGATGTACCTGCATATGTTGATCTGTGGTGACTACGCTTCCTTTGAAACTCTGGAATCGCCTCTTCTTCAGTTTCTTCCAAGCTATCTGCAGAGTCACTATCATCAGAGCATACAGAACTAATTGTCATCTCTTGTACACTGGATGATTCATGACGTTCTCGTCTTGAAGCTTCCGCTAAGAGGCGTTTTTCTTTTCTATGATCTTTATCAACTTTCTTCTTGTCAACACCACCAAATGAGGCTACTCTGTCAGATTTCATTGACTCTAAAAATACTCTATCTTCCTCATTCTTAATGTTTGTCATTGCATCTTTTGTCCATACACCAAAGGTCTTATCAAGACGTTCATTCATGGTTTGCAACTTAGCCAAAGTGCTTGGAGATTCACGGCGAGAAACAGGTATTTGACGCAATTTGTTATTGTCATTAAGAAGGTCAAGTATTAGTTTGCAGCATTGATGGTCTGAAAGCATAGGAATATTTGCTTTAGTGTAGAATTTTTTCAGCTGGATAAGGACGATGCTGGCAGATTTCCATTTCAGTGGCTGAGTTTGTTTGCCTTCACATATTTCTTTCTGGATGTACCACATCACGCATCGAAGAACCTGCCGGCAAGTTGGGAGGCGGACTCCTGTCAATGTACCATCTGCTTCTGTAAAAGCATTGCCAAGACCAAAAATGGCACTTGCTAATCTGGTCTTCTTATCTGCCATCTGAAAGAAAATAAAGGATATTATTAGACTACTAGTATGGGACCCACGATTAGACCTCCGATTTCATTCATGTAAAAATACAAACTAATTATCAAACCATCGTTTTTTGCATAAAATTGTTATATTTGTATTCCTCTCATCAAGACCTTCAATTTGATACCAAACATGACTAGGTTTGGGTGTAAAATAACAAAATCAAACATTTTTACATAGTGCGGCCCCGAAAATGGCCCTAAATATATAAAAGTGGCCGGTGGCCACCCAGGACCACCTCTGATTTCATTTATTTTTTGCATACATACTTCTACCAACAAGTGTAACATTTGAGAGAATAGACATTAAAATCCAAGAACCTAAGGGCGTTTGATGCACCCTAATGGTCGCATTCCATAAAAGGCAGAGCAAAACAAAAGTCAGAGGCAAAGATAAAACTTCTCACCTCCAAATCTCCCGAAATGTTTGCTCCTGCCAGGATTCCGGTCGCAGCAGGGAAGAATATCGAAAAAACCGAGAAAAATGTCTCGCTGTTACGAAAATCCGGGCCAAAGTTTTCAGAGAAGATTGCGGCTGCGCATCACACGAAAGCAAAACAATACATACAAACAAACCACAAGATTGCTTCCCTCGTGACCAACAGGCACTCAAACTGCAGCTTTCTTAGTTGGCAATACGAACGGCGATATGGGGGCAGTGGATTGGTAATTGCTCTCGTACATTTAAAGTTCGTTATCTTTCAATGTCACGAGGTGAAGACATCTACATATTACATACATATTACATACAAAAGATAGCTAACTCCCATCCCAGCTCATCATCGCTGTCGTTCCTATGCAGCATGTGGCTGCGTGTGGCGTAATTTGCTGGGTGCACGGCTGTGTCAGTCACTGATGCCGTACCCACCCCTCTGTGGGTTAGGGCAGGAATTTGGAATGTGTTCATGGTGCTGGCAATATCTCGACTACTCTTTGCAAAGGACACCGTGGGATCTTAAACGACCACCAACTAATGTGGGAAGATGGGAAGCGAGGTTTAATGTCCATCCGAGGGATGGCACACAGACCCCTCGCCTTGCTTGCAAAACACCAGAACGAAAGTTTATAACTCAGCCGGGATTCGGACCCAGCCTAGACAGCTCATAGGTGAGTGTGCCAGGCATTCCCCTCCCCTCCTCTTCAACTTCATGCCCTCCTTTCATCAAATTTTATCTTCCCATTCAATCCCCTTCCTCCTTAAATCCATGTACATCATGTCAAAAACATCACACACTCAAGAACGACAAAGGGGGCTAAGTCTTCACCATCATTTATTAGATTGTGAGCATACAAATGTGACATACCCTTGTAACTGAAGATTCCTTGACTCTGTTTGACGTCGTCCGGTGGGATAAAGGTGCCGATGAAAAAGTTTGCAATGGCAACAAGCAGAATCAGGAGCAAAAGAAGTTGAGCCTGTTTGCCAGGGAAAGGGTCAGGGAACACATTCAATGTCATTTGGTGTAATAATAGCACGTAGCAGCAATGGAAAAGCATCCATATGTACCACCAAACCATTCATTCTTCCATTTTAAAATGTCATTACCTATCGACATGGCCACTTTGGCATTCTAGTCCACACTATTCTATACATGATATTCTCTCATAGAAAATGGAACAATGCATGGATAGCGCAGTTACAGGGAATTCTATATTTGGTTACAGCTGCCAGTAAAGACCAAAAAGGAATAGAAGATCTTCCATCACTTGGTCAATACGAGGTTGGATGAAAAACCCCACAATAAATTATTTCAAAAACGGTAAAGAAAACCGTTTTGGACAAAGCAAGCCGGATTGATGTCAGCTAGAAAATAAAATAAATATGGAACCTTGTGTGTACGATCCGAAAACGTCCTTTTAAAGATCACTCTCAACAACCACATTGGCTGTTGATGGCAGCTGTCACATCAAAGGAAGAATGTTTGGACTTTTCCAACTGAAAACACTTTTTCCTTTAAGAGTTACCGTCAGGAGACACCTGACACTATTTTCAAAACAACCATCCACAGGTAGCTTTCTATCCAAATAATCTGCTTGCTTTGAGTCGAGACCGAATATTTTTAAACGTACCGTGAAATGGGGTGAATAGGGACAGCAAGGTGGTTAGGGACACAAATTGAAAGAAAGTTCGGAAACTTTCTTCGCTGAAAATTGATAACCATACTGATTTGTTGATATTTGGGTTCAAAGTTTTCTCTTGTTTTTTTAAAAAGCAACTTATAGTCCCTATTAACCCCATATATGGGTTAAATAGGAATAAATAGGATTTTTATGACTGTCCCTATTCACCCCATTTTACGGGTGAATAGAGACAGTCACCAATACAAAAAAATAATAATCAAGAAATAGGGACAGTTTGGAGAAACTTTTTATCCCATTTTTTTTTTCATTGGCACCATGGTTTACATTATGGGTGCATATTATGTGCATCCATCTGAGCTATCAATTTAGCAATAAGTTGGAAACTCAGGATTGTTTCTTGACCCTTAGCCTACAGCACATGTGCAGCACAGAGGGAGCTGCACATGGAGGAAATGTTGAGTTGGATCTTGCAGACGGCGTGAAGCTGGAAGGTGTGAAAACATTTTGCTACCTCGGAGACATGCTGAATGGAGAAGGTGGATCAGACTCGGCAACGGTTGCTCGAGTGAGATGTGCATGGAAGAAGTTTCGGGAACTGAGTGGCGTGCTGATGAGGAGGAGTGTCGCTGAAGCTGAAGGGAAAGGTGTATGCTGCATGTGTGAGAAGTGTTATGATTTATGGGAGCGAGGCATGGGTAATAAACGTAGAGCAGCAACGAAGGCTGGAAAGGGTGGAAATGCTAATGGTTTGGTGGATGTGCGGAGTATCGTTGAGAGAGAGGAAGACAAATGATAAATTGCGAAAAATGATGGGAATAGAGCCTGTGATTGATGCTGTGAAGAGGAACAGGTTGAGATGGTTTGGTCATGTGTTGAGGAAGGATGAAAGTGACTGGTTGAGAAGAGTGATGGAAATGAATGTAGAAGGAAGTAGAGGACGGGGAAGACCGAGAAAGACTTGGCTTAAGATGGTGGAAGAAGAAATGCGGGCAAGGGGGTTAACAAGGAGAGATGCAGAAAATCGGGCAAGATGGAGAAGATTGTCATGGGGACCGCAAGGCTAACCCCCGCTCTAGCAGGGAAAATGGACTTAAAATGCATGTTGTTGTTGTGTTGTAACCCATATATGGGGTTAATAGGGACTATAAGTTGCTTTAAAAAAAAACAAGAGAACACTTTCAACCCAAATATCAACAAATCAGAATGGTTATCAATTTGCAGCGAAGAAAGTTTCCGAACTTTTTTTCAATTTGTGTCCCTATTCACCTTGCTGTCCCTATTCACCCCATTTTACGGTACTATCAAAGACGCGAGTGCAAATCACGACCGAAAATGAAGCATGCAAAGGAAGGCATCTTCGAATCACGACACGACATGTTAGCTGAAGCAAACAACAGCAATGTCACTTCCACATCCACCACAACTTCCCATCCTCCCCCCCCCCCCCCCCCCCACCCCCAAATGCATAAACAAGTCGTTGCATGAAAAAAAGAATGTTTGCAATTTTCAAATAACAGTCCCTAAACAGGCTTGTGTGTTGTACAAGACTACTACTGCTCTTTATATGCAGTGTATGGCTGCAGTCGCATCATTTTGCTGGGGTATGGCTGTGCCACAGATGCGGTGCCCCCTGAAGGTTAGAGCAGGAATTTATCATTTGTTCAGTGCCGGTGATAACTCACCTACTCTTCACGATGGGCACCATCGCATCTTTAACGTCCACCCACCAATGCTGTCACAGGGGAAGCCAGTTTAACATACATCCGAGTGACACACACATTGATGCCGAGGGATTTAAACCCAGCTTCACAGCTCCAAGGTGGTGTGTGTGTGTGTGTGTGTGTGTGTGTGTGTGTGTGTGTGTGTGTGTGTGTGTGTGCTTTTAGGCGAGCCTGCCAATCCATACAAGACTTGCTGAAGGATCAATAATAATTAATTAATTACCATTCCCTTCGTTGCCTTTTTGAACCATTTCATTTACTCAAACATCTGTCGTGCCCTTATGCCCATATATTTACGACCTCTCTCCAGCATTCTTTGATCTGTATTTTCTCAAACATTTTTGTCGCCAAGTCTCTCTTTAAAGCAATAGCTTTTTGCTTTATCACATAGTCATCATTAATGACAGCAAACAAAGTTGGAGGGCAGCATTTTATAACAACCTTGGCTTCCCACTCCATGCCAGCCACTGACACTCCGAAGATGAGGATAACAGTAAGCAGCCCGATGATGCGAACATCGTTGGTTTCATCCACCATCACAATGCTATGCTCCTGCAAATAGGAAATAAAAGGTGGGGATGGGGTGGGGAGGTGGTCAAAGGTCGAGGGTTCAAGGACATTGGGATAAAAGGGAGGTTGGAGATGGAGATCTGAACAATTCTTAATCCTGTTCAAACAAAAATATTTAGCCATTCATATCAAGAGCACAAATCGACCTGGTTGGTTCAACCTGAGCATCTCACAAGGTTAACTAGAATGGCACTATACGACGTCGCGACATCATCCGATATGCCTCGGACCACATTATTACATCATTAGACATACATGTACCAAGTTTGATTTAAATCCTTTCAAGCTGCTCTCAAGTATCACATTTTACCTGATATGACCTCCGACGCCGCAATCTAATCAGTTCATCTTTGTGTCGTAATATATACTTGTACCAAGTTTGGTTAAAATCCCATCACTGGTTTACAAGACAGCTCTAAAACATAATTTTTACCGAACGGGACCTCTGACCTTTGACCACTGGACTCCATAATCTAATAAGTTAATCTTTGCATCATTATACATATATTGTACCAAGTTTGGCTTAGATCCCTTCAGCAGTTCTTAAGTTATTGCAGTAACGAAAACCTATCACAGACGGATGGACTGACAAACCGAAAACATTATGCCTCCGGTGACTTCGTCGGCAGAGGCATTAATTAATTAATTAAATAAATACATACATAAAATATTATACAGTGTGTATATATACATACGTAGTGTGTTCAAAAAGTATCCGACCTTTATTTTTCGTGCGTAAAAAAAGAAGCTAGGGAGGCATTGATTGGTGCACGTATGTAGGCGATCCTAATGCACACGCGTGAATTTTTTCCCACCTGCAGAAGCTGTCATTCGACGGCAGACCGCCGATGAGTGAGGACATGTAAGTGAGCGCCGTCGGATTTTCGTTTTTGACAAAATGACGGAAAAACTTGAACAACGCTACTGCATCAAATTTTGTGTCTTTTGGCCTCGGGGATGTTGGATGCTTCCATTGTGATGACTGCAACTTGGTTTCTGGGTCGTACCCATAAACCCAGGACTCATCGCCAGTGATCACTGTGTTGAGGAAGCTGGGATCGCTGTTCACAGTCTCCAGCATGTCCTGTGCGATCTCCAAATCGTTATCGCTCAATCGCTCAATCGTTAGCAGCTTTGGTACGAACTTCGCTGAGATTCTCCTGAAGCCCAAATCCTCCTTCATAATGGAATGAACGGTGTTGAATCTTGCGGATCGTTTCCACTTGGGAATCGCCAAGCTTTACACCATTACACCATTACACCAAGCATATATATATATATATATATATATATACTGTATACATACACATTAGCGACATAATAAACGGGTTTCAAATCACATCCACCAACCATGATATTTCTCAATTTGTTCTTAGAATGAATGAGCTACAAAAGTAAACTGTGAGTCCTGCAACAGTCTAATTCAGCCTTGGAAGTAACTGGTCCCTTGCACCTGCTGCTGCATTTGAGTCTTGGGGGAGTAACTACTGGAGTCTATCTCTACGTGTTCTTCTTTTTTGATCTTTGTTCCTTTCACACATTTCTCTTTATTCTAATTCTTGCTTTTTCTTTTTTCTTTCTTCATTCTCATCTCTGTCTATGTCTAGGAGAAATGATTTCTTGCAAAAACTTGGTTTGTGGAGTAGTGGCTGAAACCCGAATCCTATCCAGGTTCCTCCTGATGACTCCATTTTTGGTCTTTGCTTATTCAGGTTCCTTCTGATGACTCCAATGCAGTATTTGGTTTTCCGTTTGATTACTTAATTTCTTTCTTTATCTATCAGTCTAGTGCAGTGGTGGGCAAGCTGCAGTTCAAGGGCCACATGCAGCCCATCAGGCTTCTGAGAGTGGAATTACAAATATGTTAAAGACACAAAACCACAAGCCATACACTACACCGAGGCATCAGAAAGAATATGTGCTCGGGAGGATGAAGACAACACTACCATGTGGCAATTCAAAGAGCTTGGCTCCACCCAGAAATCCCACACTCCACCCTCTTTCTGTGCCCCACTCCCTTTTCCAAGCCAAAGAAAGGCCAACCCCACTCACCTGCAGGAGATCCCGCATCGTCTCAGCAAATCCAACCACGTACATAGCCACAGCGACAGCATTGGCGAATGAAAAAATGAGGCCAATGGATCCACCAAACTCAGGCCCAAGGGAACGTGAGATGAGGTAGTACGCCCCACCTGGAGGCAGGAAGTGCAAGGATGGGGATTAAATATCTGGGGTCACAGGCGAAAGGGGAATGCAGTGCATATTTTTATATCACTATCGAAACGGCTAGAATTCCAACAGTCCAATGCAGTAAGCATATCAATCGAGTGGAGAGTTGAACAAGTAGGCTGGAGACTTGCAGATAAACGACGCTCACTTCAGACTCAAGAATGAGTGCAGTGGACCTCATTGTAGGGCCAAACACATCACAAAAGTTTATTACATTTATTGTCGAAGTTGATTCTGGAGAGGCCACACTTAGACTACAGCAGAATAAAAAATACAAGGTGGATCAAAAAAGTGCCCCCTCCACCATGCATGTCCTCCCCCACCCCAAGGAAAAAACATGACTCCTATTCAATTGGCCTTAGGAAACACTGCTATAAGAATGTACAATCCTGCCTGGAAATAACATAGAAAAAGTACATCTGTACAGAATTTTGTGCTTTGTGGTCCAGAAAGGAATGTGGAGAGGCACTGGAGCAGGCAATTGTCTGACTTTCCCTCAAATGTGATATCTGGGTGTCCAATCTGTTAGCATTGTGTGGTGGACAATGAAGATCACCCGGGGTCCATCACAAAAAGTAGCTGAGGTATAAATGGCACCCTCAACAAATTCATACGCTTTCAGACGAACGTCAGGCCTGGCTGTTCGGGTTTGGTCCATGAAAAGCTTAGCCCCAACAAAATAAAGACCGAAAGTCTAACAGCGGCGTAGCCGGGCTTGTTCGATACTTTAGTTGAAAATAGACGTAATGACGTCGGGTGACACAAAACTGCCGCTACTTTAATATATAGAAGATATATTTTAACCTATAGTAACTTTTCAGTCACTACAAAGGTATTAGTGTTACAATTACATTAATTATAATATTAACGTTACGTTATCATTATTACGAAAATGATATTACAACAAAAAAAAACCGAGGCTAATTCCTTACTTCCATGGTTACACCACTTATCATTAATGAATGAACCATACACCGCTTCAATCCAATAACCTTCCATTCACGACATTGGGATTAAAGTGTTATAGTTACATTTACTACATTTACTACATACTACAAACCCTGGTGTTGGGCTAGCGGCTAGGGTGCCAGCTTAGGATACCTAGGATCCTGGGTTCGAATCCCGGTCGATCGCTGAATTAACGCCAGGGGGGTTGACTCAGCCTGTCATCCTTCCGAGGTCGGCTAATTGAGTACCAGTTCACTGGTAATTCCCTGCTTGTCGTAAAAGGTGACAAACAGGGTTGGCGTCAGGAAGGGCATCCGGCCGTAAAACATTGCTTCAAAAAGGGGACCAAAAAACAACAACCACGGTTCCCGAAAAAGGCCAACCCCCGCTTTGCAGGGAAAAATGGCCTCTAGAGGTGTTTTTTTTTTTTAGTTACATTTACTACATTATTATTATTATTATTATTATTACGAAAACGATATTACTGAAATGATACACTACGTGACTACTGTATTAAGAAACCTGGGCTTAATTTGTCAGAAGCGGTCCAAAGTTGTTGTTTTTATGTTTTTGTTTTTGTTTTGCAACAAAATGCAACCATTTGCCATTTTGTTTTGCAACCAACAAATTGTTTTTATGTTTTGCTATGCATTATGTTTTGCACTCTGTCAAAGCGTCTTTGGGCTTCCTGAAAAGCGCTATATAAAATAAATGCATTATTATTATTAAAGGTGAGGCATGAAGCCTAAGGCCTATACGTGCCATATTGTTGGAAGACCCGTAATGCCTATGCTTTCTATATGTGATGATCATTTTAACAATCGGTTTGTTTGTGCTTCACACTGAATGAAAAACAAAAATGTAGAGCATGGCGATTGTGATATATATGACAGGTTCGACAATATGTTCGACCTGAACGAAATTGTAATTAAAATGGCGGTGTGCGGAGTCAGCCGCCGTACCACTGTAATGACATCAGACGTAATCACATCACCCTGTCATGTGACCAGATCCTCAGCTCTGATTGGTACACGTTTGATGGGACATACTGACGGACAAACACTGTTCAAGACGACTTTGCCTTGTGGGCTATGCCATAAAAATGGCCCCATGGGGGACCGACTCATTTTTCCACAATTTAAGATTTTAAAATAAATTACCTGAATTAGAGATGAAACCCCCCTTTTCAGCCTCTTATATGGGGCAGATCCAGATGGCAAGCACAACACCGTGAGACCTTAATGTTGTGATGCATCATACCAAATTTGGTCCATATTGGTCTTGTAGTTTGTGAGGAAAATACAGTGCATTCAGAAAGTATTCAGACCCCTTCACTTTTTTCACAATTTGTTATGTTGCAGCCTTATGCTGAAATCGTTTAAATTCATTTTTTCCCTCATCAATCTACACTCAATACCCCATAATGGCAAAGAGAAAACAGGATTTTAGAAAGTTTTGCAAATTTATTAAAAAGAAAAAACTGAAATATCACATTTATATAAGTATTCAGACCCTTTGCTATGACACTTGAAATTTAGCTCAGGTGCCTCCCATTTCTCTTGATCATCTTTGAGATGTTTCTACACCTTGATTGGAGTCCACCTGTGGTAAATTAAATTGATTGGATATGATTTGGAAAGGCACACACCTGTCTATGTAAGGTCTCACAGCTGACAATGCATATCAGAGCAAAAACCAAGCCATGTGGTTGAAGGAACTGTCTGCAGAGCTCAGAGACAGGATTGTGTCGAGGCACAGACTTGGGGAAGCCTACAAAAAAAATTCTGCTACATTCAAGGTTCCCAAGAGCACAGTGGCCTCCATAATTCTTAAGTGGAAGAAGTTTGGAACAACCAGGACTCTTCCTAGAGCTGGCCGCCCGGCCAAACTGAGCAATCGGGGGAGAAGGGCCTCGGTAAGAGAAGTGACCAAGAACCCGATTGTCACTGGCTGAGCTCCAGAGATCCTGTGTGGAGATGGGAGAAACTTCCAGAAGGACAACCATCACTGCAACACCCCCACCGATCTGGGCTTTATGGCAGAGTGGCCAGGCGGAAGCCAAACAGTTCAATCTTGGTTTCATCAGACCACAGAATCTTGTTTCTCAGTCTGAGAGTCCTTTTGGTGCTTTTTTGCAAACTCCAAGCGGACATTCATGTGTCTTTCACTGAGGAGAGGCACGGCTCAGCCCATTGTATCAACCTAAACATTTCATCAAATTTTACAATTCCTACAAGTGGAGTTCTCCAACAGCACACTCCAGAAATGACAAAAGTTTGGACCAAACCATGGCAGTGTCGTGCTTAGTACGACTATCAAGGTTATTTGTACAAGTGGCTGGGATGAAGTAAGCATCCTTTGTGTGCAGCAATAATTATATATTTTAAAGGTTACACAAGCGAAACATGAAATTACAATTGAAGGTCATAGCGATTATCAACCGAGTGCAAGCATAGGCCCAAATCATTGCTTAAAGAACCATTCATTGGCAAAGGATAAAATATTTTGAGACAAACGTCATCTTATTCAGAAACGGATTCCAATTTTTTTTTCCTCCCTCCCTCCCTCACGAATCAGGTATAATGAAAACTGGAGTGCACACAGTCTCCCGTACAGAGTTGTAACATCTTTAAATCACAGTAACAAGACAAAAAACCCTATTTTACATCCACAAGGTTTATCAAAGGACGACAATTAGGTTTAGGACCCAAACCCAGGACACTTCCTCGAGATTTTGCTTCAATGGATTAACATTTAATTTGATGGATTAAAGGATAGCAGGTTAAGACTACTTGCTTCAACCACAAACATCACCATTATTATTCCTACCTTCCAGTTGGGAAGTCCAGGGGGAACTTTTGGCCCAAGTATTTCAAGAACCAGCTGGTCGGGCCTGAGATTCAACTGGAGCCGATTTGGGCAGGAGTTTGTAACTTGTTCAGGGTGCCGGCAATACCTCACCTACTCACTACGAGAGATCTTTAACATCCACCGGCTAATACTGGTAGATGAACCACCCAGCTTGATAACGTCCATCCGAGAGGCAACCCTGCCCACAAAGCACCTATCCGCCGGTTTATGGTCGGATCGGGAATCAAACCCAGACTACACAGCTCAAAGGTAAGTATACACCATCCTGTCAAACTGCAATCATCATAACGCTATGACTGCGTCACGTTAGCCGTACCGGACCCATGATTTTATCCAAATGTATCGAGCAAGGCCAATATCTCAGGATAACTTTTGTCTTTCATCCAACATTGCTATTATTTAAATTACATATTTGCACTTTCTCCATTTATTTGATATCATTTTGCACAAGTATAATCTCCATCTCACCTCCTCGGATGTGGCCATTGGTGCAGATAGCAGACATGGAAATTGTGGTCAGTATGGTAACCACGGTACTAATCAGTATGATAAGCACCGAAAGACCTGCATGTAACGACAGCGCGGTTCAGATGCTGAAGTTCCTGTGGATTAATAAAAGCACTCCACCAACGACATTTTTTAAACAATGAAACCCAAGGCCAAAATACTTTACAGACATTTAGAAGTGGAAATAAACTGTAAATTCCATGTAGTCACTGACAGAGTTGGCATCGGTGGACAAATAATTAACTGAAAATCAAACGATCAGAGAAATGCATTTATTAACAAAACAGAGTTCAAAGCAAACATTATGTTTCTGGGAGGAAGTTTTCTTTGAGACAAGTTCTGAACAGGTGTGGATCACACTTGTCCCAAAGGCAAACAAAATCATCATGGAATTCAAAACATGATACCGCAAACTTGAATGGGGATCGCAGAAGTGAAAAGAAGTAGGTGAGGCTGTGGTTAAACCACATAAGGCTGTGGTTTAAAAACAAAAAAGTAATAAAAGGCAGACAGGACAGAGTGTAGCTCAAAAACCAGTGTAGCACATGCCAGGTCCTGTTAATATGTCGGCCTCAAGTGGTTTATGTGAATGAGAGCTAGGAGAAAGAACAGAGCGCGAGAGCAAAAGTACCGAGGATCTACCAAGTCATTTTTGGTCTTGCACCGTCTGCGCTTTCTTGGTTCTGCCCCCCCCCCCCCTTGGTTTCTGCAGGGTGCCCATGGTCTGCCAGGTAACCCTGTTCTTCTTGGACTACCATAATCCAGGTTCAATGCTCACATGCACCGATTTCTCTCACCTATGGAACCAACTTCCCCAGTCTGTTCAGTTCCATTCTTCCCACCGAGGCTTCGAGACAGCTGTTCACCAATATAACAAGTCATCCCCCATCCATACTCATGATCACCTATATCCCAAATGACCCCATTCCTACACATGCCCTTTTTCAGGTTATTTTGACTGCCCCCTTTCCCCACCCCCCCCCTTTTAGTTTGTTGGATGATCTTCTTCCTCTTCTGTTTCATCCCCACTTCTCCCTTCCTCTTCTTCCTGTGTTTCATTCACCTTGTGTGCAGCTTGTTCACCCCATGTGTCCTTCTCCCCCTCCCCTTGATCTCACTCTTACTTCTACTCTGCTGTTGGTGTTTCCGCCACTCCATTTTGTTCCTTTCCATTCTGCTTCAGCTCTTCCATGAGCTTCGACCATGTACTATATACAAAAAATGTCTTACAAGAGTAATTGATCTTAAGAACGTTCAGTTTGTGATATAAATTCAGCCCCCTGCCCCCTCTAAAAAATAGAAAATGAAACATCACAAATGCTGTACCTTTGGTAAAACGATTTGATTTGGACACAATTTATGCACCATCCAAAATTAATTTAAATTAAATTCACAAACAAATAAATTAATGCAGCACTAGTTCTGCACAAGATTCTCCACCTCCACCAATTACAGGAGATCACCACCACAACAGTATAACAAAATAATCAGTTCAAAACAGGAAACAGAACATGTAACATGAAGTCGTGTACTCACCGATTCCACTCTGACCAACAATCCAAGAGAGACGAATGAAGAGCATCACGCCCCAGATGTTGAGCATACATCTAACCTGTCAAGGCCAATCATAGCAAACTTAATTAAAACACTCAAAACTCGAGCTTTAATTGGTCTTAGCAAAAGTTAAAATCAAACACGTTTTCCACGAGATGCATCAGCTCGTGTTTTGCTGCATAATGGTGAAGAACATTCGAGCATGTGGTGCCGCACTCACCAAGACCCCGCGGATCCAACCAAACTTTATGGCGCCAGCCTTGTCCCTGGTTGCCTCGATGGTCCGGCTCGTCGAACCTCTTCTGCCATTCACAACACCGATTCCATCCTCATCCTCCTGCAAACGAAGACGAGACATTAGACTGAAGAATCAACATGGCCAAAATGGCGGCCATATGGTAAGCCTGGCTGTGCCGCTGATGCGGTGCCCCCATGTAGGCTTGCACAGGTATTTAGAATTTGACGAGGGTACAGACAATAACTCACCTCCGGCTCAGCAACATGCTTCAAGGGAGGGAGAAATCCGCCTGCCTTTTCTCTTTAACATGCGATGCCATTCTATACATGCGTGAAAGAACATGGTGGAGAATACGGATTCGAACCTGTTCTCCTATAACAATTTTCCAATAGCAACTAAGTACTTCATTTTTCAACACAGTAACACATTTCACATATTCAAACCGATTGGACGTGATAGTAACAGATGCACACAAGGTTATGAAGAAGAAGTGCAAGGGCAAACAGAAAGAAACCATGCATGATCAAATTGATATCCGCAAAAATGATCAAATTAACCTTTTAAATGAAAAACTTGCTTTAACTCTACCCACGCAACTTACAAGGAAGTCTCAAATTGTTGTCTTCATAAAGAATGACATCTATAACCTTCGAAGTATAAATTATTCAATTACACATCACCTGGTGTTGGTTTAGCAGTTAGGGTGCCGGCTTGGGATCCTAGGATCCTGGGTTTGAATCCCGGTCAATTGCTAAATCAACGCCAGGGGGGTTGACTCAGCCTGTCATCCTTCCGAGGTCGGCAAATTGAGTACCAGCTTGCTGGGATGAATGATCACAGTGTGTACCCCGGTTTAGAATAGGTACACCGTATCCCTGCGCATCGTAAGAGCGTGACCAAGGGTTGGCGCCAGGAAGGGCATCCGGCCATAAAAACTGCCTCAAACAGGGAACCATGATTGTCATGGGGCCCGCAAGGCTAACCCCCGCTCTAGCAGGGAAAATGGCCTTAAAACGATCATTCATTCATTCATTCATGGATGCACCAGTTGATGGAAACAAACTCTGTTTCAGCATAGACTAGTCATCCTCTAGTACCAATGAAAACCGTGTGTCCATTCGGCTTGCCTTACCAAAGATTTCATTTTGTATCACAAAAGGCTTTAAACAATTAAAATAAAACACACACACACACACACACACACACACACACACACACACACACACACACACACACACACACACACACACACACACACACACACACACACACACACACACACACACACACACACACACACACTTCATTGACAAAGTGAGACTTTGTGACGGTTCTTTTAATCTCACGCTAATGGACCTCATTCCTCATAGTTGGCAAAAAGGAAGCATATTTTGGGCAAATGGGGAAGAGGAGGTGAGGGGGGAGATGGGAGAGTGGGTCAAAATTAATAAAATTAAAGTAGGGTAGAGAGGCTAACCTGGCTAAGGGCAGTCACCCATTTTTTCTCCTTTTGGTCCCATAAACCCCAAAACCCACCTGAAAAGTAGATAGGCCTCAGTCTCTCTTGAAATAGATGAGGTCCTGCCAATCAAGCAATACGATTGTGCAAATGCCATTGATAAAATTTAGAGATTGCAAAACAAATCTGTACGTTTCATGTAAACCCACTCCCAATGGAGGCTTGAGTGCCTCGGGGCAGTGACTTGTCCACAATATAGATGAACGACCTCTCCAATGCTCTGGGAAACGCAGTCTTCCTTTTTCAATTTTAACATGTGATGCCAGTCTATAGATGCGTGAAAGAATGTGGTGGAGAAAATGGGTTCAAATCCGTTGTCCTTTGACAACGTTCCAGTAGCAACTCCTTAATTTTTTTTTCAAATAAATGGATGGATATACAGTACAAGCACTCCCACAAGCATAATACACTGTATAATTGGTGAGAACGCAACGCTGTGTTCAGCAAGTAAAACATTCCACATATTCAAACCGATTAGACATGACAATAACAGATGCACACAAGGTTATGAAGAAGAAGTGCAAGGGCAAACAGAAAGAAACCATGTATAATCAAATTGATATCCGCAAAAATGATCGAATTAACTTTTTTAATGAAAAACTTGCTTTAACACTACCCACGCAACTTACAAAGAAGTCTCAAATTGTTGTCTTCATAAAGAACGACATCTATGACCTTCAAAGTATTCAGCCTCTCGTACCAATGAAAACCGTGTGTCCATTCGGGTTGCCTTACCAAAGATTTCATTTTGTATCACAAAATGCTTTAGTAGTTAGGTAATTCTTAACCGGTGAACTCGCTTCAATATTCAGCTATGCCCTTCCTTCCATCCGTCCAAAATTTAGAGGAAGAACCACCCTTCTAACCCACCAAATTTAATTCAAAAGGGTTCTAAACTATAATTCAAAAGGGTTCTAAACTATAATTCAAAAGGGTTCTAAACTATAATTCAAAAGGGTTCTCAACTATAATTCAAAAGGGTTCTCAACTATAATTCAAAAGGGTTCTAAACTATAATTCAAAAGGGTTCTAAACTATAATTCAAAAGGGTTCTCAACTATAATTCAAAAGGGTTCTCAACTATAATTCAAAAGGGTTCTCAACTATAATTCAAAAGGGTTCTAAACTATAATTCAAAAGGGTTCTCAACTATAATTCAAAAGGGTTCTCAACTATAATTCAAAAGGGTTCTCAACTATAATTCAAAAGGGTTCTAAACTATAATTCAAAAGGGTTCTCAACTATAATTCAAAAGGGTTCTCAACTATAATTCAAAAGGGTTCTAAACTATAATTCAAAAGGGTTCTAAACTATAATTCAAAAGGGTTCTAAACTATAATTCAAAAGGGTTCTCAACTATAATTCAAAAGGGTTCTCAACTATAATTCAAAAGGGTTCTCAACTATAATTCAAAAGGGTTCTAAACTATAATTCAAAAGGGTTCTAAACTATAATTCAAAAGGGTTCTAAACTATCATTAAAAATGGTTCTCAACTATAATTCAAAAGGGTTCTAAACTATAATTCAAAAGGGTTCTAAACTATAATTCAAAAGCGTTCTAAACTATAATTCAAAAGGGTTCTCAACTATAATTCAAAAGGGTTCTAAACTATAATTCAAAAGGGTTCTAAACTATAATTCAAAAGGGTTCTAAACTATCATTCAAAAGGGTTCTCAACTATAATTCAAAAGGGTTCTAAAATATAATTCAAAAGGGTTCTAAACTATCATTCAAAAGGGTTCTCAACTATAATTCAAAAGGGTTCTAAAATATAATTCAAAAGGGTTCTAAACTATAATTCAAAAGGGTTCTCAACTATAATTCAAAAGGGTTCTCAACTATAATTCAAAAGGGTTCTAAAATATAATTCAAAAGGGTTCTAAACTATAATTCAAAAGGGTTCTCAACTATAATTCAAAAGGGTTCTAAACTATAATTCAAAAGGGTTCTAAAATATAATTCAAAAGGGTTCTAAACTATAATTCAAAAGGGTTCTAAACTAAAATTCAAAAGGGTTCTAAACTATAATTCAAAAGGGTTCTAAACTATAATTCAAAAGGGTTCTAAACTATAATTCAAAAGGGTTCTCAACTATAATTCAAAAGGGTTCTAAACTATCATTCAAAAGGGTTCTAAACTATCATTCAAAAGGGTTCTAAACTATAATTCAAAAGGGTTCTCAACTATAATTCAAAAGGGTTCTAAACTATAATTCAAAAGGGTTCTAAACTATAATTAAAAAGGGTTCTAAACTATCATTCAAAAGGGTTGTAAACTATAATTCAAAAGGGTTCTAAACTATAATTCAAAAGGGTTCTAAACTATAATTCAAAAAGGTTCTCAACTATAATTCAAAAGGGTTCTCAACTATAATTCAAAAGGGTTCTAAACTATAATTCAAAAGGGTTCTAAACTATAATTCAAAAGGGTTCTCAACTATAATTCAAAAGGGTTCTCAACTATAATTCAAAAGGGTTCTCAACTATAATTCAAAAGGGTTCTCAACTATAATTCAAAAGGGTTCTAAACTATAATTCAAAAGGGTTCTCAACTATAATTCAAAAGGGTTCTCAACTATAATTCAAAAGGGTTCTAAACTATAATTCAAAAGGGTTCTCAACTATAATTCTAGAGTGTCCTATATGTTAATGCATAATTCTAAAGGGTAATGCTAAAGGGTAATTCTCAAGGGTTTTGTTCGTTTCTACGCTTTGTCTATTTCATATTTAAAATGCCAAACTGAACCGATTCCTTCGGACACGGGTGCGATTTGTATTTTAACTCTGTCTGCATGCCTGGCAGTAAAACAAAACTGAAAATCATTCCCAACAGGAAACTTACCGTTTTGAAGGACGTCGTAAAGGTCACAAACAACAACTTGTATACTTGAACACTGGAGAACCTTGGCACTTTCAAACCTTTGGCACTTTCAAAAACCTCCCGTTTAGCAGTACTTGAGCAAAATGTTCCGCCATCTCGACTATTTAAATTTGCTGCTCGCCCTCTCATCGTTGGGGAATATCGAGATTCGGACAAAATGGCGGGCAATAGGAAATGTAGATCGTGCTCGGAAATGCAATATGCAACGATTCAAAAGACCATTATCATGTTTTTTTTCTTTCTTTCAAGACTGCGTGGGTAAGGTGTTCTATGAACTCTCATTTTTTAAATCTTGGTCCACCATCCCAACAGTAGAAAGGCCTTGGTCTCGGTTGAAACAGATGAGGTCCCACCAATCAAGCAATACAATAGTGGAAATGCCAAAAATAAAATGTAGGGATGAAAAACAAATCTACTGTTCACGTAAACCCTCGCCCAATGGAGGCTTGATTGATTCGGGGCAGTGTCCTGTTCACATTATAGATACATACATGACCTCTCCGATGCTCTGGAAAACCCCTCTTCCTTTTTGCGGATGACTCAGCATTGTGCCGTAGAGTACTCCATCACTGCATCACCCTCTGCCAATCAAATTGATCAAATACTGATCTGACAAAGGGAAAGGCTTTCAATCAAGCGAAAAATCTTACCTCTCGCCCTGTCTCTCCAAAAGGATCTTCAAATACTCCTTGCTTTTCCTATGGTCAATCATCGAAAGAGGTTAGGGCTCTTGAACTTCTAGGCCGAATATAATCAGCCATGACCTCTCCTGGCTCGTTTACACCACATATTTGAGGCTACATGGAACCGGGCACAGTGACCATTAAACGGCTCTCACTCCATGACCACCATGGAATAAGAAGTCATGTTTTGTTTAAAGCAGACACATGACATCACCCACTACTTAATTGACGCTGTACAGACTCAACTGACCAGAGTGAAAAACAATAGCTACATGTACACGTTTTGCCAGCACCGAGAAACTCTTTGCTCTTATAGGTTCAAGAATGTCCACCATTGTTTGTTTTTTTTCCTCTCGGAAATCCATTGAATAACCGTTTCTACGCAGCCCGAATTGGCCACAATGGCCCTGGTATTTGAGCGGGTGACTCAACTAAATGCCCTGCCCATGACCGATCGTAATTGGCTATAAACACAACCTTACTGAGCTGACCATGTAGCCAAGTCTAAGTCAGCGGCATAAATGGTATCCACAACCTTCCCAAGTCATCACTTGAGGAATTGAAAGTACTCTCTGCCTGCAATGGCAAAACTGCAAGTTCATTGGAGTAATTACTGAATTTCTGCTCTCCCCTCTGAGCTGGTTCTGGCGGTTCACATCTCTCTCTCCTGGATTCTGCAGAATCTAATGCTCTCAACATTCTTGGCATCTCGTGCGATGAGGGTGAATTACAAGGCCCGTTACTGACATCGCAGGCAGGTCAGTGACCTCTGTATTTTTACCACTTCGCCCCAGTCTTGCTCCCTCTGCTCAGTTCTCAAACGATCCGGAGCATCTCCAGGTTGCAGGAGTTCTTTCCTCAAATTATCCCCAAAACCAAAGCTTAGCACACACTTCCACTCTTTTCTCCTTTTTTGTATAACGGTCATACTGGGACGGCTCAAATCCACTCTTCCATTCAGGCTTTCAAGCAGACAGTACACTACCATCTCGTGTAGTCCGACATACCTCCATACCAATGATCTAGTTGATGAGGTCTTAGTTCTGTACAAGAACTCAAACTCAGCAAGTTTCTCTTCCGAACCAAATCCAGGTTATGTCGGGTTTGGCTGGCAACTTGGAAAATAACTCGGATATTTTCCTGTTACACACACACACACTATATATATATATATATATATATTTAAATAAATAAATAAAATGAGGCACTGCAGCTGTTACTTGCTACTTTGAGTTAGCCGTAAGCACGGATCTCACGGCACCCCTAGCTCTGGGTTAACTCTGATCAGCCTCTGCTATGCCGCCAGGATATAAACCAAACTCAGCCGTACGCTCTGCTGGCAGTTGAATATCGGTTTTCTCATGCAGGTGTTCTATCTTATTGTTGAACACAGTCAGACTACATGAAATGTTTGATTATTTACTTACAGTGTCGGTTGATTAAGTTTAAAAGTATGGTGAATGTTAGGGCCATTAGGCCATAAAACCAAACGAGAAATCTACCACCGACCAATCATGCTTCATGACTTAGGTAGGTGGCTGACAAATGCAGTGTTTCTCAGATCATCAACAACAGTGGACTGGGGCACTGTTGATTCATGATCACATGACTCTTTGGCTTACAACCACCGGCAAATGGCTGAAAGCACATCCGATTAGTGGCAGGCCTTGAGGCCAGGCAAAACGACTCGTTTAACTGTCAACATTTATGTTAGGTCTTCACATCATTCCTGTCATGTGCCAATTTATTATCCCATGCTTTTTGAGAAAATAAAAATAGGGGCATATTGTAATCAGATGTTTCTTTTTTTGTATACAGAATCGAGGCTCGTGGAAAAGCTAACACATTGAACATGAAAACATGCAATGAAGGGAGCGGGAGACAAGAGGGGGAGAGAGGGAAGCACACAAGCACAACAACAGAAGCGAACAGGGTCAGTAGATCTGTGGAAGGGGGAGGGCTGGGGGAGGAGGGAAAGGTACACAGTATAAAGCAAATGAACACTTACAGGAATTTCACTCCTGGGAATTTCAGGAAAGAAGTTGGGGATTGAAAGAGGTGGATTTGGGGTGTTTTAACGGGGGTAGAAAAGATCAAGGTTTTGGATGGGGGAAGACAAGAGATGGTGGTGAACAGCTGTTTTAAAGACCTGGAGGGAGGAGTGGGATTGAAGAGTGTGGGAGTTTGTTCCAGAGGTGGGAGAAAAGAGGAATGAAGGAGTGAAGGTGAGCAGAGTCTTGAGTTTGGCAGTTTCACCAGAAACTGTCACACTATCTCCTCCAAAACGGTTGGGCAGAAAAATCATCACATGACATGAAGGTGCAAGAGTCGTATCATTTTTGGCCCTGCACCCTGGGTCAGGGTCAGGGTCAAAAAGTCAAATACCAAAAAATGGATTTATGGGCACATTTTTTACACGTTTTTTTATGAAAGTTTGCACATAGGATAAGCATTGGGGGACACATGAAACATGTAACAATCTTTTGGACATGACCCCCAGTTAATGTCCCAAGGGTGAGGGGACTGAGGTCACAAGGGTCAAAACAGAATATTTTTTTTCAACTCAAAATTTGAAATTGGGTCATTCCTGGTGGAACGTTTTGCCATTTTTCAACTTTGCTTTGCTTTAAGTGGGAAGCATAAGGATTTGCGATGTCACCCCATCGACTTCGCTCGAATTATTATACTAGAACGGCCCGTGGTAGGGCGCAAACCTCCGCCAGGCTGAACAGTTTTCATTTTGTATCCCACTGATTGGTCGGATCTGATGAACAAGTGGAAGGAATGTATGGAGACAAAAGGTCTGAAAGTGAATATCAGAAAAACGAAGGTGATGGCAAGTGGTAAAGCATGTGGTGAGGTGGAAAGAACTGGGAAGTGGTCGTGTGCTGTGTGCAGGAAGGGTGTCGGAGTGAATTCCATTCAATGTACAATGTGCGCTGAGTGGGTTCATCAAAAATGTAGTGGTCTGAGAGGGTCATTAACCAGTGTGGCAGCTACATTCTTCAAGTGTAAGGTGTGCACAGAGGGAGCTGCAGATGGAGGAAATGTTGAGTTGGATCTTGGAGATGGCGTGAAGCTGGAAGGTGTGAAAACATTTTGCTACGTCGGAGACGTGCTGAATGGAGAAGGTGGATCAGACTCGGCAACGGTTGCTGGAGTGAGATGTGCATGGAAGAAGTTTCGGGAACTGAGTGGCGTGCTGATTGTTACGTGCTCCTCCCCGACCCCCTGGTCACGATGTACCTCCGAGCCCCGGGAGGAGTCACGGCAGAAAAATGTGTTATTCTGTATGTCAAAGGTCAATGGAGAAGCCACCACAATTGTTACTCACAAACAAATATTGTATTAAGATCACACAAGAATAACAGTACAACAATAATAGTATTCAAAAGTAAAATCAATATGTCCTATGATGGTACCATCAGTTTTGATAATATCGAACTCACTGCGCGCCAAGTGAGTGAAACACGAACATCCCCAATGTCTCTTATTCCCGGCTTCAAGCCCAAAGTTGATTCGCTCCAGCGATCGACAGAACGAGGTCCGATCGAGACCAGAATCCCGTTCGGATGGCAAATACAGTCACATAGCCACAGCTGTACAAAGGCGCCCTCAAGGCGATTGGGATATCCAAAGGCACCCTACAGGCGACTGAGAGATCACACCCTCGGATATGGACAAATTAGCCTTCAAAAAGCCACGTCACACACATGCCCCAGATCGACGTCTGAATGCGGTGAAAATGTTCGAAAAAACGAAACCGTGAGCGAAGCACAAGTCCTGCGCGAGTCAAAATGGCCGACGGCCCGGTCTCGTGGCGCACCAGCACGGTGATGATTCTCTCCTGAATCGATAGCAAAACCTGACACGCAGGTTAATCGGTCACAGCGATGACAACTCGGAATTCCTTTCCCGGAAACCAGAAAGTTCGCTAGTGACTCTTGCTCGCCAATGTTCGCTTCAGAACCCGGAGCAACTCGGCTTTCTTGTCCGACCTCTCTCGCTCTGCCCTCTTTCTTCTCCTTCCGCTTCGACATCCGGTTCCCGTTTCATTTTAAAACATTCCTTGTACCTTTTGACAATAATAATTGCTATTTCCCTCAAACAACAATAATAATAATACATGGAACCAGAAATGTCTCAAGTGGATGAAAACCACCACAACGGAAGTGATGAATCCGTAACATGATGAGGAGGGGAGTGTCGTTGAAGCTGAAGGGAAAGGTGTATGCTGCATGTGTGAGAAATGTTATGATTTATGGGAGCGAGACATGGGTAACAAGTGAATCCTCTTGGATTGCGCTGAGGTTCGGGCATGGAATTTCTAGGAGGAAGTATAATTTGTATGCAATGAAAGTACATGTAATATGGGATCGAGTAAGATCGAGTAAGCTCCACCAGTGCGCGTGCGCGAATTTACGTCACGTCGGCAGCGAGAAGGCGTTCCCCAACACGAACCAATCAGGAACTGCCACGCCCACTTATATGATCTCAGAATTCCTGTGACAGGAATTAGCGTTACACTGGCTGGAAGTCATTCGCTAGAGGCGCTTCCTCAGCGCCAATCACCAGTGCGCGTGCGCGAATTTACGTCACGTCGGCAGCGAGAAGGCGTTCCCCAACACGAACCAATCAGGAACTGCCACGCCCACTTATATGATCTCAGAATTCCTGTGACAGGAATTAGCGTTACACTGGCTGGAAGTCAATCGCTAGAGGCGCTTCCTCAGCGCCAATAAACGTAGAGCAGCAAATAAGGTTGGAAAGGGTGGAAATGTGAATGGTTCGGTGGATGTGTGGAGTATCGTTGAGAGAGAGGAAGACAAATGATGAATTGCGAAAGATGATGGGAATAGAGCCTGTGATGGATGCTGTGAAGAGAAACAGTTTGACATGGTTTGGTCTTGTGTTGAGGAAGGATGAAAGTGACTGGTTGAGAAGAGTGATGGAAATGAATGTAGAAGGAAGTAGAGGACGGGGAAGACCGAGAAAGACTTGGCTAAAGATGGTCGAAGAAGAAATGCGGGCAAGGGAGTTAACAAGGAGAGATGCAGAAAATAGGGCAAAATGGAGAAGATTGTCATGGTGACCGCAAGGCTAACCCCCGCTCTAGCAGGGAAAATGGCCTTTAAAATGCC
Organism: Myxine glutinosa; assembly: GCF_964187855.1. Lineage (NCBI taxonomy): Eukaryota > Metazoa > Chordata > Myxini > Myxiniformes > Myxinidae > Myxine > Myxine glutinosa. The sequence continues at coordinate 41,214,967 of NC_136267.1, forward strand.
TGTTGTTTGTTGTTGTTTGTTGATTGGCCGGATCTGCATCAGGCACCTGAACCTAAATCCAATTGGCTTCTTCTCGTCACATACCCAACCTGCCCACAGCCTTTTGAGATATTATGCTATATACTGTATCATTTTTGGCCCTGTCTCTCGATGGTGAATATTCACTCTAAAAATTACAGTATCCGGATCTTCACCAAAATCCAATGAATTCGCTCTTGACACACCCAACCTGTCGACATAATCTGTCCATAACTTTGAGATATCCTGCTCACAAAAAGACAGACAAACAGCGGTGAATACATAACCTCCATCCACCTTTAGTGGCGGAGGTAATAATTATCAGCAGCTCTTCACCTTTTGATGACGTGCTATTACTTTGTGCATAATCACTTTCATGAACAATAATTTGAATCACCGATGTGTTTGGGGCAATTGAGTAAGAGTTAAGAAGCATGTCATATGCCCGTACGTGTGCCACACCATTAGGTCATGGTATAGTTTTCCTGTTAGGGTATACTACATGAAAATAGGAAAATTATAACATCGAGAATACCTACAAACAAATGTTATCAGTTTATACCATGCTTGTTGTGGTTGACAAATTGAATTTAGATATCCTGCTGGCCCAAACGCATGTGCAGATGCTCGAAAAACCTCTTTACGCTGGCCCGAAGCACGCCATTGCTTGAATACAGTAAGCCAAGCAAGCAGCATTCGGGCTTCCTAGGATTAGAGAAGCAGCCAGTCAGGTGAGCAGGAGAGAGGGGACAAGACGATGCAGGAGGAGGCTGACGTGGGAATGGAAATAAGGGGAAAGAAACACGACACTTCCAAAACAGATGTCAGTTTACAGTACAGAGGTAGAAGACAAAGGGTCATAATCAAATTAAAGAGTTCTTGAACAGGGTGAACCCTTTAACCATCTCCATGCACACAGCAGGTAACGTGTTTTAAAACAAGTTAAAGCATGAAGAAATATTGATAACTGAAGTTTATCAACAAAAGAATAGGCAAAATAAAGAGAAACACACAAGGTGTACGAAGGTATGTAATAGGTTGATAGTACGGCTGGCCAACAGGTAGACAGGTTGACAGTAGGGCTGGCCCATAGAAGGACCTAGGCAGACCGTTTGGAAATTAGCAATGGAGGATCCAGGCAGACCGTTTGGGAATTAGCAATGGAGGATCCAGGCAGACCGTTTGGAAATTGGCAATGGAGGATCCAGGCAGACCGTTTGGAAATTGGCAGTGGAGGATCCAGGCAGACCGTTTGGGAATTGGCAATGGAGGATCCAGGCAGACCGTTTGGGAATTGGCAATGGAGGATCCAGGCAGACCGTTAGGAAATTGGCAGTGGAGGATCCAGGCAGACCGTTTGGAAATTGGCAATGGAGGATCCAGGCAGACCGTTTGGGAATTAGCAATGGAGGATCCAGGCAGACCGTTTGGAAATTGGCAATGGAGGATCCAGGCAGACCGTTTGGGAATTGGCAATGGAGGATCCAGGCAGACCGTTTGGGAATTGGCAATGGAGGATCCAGGCAGACCGTTTGGAAATTGGCAGTGGAGGATCCAGGCAGACCGTTTGGAAATTGGCAATGGAGGATCCAGGCAGACCGTTTGGAAATTGGCAATGGAGGATCCAGGCAGACCGTTTGGAAATTGGCAATGGAGGATCCAGGCAGACCGTTTGGAAATTGGCAATGGAGGATCCAGGCAGACCGTTTGGAAATTGGCAATGGAGGATCCAGGCAGACCGTTTGGAAAATAGCAATGGAGGATCCAGGCAGACCGTTTGGAAATTGGCAGTGTAGGATCCAGGCAGACCGTTTGGAAATTAGCAATGGAGGATCCAGGCAGACCGTTTGGAAATTGGCAGTGTAGGATCCAGGCAGACCGTTTGGAAATTAGCAATGGAGGATCCAGGCAGACCGTTTGGAAATTAGTAATGGAGGATCCAGGCAGACCGTTTGGAAATTAGTAATGGAGGATCCAGGCAGACCGTTTGGAAATTAGCAATGGAGGATCCAGGCAGACCGTTTGGAAATTAGTAATGGAGGATCCAGGCAGACCGTTTGGAAATTGGCCGTGGAGGATCCAGGCAGACCGTTTGGAAATTGGCTGTGGAGGATCCAGGCAGACCGTTTGGAAATTGGCAATGTAGGATCCAGGCAGACCGTTTGGGAATTAGCAATGGAGGATCCAGGCAGACCGTTTGGAAATTGGCAGTGTAGGATCCAGGCAGACCGTTTGGAAATTAGCAATGGAGGATCCAGGCAGACCGTTTGGAAATTAGTAATGGAGGATCCAGGCAGACCGTTTGGAAATTGGCCGTGGAGGATCCAGGCAGACCGTTTGGAAATTGGCTGTGGAGGATCTAGGCAGACCGTTTGGAAATAGGCAATGGAGGATCCAGGCAGACCGTTTGGGAATTGGCAATGGAGGATCCAGGCAGACCGTTTGGAAATTGGCAATGGAGGATCCAGGCAGACCGTTTGGAAATTGGCAATGGAGGATCCAGGCAGACCGTTTGGAAATTGGCAATGGAGGATCCAGGCAGACCGTTTGGAAATTGGCAATGGAGGATCCAGGCAGACCGTTTGGGAATTGGCAATGGAGGATCCAGGCAGACCGTTTGGAAATTGGCAGTGGAGGATCCAGGCAGACGGTTTGGAAATTGGCAATGGAGGATCCAGGCAGACCGTTTGGAAATTGGCAATGGAGGATCCAGGCAGACCGTTTGGAAATTGGCAATGGAGGATCCAGGCAGACCGTTTGGAAATTGGCAATGGAGGATCCAGGCAGACCGTTTGGAAATTGGCAATGGAGGATCCAGGCAGACCGTTTGGAAATTGGCAATGGAGGATCCAGGCAGACCGTTTGGAAATTGGCCGTAGAGGATCCAGGCAGACCGTTTGGAAATTGGCAATGTAGGATCCAGGCAGACCGTTTGGAAAATAGCAATGGAGGATCCAGGCAGACCGTTTGGGAATTAGCAATGGAGGATCCAGGCAGACCGTTTGGAAATTGGCAGTGTAGGATCCAGGCAGACCGTTTGGAAATTAGCAATGGAGGATCCAGGCAGACCGTTTGGAAATTAGTAATGGAGGATCCAGGCAGACCGTTTGGAAATTGGCCGTGGAGGATCCAGGCAGACCGTTTGGAAATTGGCTGTGGAGGATCTAGGCAGACCGTTTGGAAATTGGCAATGGAGGATCCAGGCAGACCGTTTGGGAATTGGCAATGGAGGATCCAGGCAGACCGTTTGGGAATTCGCAATGGAGGATCCAGGCAGACCGTTTGGGAATTGGCAATGGAGGATCCAGGCAGACCCTTTGGAAATTCGCAGTGCAGGGTCCAGGCAGACCGTTTGGAAATTGGCAATGGAGGATCCAGGCAGACCGTTTGGAAATTGGCAGTGTAGGATCCAGGCAGACCGTTTGGAAATTGGCAGTGGAGGATCCAGGCAGACCGTTTGGAAATTGGCAATGGAGGATCCAGGCAGACCGTTTGGAAATTGGCAATGGAGGATCCAGGCAGACCGTTTGGAAATTCGCAATGGAGGATCCAGGCAGACCGTTTGGAAATTGGCAATGGAGGATCCAGGCAGACCGTTTGGAAATTGGCAATGGAGGATCCAGGCAGACCGTTTGGAAATTGGCAATGGAGGATCCAGGCAGACCGTTTGTAAATTGGCAATGGAGGATCCAGGCAGACCGTTTGGAAATTGGCAATGGAGGATCCAGGCAGACCGTTTGGAAATTGGCAATGGAGGATCCAGGCAGACCGTTTGGAAATTGGCAATGGAGGATCCAGGCAGACCGTTTGGAAATTGGCAATGGAGGATCCAGGCAGACCGTTTGGAAATTGGCAATGGAGGATCCAGGCAGACCGTTTGGAAATTGGCAATGGAGGATCCAGGCAGACCGTTTGGAAATTGGCAATGGAGGATCCAGGCAGACCGTTTGGAAATTGGCAATGGAGGATCCAGGCAGACCGTTTGGAAATTGGCAATGGAGGATCCAGGCAGACCGTTTGGAAATTGGCAATGGAGATCCAGGCAGACCATTTGGAAATTGGCAGTGTAGGATCCAGGCAGACCGTTTGGAAAATGACAATGGACGATCCAGGCAGACCGTTTGGAAATTGGCAATGGAGGATCCAGGCAGACCGTTTGGAAATTGGCAATGGAGGATCCAGGCAGACCGTTTGGAAATTGGCAATGGAGGATCCAGGCAGACCGTTTGGAAATTGGCAATGGAGGATCCAGGCAGACCGTTTGGAAATTGGCAATGGAGGATCCAGGCAGACCGTTTGGAAATTCGCAGTGTAGGATCCAGGCAGACCGTTTGGAAGTTGGCAATGGAGGATCCAGGCAGACCGTTTGGAAATTGGCAATAGAGGATCCAGGCAGACCGTTTGGAAATTGGCAGTGTCAGATCCAGGCAGACGGTTTGGGAATTAGCAATGGAGGATCCAGACAGACCGTTTGGAAATTGGCAATGGAGGATCCAGGCAGACCGTTTGGAAATTGGCAATGGAGGATCCAGGCAGACCGTTTGGAAATTCGCAGTGTAGGATCCAGGCAGACCGTTTGGAAATTGGCAATGGAGGATCCAGGCAGACCGTTTGGAAATTGGCAGTGTCAGATCCAGGCAGACGGTTTGGGAATTAGCAATGGAGGATCCAGACAGACCGTTTGGAAATTGGCAATGGAGGATCCAGGCAGACCGTTTGGAAATTGGCAATGGAGGATCCAGGCAGACCGTTTGGAAATTCGCAATGGAGGATCCAGGGAGACCGTTTGGAAATTCGCAATGGAGGATCCAGGGAGACCGTTTGGAAATTCGCAATGGAGGATCCAGGGAGACCGTTTGGAAATTCGCAATGGAGGATCCAGGGAGACCGTTTGGAAATTCGCAATGGAGGATCCAGGGAGACCGTTTGGAAATTCGCAATGGAGGATCCAGGGAGACCGTTTGGAAATTCGCAATGGAGGATCCAGGGAGACCGTTTGGAAATTCGCAATGGAGGATCCAGGGAGACCGTTTGGAAATTCGCAATGGAGGATCCAGGGAGACCGTTTGGGAATTGGCAATGGAGGATCCAGGGAGACCGTTTGGAAATTCACAATGGAGGATCCAGGGAGACCGTTTGGAAATTCGCAATGGAGGATCCAGGGAGACCGTTTGGAAATTCGCAATGGAGGATCCAGGGAGACCGTTTGGAAATTCGCAATGGAGGATCCAGGGAGACCGTTTGGAAATTCGCAATGGAGGATCCAGGGAGACCGTTTGGAAATTCGCAATGGAGGATCCAGGGAGACCGTTTGGAAATTGGCAATGGAGGATCCAGGGAGACCGTTTGGAAATTGGCAATGGAGGATCCAGGGAGACCGTTTGGAAATTGGCAATGGAGGATCCAGGGAGACCGTTTGGAAATTGGCAATGGAGGATCCAGGGAGACCGTTTGGAAATTGGCAATGGAGGATCCAGGGAGACCGTTTGGAAATTGGCAATGGAGGATCCAGGCAGACCGTTTGGAAATTGGCAATGGAGGATCCAGGCAGACGGTTTGGAAATTGGCAATGGAGGATCCAGGCAGACCGTTTGGAAATTGGCAAGAACGATAAGTTCGACTCATTTCACCCACATACTCCCTCCCTTCAATCCACCACTCCCCAGCAGGGATAAACCATCTAAAACACAAGGGCAGCCACGTGACAACTCACGTGTCACATTATAGTTACAGCGCTCCACAACTCCAGAAATCCAGTTACGTAATTGTTGTTATAGTTACTATGATCAGAGCAATCAGCCTTAGCCTCAACCACCATGTTACAACAAAGAACCAAAATGATGGGTTCTACCCATGAAGAAAGATGAATAAAGGTCATAATGACTGGATTGAGGAATTGCCACCACAAAGACCATTTTTCACATCTCCAAAACCCTCCCTCAACAACCACCTCCTCACAGGCGATCCAAAGGTCCCCACCATACATACAGACTTGGCATTTAATATGGAATTTTTTTTTTTTCTTGACTTGGGTTTACTTTCTGAACTCAGTATATCAATCTGGTAAGTTTCCTTTACACTTCGGTGATTTCTTTGTTAAAAGAACCATGTGACTGATTGTCTGTCACAGCAAGAAGTCAATAACAGGATTATATCACAGGTGGCGTGACAAAATGTACGGACAGGTACATTTGACGATTGGCTTCACAATCGGGTATATAAGGGTTGTTGTGTTCTGTATTCGTGGAAAACAACTGCTGCACGTCTACAAAAGTTATTGCCGCTTCCTCTGGAGATGGTCCGTCAACTCGACAATGCTGTTTGTCATAGAGTGGTGGCGTTACGAAATTCCAGCATGAAACAGCGTGCTATGGTTCGGCAGTATGGCATCACTCAAGATCAGGTGTCAAAGATCCTGAAACGAAATGCTCAGAGGGGTGTCCCTACTCCATTACCGAGGCCAGGACGTCCCCGCAGAACCACAAGGAGGGATGATCGCCAGCTGCACCGGTTAGTCCGCAATGGCCGTACCAAGTCAGCTAATCGGCTTAGGGCTGAGTGGCAGCAACTGACAAATGTGCCTGTATCCAGAAGGCTAGTCAACCAACGACTGGTTCAAGCAGGCGATCGTGCCAGGCGTCCCCTGAGAAAGCCACGCCTGACCAGACAACACCGCCAGCGCCGATTGCAGTGGGCCAGAGAGTACCGTCAATGGCAACCAGGACACTGGAATCATGTGATCTTCAGCGACGAGTCTAGATTTCTGATCTATCGTCAAGATGGCCGCGTCCGAGTGCGCAGCCAAGTGCATAAAGCCTACAACGAAGATTGTATAGTGCCAAGAGTCCAAGCTGGAGGTGGTGGGTGACCGTTTGGGCTGCTTTTCATGCAGGGGGCAAAACTGACCTGGTTGTTCTGAATGGAAACCTGCACCAGTTCAAGTGCAGGGCCATTCTGGAAGAAACATTGCTTCCATTTGCTCGTGCAGCCTTTCAAGGAAACTTTGTCTTCCAAGATGACAATGCACGGCCTCATCGTGCTCGCATGATCCAACACTTTCTTGCTGACCGTGGTGTAGAGCATATGGAGTGGCCTGCCATGTCACCGGATATGAATCCGATAGAGAACTTGTGGGCAGAATTAACGCGTCAAATCGACCAGTTGGACCAGCAGCCTGCCTCTGTGCGTGAATTGCAGCAGGCTATTGTCACTGCATGGCAAGCGATTCCTGTCCAAACCTTGGCAAATCTCATGAACAGCATGCCTCGACGTGTGCGTGCTCTCCTGAATGCTCGTGGGGGTTACATGAAGTACTGAACTGTAATTTTACTGTCCGTAATCCCAGTCGTAATTTAACTTTTGTTTTAAAAAATTTTTTGGCTAATGTGCAAAATAAAAAGATACTTCTGAAAAACGTACAGAAGTTTAACACAGTACTGTCCGTGAATTGAGTTCGATATCAGTTTACATCACTTTCAAGGATCAATTTATTTGCTTGGAAATGTCAAAAAATGTGGTTTTTGTTTCTTTTAAAGGTCACATTAACAAAATCTGGAATAATTTCAACATAATTCCAATGAACTTTTGGTTCTAAGACATCTTGAAAAGTAAGTTCACCCCCACAAAAAAAAAATTCCATATTAAATTCCAAGTCTGTATATAACAGGCTCGTTCACCCAAAGACCCACCAGGTCGTGAAGCTCAGCCAGCGTGGGTCGCGCCAATTTCTCCGCGAGTGCGCCGGCAGTGTTGCGGTAGTGGTCGATCCTCGGCAGCGCGTCCATGGTGTTGTGGCCAAAAGTGCGCAGATAGGTGTGTGTATCGTAACCGGTGGGATAGCTGTATTGAGTTTCACCATTCTCGGTGACCTGCCCGCTACTCTCGGAGCTCCGAGGGAGAAAGTTGACCCTCGGAGTGGACCGAGCTAACTTGGTGTCGTGCGCCGGACTCTGGGGGTCTCCTCTCCCACCCTGATCATGTCCCTCGCCGGCTTCCTTCTCCACACCTCCAGCTTCTTGCCCGTCCTCCTCATCGACGACGTTCACCTTGAATCGGCTGCCACCCAGGGATCGGCTGATCTCTGCCAACTGCAAAGTTTCCGCCATGTCTCCGCTGCAACTGCAAGACCCTCGCTCTGACACGACCTGCCCCTCCGTCTCCCTGGGTACTCACACTGCAGCTTTCCCCCCACCCTCTCCCTGAGAAAATCCAGCGACTAAAAATCGCTCGAATGAGATATCTGCAAAGGGGCGGGGCTGAAAACACCGATTATGGGCGGAGCCACACTGTCCCTAATACATTTACTATCTAAATATCCTATTCCTAATATTCATTTGTATAAACGTCATGTTTTCTTTGTAAACTATAATTATGGGAAGATATTTGCGAATTTAATTTCTCACAATGTCAGCACTTCCGCGCTGCCACACACGACGCACGGCGCTTGCTGGAGCACGAACTGTGAGGAGTTTCAACGAGGGATTTGACACGAAGAAACGACAAAAGAGAATATAAATACTCGGAATATTGTTACTGTTGCGCTACAAAAAAAAAACACATAAAAGGGGCGTTATCGAAATTAAGCCCCTCCCCTATATTAACCACATTACGAATGAACATGGTGAAGGGGTCGTTGTCGAAATTAAGCTCCTCCCTCCCCTAATGAGACCCAACGACCACGAGTGAACAGGACATGGTGAATGGGGCGTTGTCCTAATTAAGCTCCTCCCCGAATGTAACCGTGTTACCACTTACCATGAGTGATCAAGACAGGGCGTAGGGGCGTTGTCGCTTCCCCAATGTTACCATCACCTGGGAGATCTTAAATAAATACAAACTTCAACTTTATCCGGCATGATCGATTATGCTTTCAAAGAGCTTTATTTATGGATCGAATTGCAATCCATGCTTTGAAATGCCTGATTATGGACTTTTTGGTACACAAAGTTGAGGTTGGTGGAACAGAACAGAACAGAAGACAGCTGAAATCTGAAATGTACTGGAAGATGGGGAAACACCAACAGGGAGGAAGTAGGAATGTAGGAAGTTATGGGCTGAAGAGGGAGCAGGGGATGAATTATGGGGGTAGAAAATATCATGATCATGGGTTGGATCACGGCAGGAGGGTACACCGGAATATTTAATGGGGTGATTTATCGACATCTTGTGTTGTCCGGGTAATCTTGAGTTATGATTCCCCGAATTGTGAATGTTGGTAGGTGTTAACATATTAATTCAATCCTCATCAGAAAACCGCCCACCAACCACTCAACCGACCCCACATGAAAAGGTGTGAATATTTGTGGTCTGCTTTGATGCAACCCCATCTCTTTTTAATCCAGTGCATCGATTTCGGCCTTGATGTTGTCCACGTGATGAGAGACCCACGAAACTTCCATCATATCAGGAGCAACGGGTTAGTTGAGCTGTTTATTTGAATAGTCCCTACCATACGTTGTGCCCCCTGATCGACCCAGAAATGTGCAGTTGTTCATTTTGAATGTCTGTGGATAAATACTTTACTTAACACAACTCTGTACACAATCATGTCTGCCCTCTTGATTTAAAAAGTTTCCATATTCTTATCTGCCACCCCTTGGAGCAGCGGTTATCTGCCAAAAAGAACAATTTTTACATCACATGACCTTTCACTCTAAACTTTACATCACATGACCTTTCATGAAAAGCTTTACATCACATGACCTTTCACGAAAAGCTTTACATCACATGGCATTTCACTCTAAACTTTACATCACATGGCATTTCACTCTAAACTTTACATCACATGACCTTTCACTCTAAACTTTACATCACATGACCTTTCATGAAAAGCTTTACATCACATGACATTTCACTATAAGCTTTACATCACATGACCTTTCACTCTAAACTTTACATCACATGACATTTCACTATAAGCTTTACATCACATGACCTTTCACGAAAAGCTTTACATCACATGACCGTTCACTCTAAACTTTACATCACATGACCTTTCATGAAAAGCTTTACATCACATGACATTTCACTATAAGCTTTACCAAAGCTTTCAGAATTATTGGAATCTCCCGCGATGAAGCTATCTCTGAGGGCCTTTCACTCACTCACAGCAGGCAGGTAGGTGGTCTTTCTGTCTTCTACCGACTCCTCTCCGGCCTTGCACCCTCAGCTCTCTCTGTGCTCTGTCCCCCAAATATTCCGACAGGTCGCACAAGATCTGCCAGCAACCCTCTGATGGTTAAACTGCCGAAATCTCGGCTCTCTGCTAACCTTCACTCTTTCATTCCTCTTTTCTCCCGCCTCTGGAACAAACTCCCACACTCCCTTCAATCCCACTCCTCCCTCCAGGTCTTTAAAACAGCTGTTCACCACCATCTCTTATCTTCCCCCATCCAAAACCTTGATCTTTTCTACCCCCACTAATTCACCCCAGATCCACCTTGTTTGAAATTCCAACTTCTTTCCTGGAGGTCCTGGCAGTATCCATATGTTTTATACCTCTCCCCCCCCCCCCTTCCCATGCCCCTCCCCCAAAGCCCTCTCCCTCCCACAGATCTCACAAAAAAATATATAAAATCTTAGTTTACCACCAAAGCTCCGTATTTACAGAACCTGCGTCTCTCCTGTTCTTCCCTATGGTTGTGAGACATGGGACCCTCTTGAAAAAGGACCAAGATATCCTACAAACTTTCCATAAGTGATGTCAACACCACATCCTTGGGGTTCGGTGGTATGACCGAGTCTCAAACAAGACCATCTGTGAGATCAGTAGAATCAGCCCGATCACACTCGATATTGCAAGGAGACGCAATTCCTTGTTTGGACACATCCGCTGCTAAAGTGAACATGTGCCGGCTCGTATCTCCCTGGAATTTGTCATAAATCTTTACCATGGTTACCGACCCAATCCAATAATTACAACTTTTCCAAATTTGCCTGAGCTGATTATTGAAATATTATTATTATGTTAGTTTTATTCCCTTTTGAACTTAAATGGTTAAACATTACAAAAGAACTCTCTTTCCAACATCGCTGTTATGGGAAATGTTTGTCCTGATAATAATTATCTTAATGATATGCTGCAATATTTAGAAACCAATGCAACATCATGTCTCATCTTCACTTCTTACTGTCATTGTTTTGAAAGTTGCATTTCCCTCATCAATATAGTTTACAGTACACATCCACATTGTCAATATAATGTTAGAAATTTAAAAATATTTGCTATTGGCAACATGTTATTATACATATACAACATACAGTAATCAATTTAAGTTCTACAATGTACATCATAAGCAATTTAAGTATTGAATTGTGTACTTTGTTTACGTCTGGTTCACACAAACATGATGGGATGATGATCCCACGGTGGCTTTCTCGAAGAGTCGGTGAGTCAGTCATCACCGGCACTCTGAACAAATTACAAATTCCTGCTCTAACCTATACAGAGGGCACTGCATCAGGAGCACAACTGAACCAACAGATAATGATGCTACCTGTAGGCATGTCCTGCATACAAAAGCAGGAGATCCTCCTTATGCAGTCAGGACTACAATACTGGAAGAGTCACCACTCGGCATAGGACATCAGACTGGCTCATTGAACGCTATTATTATTATGCACATCAAAATCAACAACACTTTGTATACAATCTCATGTAAAAGAGTAAAAATTGATTGGATAGTAAGAACCAGAAAATAGCACAAGATGCTAATCGGGTCTGGTACCTTAACATATAATCTCGTGCAATTGAAACACATTCAACAAATTCAATTCTTTAAACAAAGGCTTTGACTGTGACATAATTGTACTAAATGTAATAGTACGCAAAGCCATCTTCTGAGTTAACATTATACACTTCAAATTAGTATCATAGGTGCTGCCCCACACTTCTATTCCATATGTAATATGTGGCTGTATAAATGCCTTATAAATTAAAATCAAAATGCGTCTTGGGACAAAGTTTCGCAATCCATATAAAATACCAACTTTTTGCCGGATGCATTTATTGACCTTCTCAATAAGATTTTTCCAAGTGAGGTGCTTATCTATAATCAACCCAATAAATGATGTATGAACAACCTCACTTATTGTGGTTTCTGCAATCGTGAGGCTTCCATGTACTGTTATAATTTACCGTCGTCCTCTAATAAGCAAATAATTTGTCTTAGATACATTTATTGTAAATTTATTTACATTACACCAACTTGTGACCATTTGCATATGTGTGCTTGCTTCTCTCATATCTACTGTAGTATGGTCCTTTGGAAGAGTAAGAAATAAATTGGAATCATCTGCAAAGAATCAAAAATTAAAATAGTCAGTGGCATTTGGCAAATCATTAATATAAACAAGAAACAAAGTTGGTCCAAAAAACAAAAGACCGAGCCTTGTGGAACTCTGCAAGCTATTGGCATTTTGAAGGAATTTTCTCCGCCATAATTTACAAATTGAGTTTGATTTAATAAATAATTTGTAAACTACTGTAAAGGTAATCCTCAGATACCATGTTCCAATTTACCACATAAAATCTCATGATCAATTTATCGAATGCTTTTCGGAAGTCTATAAACACTGCAAGAGTTGTTCTTCCCTCATCCAAAAATTTTAACATATCATTTGCTAAATTTATTAGGGATAATTTAGCACTGTATTGTTTACGAAAAGCAAACTGTTTATAAAATACGTGATTCATTTCTTTAAAAAAACAAACAAATATTCTTTCATTTACCAATTTTACAAACACCATGGCTAGATCATATAATACAGATCTTGGTCGATAATTACCTGGATTGTCTTTTTAGCTGCGACGAGCAGCTCTATGAGAGGACCACGTTGTTGTTGTTGTTGTTGTTGTTGTTGTTGTTGTTGTTGGGGTGCCTTTTTGAATAGCGCATGCGCATACACTCGGACGTGCGTTGGTATGAGGTAAGAACATCGCGGACTAAAATCGCGATTTGTTTGAAGAAACCAGAATAAATTGAGCAACAAAGACAACATGAATGTTTTCATATCAATCTCGTTTCACAGAACTTGACACAAATTAGGTGTAATTATAGAATAGCGCATGCGCATACACTCGGACGTGCGTTGGTATGAGGTAAGAACATCGCGGACTAAAATCGCGATTTGTTTGAAGAAACCAGAATAAATTGAGCAACAAAGACAACATGAATGTTTTCATATCAATCTCGTTTCACAGAACTTGACACAAATTAGGTGTAATTATTGAATAGCGCATGCGCATACACTCGGACGTGCGTTGGTTTGAGGTAAGAACATCGTGGACTAAAATCGCGATTTGTTTGAAGAAACCAGAATAAATTTAGCTGAAAGACAAAAAGACGCTCGTGCATGCGTATAATTTAATGACTGGTCGAATTTGGTAGCGCATATTGCAACGGATATCCTCATGATTCTACAAGTCGCAGCTGGTGACCACACTGTGGTCATTTTTCTCTTTTTGTCCTTATAAATTGGTGATACTTTAGCTATTTCATTAATTCTGGAAATCTTCCTGTCAACACAGACTGACTAAACTAGAACGGCACCGGGTAGAGCGCACACCTGCACCCGGCTGAACAGTTTATGTTTTGTATCCCACTGATATGCTGGATCTGGATTCGGACCTGAACCAAAATCTAATCGGCTTGTTCTCGTCACCAAACCAACTTATCCACAACTTTTTCAAATATCATGTTAATTATTCGCTTTTCGCCCGATCTCTCAACGGTGAAGAATCACTTAAAAATTAAATAATTCTCGTATCCGAATCCATAATCAAATCTTCACCAAAATCGAATCGATTCGTCCTTGTCAGACACCCAACCAGTCCACCAGGTTTCATCCAAATCCGTCCATAACTTCTTGAGATATCCTGCTATGTATCGGTTTTAGCCCTATCTCCCAATGGTGAAGAATCACTTATAAAAATTCTACTAGCCCGATCCGAATCTTCACCAAAATCTAATAATTTTGTCCGTGTCACACTGTCACATACACTACCTCCTGCCAAATTTCGTCCGAATCCGCCCGTAACTTTTTGAGATATCTTGTTCACGGACAGACAGACAGACAGACAAACAAACCAACAAACAGACAGACAGGGGTGAAAACATAACCTCCATCCACCTCCTGTGGTGGAGGGAAAATACATGTTAACGGTTTTACAATAACATGTGCTGCATCTTTTATCAATCCAGCTGGCATATTATCATAGCCACATGCTTCATCTTCTCTCAAAGATGTTTGTCCTCAACCTTACATTCTGTAATGGGTTTCCAGAATAATGAGCATCCAACTTAATTCCCAAGATATTTACGAAAATTAGCATTTACAGCAGTATCAGGGATTCTTTGGGCTAAATTAGGACTTCCCTAAAAACCTCCGCTATTTCTGTAGCAGATGTAAATACTTCCTCCCTCCCATGTCTTTCTGTATGTAACTTCTCAACATGAGCGGCCTTCGATCTCCGATTTCCACTGTGAAGCAGATCATTAACAGTTCCCCATGTTTGACCGGTATCTTTTCTATGAGTCATAAATAGCCCACTATAGTATACTCTCTTTGCATTCCTTAAGACGGTTGTTAAAATATTTCGATACCTCTTATATCTAGCCAAATATTCCTCGTCTTGGTTTGACGCTATGCCTTTATTATACAACTTATACTTAGTCTTAATTGATTTTTTAAAAATAGCTTTTGTAATGCACCGCTTTTTATTCTACTTCTGATGAATACATCTCTGCACGATTGGTGCATGTCTGTCACAAATCTTTTTTAAATACTTTTTAAAAAACGCATTATCCACATCAATACATTCCATCGCTCTTTGCCATGTTTCAACAGAAACGTCTTAGCAATAGACCTCCTTATCATAATGTTCGTAGCATCTGTCACTTAATCGTTCTTTACATCTTTCTACTAATCTATTCTCAAAAATGGCAAAGTTTGGGAGATGATGAGATACATCTGTAAAAATAGTCACCACGTGTACAATTTAAAGAGAAGTTAGTATAAATATGATAAATTAAAGAGGCCAAAGAGTCGGTAACTCCAGTGCGTGTCTGTATTAACTGTTGCATCCCTACGGATTGTTGTGATGTACGAAATAATTCTGCATAATTTTCTATATTATGAATATTAATGTTGAAATCACCCATCAAAATACTGATTTTATCTACTTTCATCTTTTCTAGTGGACAAGAACCACCTTTGGAGGCCATTTCCCCCCCCCCCCCCCCCCCCCCGCAGAGCAGGGGTTGGCCTTTTTTGGGCACCGTGGTCCCCTTTTTGAATCAATGTTTTATGGCCGGAAGCCCTTCCTGCCGCCAACCCTGTTAGTCGCCTCTTGTGACACACAGGGAATTACCAATGAACTGGTACTCAATTTGCTGACCTCGGAAGGATGACAGGCTGAGTCAACCCCCCTGGTGTTAATTCAGCGATTGACCGGGATTCAAACCCAGGATCCTAGGATCCCAAGCCGGCACCCTAACCGCTAAGCCAACACCAGGCTATATTTTCTAGTGTACAAAGCAAACTATTTTGAAAACTCAACTATATCTGTAATTTGTTTCCTATATACAACTCCAATAACCATTCTTTTTTTTCAATTTCTGTCTGGAGCAAAATTGATTCCACGTGCATAGCATCAACTTCTAAAATCCTATACTTTATTGACAGATGAATGTAAGCTCCAACAACTCCTCCTCGCCTTGCAACATTACGGCAATTTAATTCCAAAAAGAAACCTTTTACACCTAACTTATTTGGTGACGAAACTTGCCATACGTGGAAGCCTGTTTCTATACAAGGTTCATATAATTATAATTATAATCATATAATTAATCATATAATTATATAATTAATCATATTAATGATAATCATAATCATAAGATTAATCATAATCAATAAATAATGAATCATATAATTCATATATAATCATATAATTATAATCTGAGAGCCTCAATATTTTTGTTTCACCATCTTATATTAATGTGGGTGTAGCGGTTCCCGCTGAATGTACACAACCGCCTTGCACCTGCCAGGACGCGGCCAGGGCGCGATCGCCATGCCGGGCTCGTCCGGACGGGCCCAGACGCTCCTCTCCTGGGCATGCCCGGACTCGCTGTTCCCGGGCACGCCCGAACCTCCCGGGCACGCCCGGTCTCGTCTTTCCCGGGCATGCCCGCTCTCGCCTTTCCAGGGCTCGCCCAGAGCACCCGGGCATGTCCAGACTCGCCTTTCCAGGGCTCGCCCAGAGCGTCCGGGCATGCCCGCTCTCGCCTTTCCAGGGCTCGCCCAGAGCACCCGGGCACGCCCAGCCTCGACTTGCCAGGCCGCGTCCAGGACGCCCGGGCATGTCCAGACTCGCCTTGCCAGGCCACGTCCAGGACGCCCGGGCATGTCCAGACTCGCCTTTCCAGGACTCGCCCTTGACACCCGGGCATGCCCGGTCTCGGTTTTCCCGGGCAAACGCCCCGACATAAATGTGTATATATATTGCTGCCCGACAAACGGGCTTGTCAGAATACCTGAGCTGTTTTGTTTCAATAAAGCAACTCGGACGAATTCCGTCTTTGGTCGCGTCAATTCTTTCGACTCGCGTTGGAGCGCAGCTCCTTCATGGGAAACATTAAACGCATTCTCACATACTTCATTTAAAACTGAATCAAAACTATTCGGACTTAATTGTAAAAACTTGACATTCAAACGATTATATTCTCTTTCTTCTGGTGGAAAAACATATGATTGTCTGTCTTGGTTTTGGTGCAATGGCTCGATTTGCTCTGGGAGGTAGGCCAAAACGATGGCAAGTTGAAATATCAGCGAGAGTCTGTTGCTGCCTTCAAAACTTCCTCTGTCAGATCCTCCTCATTCTCCTCCTCTGACTCTGTGAGACCAGTGATTCTCAGGTTCTCTCTCCAATCATATTGTAACGATTTTGAGAAGTGTAACGGGTTTTGAGGAGTGTAACAATTTTGGAGGAAGGGTAACGGATGTGAAGAGTATGGTTTTGGTATGGTAACATCCTGGTAATGTAAATAATGGTCGCAGCCGTCCTCCTAATTAATTTCATAGAACATACACGCAGGTCACGATATATCTTTTAAATAGTGTATTTCCTTATTCCATGTAGGCTAAGTATGTGTTTTCCACTAGATTGACTTTGCATTGTATCAAACAAAATAAGCGTAGGCCCTTCCAATTTCCCCAAAACCTCCCTTCCATTTGCCTTCCGCATTTTGGTCGGTTTTTCTCTTCAACCACCATTGGCCACGAGGTAAGGTTGGAGAAGAAAGGCGTGTCTCCACCTCGTCAGAAGAGGGCAGGAGTGAACCGGCCCTAACAGCCAATCAACACCGCGGTGAGTGACCCGGTAGGCGTGCCCTCGGAGCCGGCGGCTTAATTCCGCCGGAGGTGATAAAAGCGAATGTAAGGAACTGCTTTACAGAGAGGCCTTGAGAGATACGCTGGGGGATGACCTGGAAGAGGAGCGCAATCCACCGCAAGCCCTACCTGCCTGCAATATCCCCTGTCGTTGGAGAGACGCGCTGAACTGAGGGAGACGGCTCCACCCCAGGAAGAGGAGCAGGTGTGCCGAGCCAGCGCGTGACGGCCGCGGATACGCGACGGAGGTTTTCCCGCCAAAACCGCGAGGGGTTGAAAGCTGCTGCCTCCGACCTTGCCTTCCTCTCAAGCAATCAACCTCGAGCCATTACCTGCCTGCAATATCCACCGTGTGAGTGTGAACGTCCTGTCCTACTCGTTTGTCTTGGGGATTAAGTAAATGAAATAGAATAAGTTAACAATGCACTGTGTGACTGCTCTTTTCCATCTATTGCTGTAAATAATATTGGTCGCTCTAAAATATTGCTTGTGTGTGTATAATAAATCTGTTCTTCCTCCAAACTCTGTCTTTCTTCTCTCTTCTTCTCTTTCGGTCGCTTTAGAGGTTTCCCAATTGAATATCTGTAGCGCGATTAGTCAACGTTCGGTTGGAATCGGGTTCTAATCGGGGAGTAACTGTTCGGACGCGGTTAAATACACCACCGCTCGGTAAAATAACATCCAAAAACCGTGTCCGTAACAATTGGTTGTCAGGAGTTGGATTCGAACCTGGGACTAAATTTATTTAGCCCAAATTTTGGACACCAATTGTGTTAGTACCGTAACAATTGGTGTCGAGGAGTTGGATTCGAACCTGGGACTAAATTTGTTAGGCCCAAAGTTTAAAAAAAAATTTTGGTCAAAATTACGAGCTGCCGAAATTGTGTTGTTTTATAAAACCCGAATTTTGAGATCGCGCCATGGACAATCAAGGCGATCGGATGTCGGTGGGGGAAATAGACGGGGTAGAATCGACCCAGGACCTCGGGGAAATGTAAGTGGGGAAAATGGTGGAGGAGAGTAAAGAAGGTGTGGTTGAGGGGGTATCAGGTGCACAAGATGGCGTCCTCGCGCACATGGTTGTTGCGGCACCAAATTTAGTCGCGGCAGTCGAGCCCGCAGTGCCAATGGACTTTTGCCTATTTATGACGCATTTCATGGCATCTATGAAGGGTGACAGTAGGGGATTGGATGCAATGATGGCTACCCAGGGAATCGACATGAAAAAAAGGAGGAAGGAAGCAAAGGACAACCCGGAGGGATATCGGGAGCAAATAAACGACAGCATAAAAAAAATGGGGGAGTTCGTAGATGGCATGGGAGGCGGGAGAGGCACATCGGTGCACGACGAGGTAAAGCGGGTCGAAAAGCGCTGGTTGAGCGAAGCGGAGGAAAGCACGGGTACAATGACGGGGGTAGAAATCGCGACACGGGGTTTAGAAAAGCCGGCGACCGCTGAGGTAGAGGAGGGTGTTTTGTTAGAGCCAGCGGTCGCCGAGGTTAATAAAGAAAAAGCAGTAGCGGGAATAATTAAAATTGAAGAGATGACGGAGGTAGCCCGGGAATTGCAGGGAGAAATGGATTATGTACAAGGTCTGTGTTCAAATCATGATGTGATGCTCACTAACCAAATAAAGAGTTTGCAGGTGGCAAAGGAGGGGCGGAGACGAAGTACGGAGGTGAGTGGCAATGTATATGATGTGAGGAAAGCTTCAGTCGGCTTGGGGATTGGTTTGGATCCGGGTGTTCGTGAAAGGCCGTTGGTGAAGTGTGTGACAGGTCAGGTGTGCGAAAAAAGAGGTGTGCGAGAATGTCCGACCATGGGGTGTGTGAGGAAAAAGTGCACGCCGAGGAGTGAGTGTGCCGTCAGGAGTGAGCCGGTTGAAGCGCGTGTGCGAGGGGGTACATGGAAGCGCGGTGTGGTGAGTGTTACGGAGGAAGTAACGAGAGAGTGTACACCTGTGGTGAGTGTTACGGAGGAAGTAACGAGAGAGTGTACACCTGTGGTGAGTGTTACGGAGGAAGTAACGAGAGAGTGTACACCTGTGGTGAGTGTTACAGAGGATGTAACGAGAAAGTGTACGTCTGTGGTGAGTGTTACAGAGGAAGTAACGAGAGAGTGTACACCTGTGGTGAGTGTTACGAAGGAAGTAACGAGAGAGTGTACACCTGTGGTGAGTGTTACGGAGGAAGTAACGAGAGAGTGTACACCTGTGGTGAGTGTTACGGAGGAAGTAACGAGAGAGTGTACACCTGTGGTGAGTGTTACAGAGGATGTAACGAGAAAGTGTACGTCTGTGGTGAGTGTTACAGAGGGTGTAACGGGAGAGTGTGCGCGAGAGGTATGGTGTGTAACAGGGAGAGCGTTGGTGGAATGTACGAACGGCGTTGGAACGCCAGGTTTTGTGAGGGTGAAAGGGGTAGCGTATGCTTGTAAGCATGCAAGTAAACTTAGTAAAGCATCGACGGTAACCAGGTTAGCGGTTAGGGCGACGGATAGCCGATGCGAGCGCTCGGTGCGAGGGGGGGTGCTTTGTTGGGTGCGAGGCCCGGCGCGGGTCGATGCTGCGTCGCTTCTCTTCGAAGCGTCGTTGCCGATTCGGGCTTGGCCCCGCCCCGCACGGTCGAGTCCGGGCTTTGCCGGGCGAGGCGACCGGTCCGGTTCGAGGGCGAGTGGGAGGAGGCGGAACGGTGCCCCCTCGTGGGGACGGGGTTCCGACCGGGGGAGATTGAGCCATCGGGCCCGGGACCGCAAGGTGCCGCGCCGAGATGGTGCGTGGAGCCTCGGTCCAACCAAACCACCTCCCTTGAACCGAAAGCCGGACGGATTCAACCTGCAGGCAACCAAACCACCCGAATTCATTGCTCGGCTTTACGAAGCCGAGTTTAATGATGTCATGACGCACGAGGCTAGGATATAGCGGACTGTGATGATGGTGATCGTGATAGTGAATTGATACGAAATTTCGAAAAGTGAGTAGAATTGGCAGTAAATGAAAATTTTTTGAATTAGTTGGCATTTGGACGAGCAAAATTTATAGTGAGAGACCCCCGATGTGGTGGGATGGCAAATCCACCATCCCTCACAGACGGTGGGGCAAAGGAGCTATAGTTTATGGGGTGTATGGCAGTGAAAACTAGCCCGGGTGGGTTAGGATATTGTTAGAGATCTAGCGAAGATGACATTAGGTGACGTTAAGTTTAGTTAGTGACTGATACCTGTAGTGGGGACGCAGGTAGATTAGTGTGGATTATAATGACGTGGGAGCGCAATAGTTTAAAGGGACGACTGGGAAGCGCAAGTTTCAGAGGGGAGTAGTTAGCTGAGATGATGCCGTGTGTGTGAGGATTGAACGGGTGAGGTGGCACCAGGTATGATTGCACAGGTGTGCAACGACAGGTGAATGAAAGACAGGTGTATGGAATAAATGGTATGGAGTATTGGAATGGATGGTCGTGGAGTGAGTATGGTGGAAATTGTGGAGTGGATGGTGCGAAGGTGTGAATGGGGGAAGAGTGGACCCCCATCACGGATACCCGGGGCGGGTAGTGTAAGTGTTAGGTAGAGGGTATAGGTAAATTGTGGTTGGATATTGGCATCTGTGGTGCGGGTGACAGAATGGTATGTGGATGGGTGCGTTGGTGTTGTGGAAATGGCTGGGCGTGTAGCCTGTTAGTGTGTGTAGTTGGTTTGGGCACTCCACCACTGTAAGGATGTCGGCCAGGTGAGGCCGCAGGTGGGCTCTGGGAGCCGGTAGTAGTTGTGTGGATGGGGCCCGAGGATCCGGAGGACGGACCCGGGTAGCCCAGTGCCAGAGGGCACCATGGGGTGACAGAGCCAGGAGAGGGGCTGTCCCCAGGTAGTTAGGTTAGGGTGAGGAGCTAGGTAAGCTCGGGTGGCAACTACAGTGGTGGAGGTGTGCAGGTGGGTAGACCTGTTGGGAGAGGTACACGTCGCAGCCCAGAAATTGTGCTAGAGCACCGGGAGATGAATCGGGGGAGTGAGACCCCAAATTGAGGAGCACCACAGTTTGGCCAATGGGAATTGGTTATTAGAACCCATAGTGTAAGTTGGCCAATGGATTGGCAGGGAAAGACCCCGGGTAGTGTAAAGTGTGTTAAAATCATTTAGAGGATAGTTAGGATGAAGGATCTCCTCACACCATCTGCATCCACTCACCTGAGGTGACAGGTACTCCACACCATGCCATGTTTGATTATTTTTTACTGTGCAAATGTTTGGGTTGTGAGACGCATCATGACGTGGGTGTGACATTGTGCGTAATTCCATCTCTCCCTCCTTTTGAGGATTGATGATGAATTGATGATGGCAAATTTTGAAGTAGAGGGATTGTGGTGACGAATTTGGTATAAGGGAAATATGGGGAAGACGTGACAGTAGTGACGAATTTGTAAATGGGTAGATTTTGTAAATATGGGGTAAGAGCAAGGGTAGTGTAGGTGACAGGGGGGTGACGTACGGTAGGGACGAGCTTTCTCACTTCGCCCTCCGTACGCATTTCACCTTGCATTGCCTTGTTTGACGTGTACCCTTGTGACCTTACCCCTCGCTCAATTGTCTTTCTTTTGTCTCCCACATGACCTGTGCGCCATTGGGTGCCGAGGGGAGCGTGCGTGAGGTGGCCATTGTGCGCCCGAGATTCCCAGAACCAGCACGCATTGCGTTGATGTACCACTTTATGGACCGCTGTTCGGCGGCCAAGTACCACTTGATGGACCCCAGGTTCTGGGGCAGAGCACCTCTGTTGGAGACCGGCCATAGTGGCCAGGGAATCTTGCTTGCGGACCTCGGTAAGGTGGCACCTATGCCAAACAGGTGGACCACCCTTAGTTGGCCCCTGGGGCCCTAAATAATAATAAAAAACGAACACAAGTTGTGCTTTTTATTATGTCCAAATAGGCCGCATGAAGCCAGAAGACGTCAGGAAGAACATCGGCCCAGCAGACAAGGAGAAGACCACCACCAGTTGTTTTGTTGTGTTTATTATGAACCATGGTGACTGCGCACCGAGTGGTGCTTTGTGGTGCTTTTGGGTGCTTTTGGGTGCTTTGGTGGTATTGGTACTGGTGCATCGATGCAATGCGTGCTGTCTCCTCCCTCCCAACAGGAATTTCTTTCTCTTGTTCCCTAAAAAGAAAAGAAAAAAAACACACAGGTCCTGGGTTGCGTTGTAAATAAGAAATCACGTCATTGTAAATAATGCTCCCCACCGTAAATGTATAGTTTCAGAATAATTCCGTAATTCGGTTAGCTGTGGGCTTGAGTCTGTTAGACAGGATGCAATGCAATAGGGGGACATACTTATTTGTGTTTTAAAATTGTCACACTCAGGGTCAGGTTAATTGTAGAGGGAATTACACCTACATGTCACACTCAGTTAAGTCTAGTAGGCCCGAGGACGTGCCTGAAGAAAGGAGGGTGCAGTGTAACGATTTTGAGAAGTGTAACGGGTTTTGAGGAGTGTAACAATTTTGGAGGAAGGGTAACGGATGTGAAGAGTATGGTTTTGGTATGGTAACATCCTGGTAATGTAAATAATGGTCGCAGCCGTCCTCCTAATTAATTTCATAGAACATACACGCAGGTCACGATATATCTTTTAAATAGTGTATTTCCTTATTCCATGTAGGCTAAGTATGTGTTTTCCACTAGATTGACTTTGCATTGTATCAAACAAAATAAGCGTAGGCCCTTCCAATTTCCCCAAAACCTCCCTTCCATTTGCCTTCCGCATTTTGGTCGGTTTTTCTCTTCAACCACCATTGGCCACGAGGTAAGGTTGGAGAAGAAAGGCGTGTCTCCACCTCGTCAGAAGAGGGCAGGAGTGAACCGGCCCTAACAGCCAATCAACACCGCGGTGAGTGACCCGGTAGGCGTGCCCTCGGAGCCGGCGGCTTAATTCCGCCGGAGGTGATAAAAGCGAATGTAAGGAACTGCTTTACAGAGAGGCCTTGAGAGATACGCTGGGGGATGACCTGGAAGAGGAGCGCAATCCACCGCAAGCCCTACCTGCCTGCAATATCCCCTGTCGTTGGAGAGACGCGCTGAACGGAGGGAGACGGCTCCACCCCAGGAAGAGGAGCAGGTGTGCCGAGCCAGCGCGTGACGGCCGCGGATACGCGACGGAGGTTTTCCCGCCAAAACCGCGAGGGGTTGAAAGCTGCTGCCTCCGACCTTGCCTTCCTCTCAAGCAATCAACCTCGAGCCATTACCTGCCTGCAATATCCACCGTGTGAGTGTGAACGTCCTGTCCTACTCGTTTGTCTTGGGGATTAAGTAAATGAAATAGAATAAGTTAACAATGCACTGTGTGACTGCTCTTTTCCATCTATTGCTGTAAATAATATTGGTCGCTCTAAAATATTGCTTGTGTGTGTATAATAAATCTGTTCTTCCTCCAAACTCTGTCTTTCTTCTCTCTTCTTCTCTTTCGGTCGCTTTAGAGGTTTCCCAATTGAATATCTGTAGCGCGATTAGTCAACGTTCGGTTGGAATCGGGTTCTAATCGGGGAGTAACTGTTCGGACGCGGTTAAATACACCACCGCTCGGTAAAATAACATCCAAAAACCGTGTCCGTAACAATATATATACACAAAGAATTAAGTTAAGCACCCCCCCCCCCCGTTTTTTTACAACCTCGCACATTACAAGTTTGTTGTCGTCAAAACAGTGTAATATACCCATGATATTGCTATATTTTCTGGAGAAGTGATATTATGGTCACATAAAAACATAACAATCATGCCGTTTTCAATATTTTATTCTGAATAATTTAAGGTGAAATTTTTTGGGAATTTTAGGCATATTTTCACCTCAATTTAAGTATGGAGCTATAGGTCCATCACGGACAGTGTGGATGACGTTTATGTTTTCTAACGTACAGTCATTGTTCTGAGAAGACCTCTAGCGATCTTTGCGTCAATAACGTGTGTAGGACCCACGTGATCGGATCACTGACTCAACCAATCACTTTTTTTCACTTTGATCACTCAATTTCATCAATGGATAATTGCTAATGTCATACCAATCATTATTTGATCTCACATACCTTAGAATATATGCCAATGTATACATATACACAAAGAATATATATTAGGGGGTGCTTACCTTAATTCGTTGTGTAGGGGTGCTTACCTTAATTCTTTGTGTATAGTTCAAGTTCATCCTGCTTGAATTGTGATCTGAGAAGGTAAAATGTCAGATAAAAACGTGATATTTGAGAACAGCTAAAGGGATTTAAATCAAACTTGAAAAATGTATGTGTAATGATGTAATAATGTGGGCAGACGCATATCGGTCAATAAGATGCAAGGATTATGAGTATGCAGACATCTGAATCATAATCGCATCATTGACTAGTGTTGCAGAAACTGTCATGATAGGAAACATTACAAGTGTGTAATCACTAAACCCTTGCTTTACAAAACACAATGAAAAAAAGGAACCAACGGGTATATATATATTGTTACAGATACGACTTTGATGGTATGGTGGGCCGAGCGGGATGGCCGCCGTATCCGTACAAGTTACCCCGATTGCACCCGGGGTTGACTAATCGCGCTATGCTAGACCAATGAAGGAAAAAGAAGACACCCGGCTGGGTTATAATGACACAATACGACACCAACGTTTCGATTCTCAAGTATATTCGTACGGAAAAAGGTTAGATTACAGGGGCTAGAGGTATATTACAGGAAGACAGGCACTTAGACACACTCTTATATTAACCCCGGACAGACGACAGACACACGGGACAAAATGCTGACTCACACGGGGGTTGATGAAAAGGAAAGGCAGGTCGCGATGGCTCAAGGTGCACTCTTGGCTCAAGGCAGAATCGACTCGGTCCGGTCCAGAGATGCGGGGAGGTATCGTCGCGCTGGGGGTGGCGGTGGCTTCTCTCTCCAGTCTCCAAGCTGAGGCGCATCTGACTCAGCGCTCGCAGGTGGCTTTCCTTCTCCAGTCTCCAAGCTGAGGCGCATCTGACTCAGCGCTCGCAGGTGGCTTTCCTTCTCCAGTCTCCAAGCTGAGGCGCATCTGACGTCACATCCGGCGCGGGGCCGCGTATATCCGGCGGGGAGTGACACGCCCTCGGCTCGTTAGCTCCGCCTCGTGGAATCGGCACGTTGCTTCTCATTGGGTGCGTGCGGGGGGTTTACCAGGCTCCGCCCTTGATGAGGAGCTGACAAGGAGCCCCTTCGTGGTAACCCCGTGGAGCGCATGGTCTGGAGCTAATCGAGCCGGTGTGAGGACGCATCCTCCCCCGCTCCGCCGCCATCTCCTCTGTTGTTGTTGTAATTGTTGGGGAGGAAGATGGAAGGAGGTATGGGAAAGGTCCTAAACTCACTACTGATGCCATATAATCACATTCTGGTGCAACGAAGAGTCATAATTAATGGAGACGAGGCCTTAACTGACATAGAATAAGAATAACTAGGAAGATGTCCGAAAGTTGTCTACGTGTGGTGCGGTGGACCTGGGCACGACATTTAATGGGGGAATAAGGGGAAGGTCGGCTCTACTGATTGTTATTTACATGCAATGGGACTAGGGAATGGGGGATTGGGGAAAGTTGGGGAGTATTGGAGAAAATAGGGGAATATTTACAAGCGGATATGGAGGCCAAATTCCATATTCGCAACATTGCACCCTTCTCTACCCTCGGGGCGTCCCGACCCGATAAATTTTTACCTACTTTAGTGTGGCACGCAATGTAGTTCCCTCTACTATTAACTCTACCCTGAGTGCGACAGTTTTACAGATATTCACAAATGAGTAAATATGTCCCCCTGCGACGTTGCACCCTTCTCCTCACAGAAACACACCCACAGGATAACCGAATCCGGAAAGAATTCTCAAACTAAACATACAGCCGGTAGGGAGCATTATTTACAAGACTACGCTGCTATTTACACTACGATCCAGGACCTGTTTTTGGAGGAACACATGCAGATGTTATGCATAGAGAGAGCGCGCTTGCCAACATCGATACACCAACCCACGAGTGCTTTGTGGCCGACGGCCTTTAATAACGTGCAGAGCACCCTTCCCGAGCATCAAAAGCACCACCCCACCACCAATCGGTGCAGTCACCATTGTTCATTGGAATAAAAATAAATTCGACAACCCCTAACCCTGCAGGTGTCTCTTGCTCTTCTTGTGGTGCACTTGGTGTTAGTTAACAGTGGTTCACCTTTATGGCATAGGTGCCACGTTGACCCATAGGTCCATCCCCGGGTGGTGCTTGGCCGCAAACGAACTGCGGTCCATTGTGGGTGGCCACAAACATTGCGGTCCATATGGTGTATCGATCCCGGCAGCAAACAGCGAAAGTGCAGGCCCACAACTGCGCAGCCAGCACCTCTCTCTCTCCTCTCTCTCTACCCCAAAGCCAGATCCTCGGAGGTGGGAGACAAAAGAAGAAACAAGTGAGTAAGGTGGTAAGGGCGCAAAAGTGCACGCAATGTAAGGTGATGCACACTGGGGGCACATGGGAACCAGGTGAGACAGGTACGTTCCTATCGTACGCCCCCCCCCACCAGGTAACCTACATGGCCCCTCCCTTACCCCTTACTGTATCCACACAACACAACACTACCCATAAACATCTACTTTACAAATCAACAAACATCCCTACTGTCTTCCCCGTTCCTCCCATAAACCAAATTCGTCTTCTCTCCCTCCTAACCAATCAAATTTGCCATTTCCAACTCTCATCAAAATTTGCCATCTCCAACTCAACATCATAATTTGCCATTACCAATTCATCATCAGTCCCTCCTAGGGAGGGAGAGATGGAATCACCCCAATGTCTCATCCACGTCGTGATGCGTCTCACAAATCCACACAGCGATTCATCTCCTGCAACAAAACAAAGAAAACACAGGTGTGGAGTCATCATCATCACCACAGGTAAGTGGCTGCGTATGGTGCGACAGGTTCATCAATCCTAACTATCTCCTAAATGACTTTAACAACTTTACACTACCCGGGGTCTCTCTCCGGCCAAACCATTGGCCCTCTTACACTATGGGTTCTAAAAACCAATTCCCATTGGCCAGACTGTGGTGCTCTTCAATTTGGGGTCTCACTCCCCCGATTCATCTCCCGGTGCCCTCGCACAATTTCTGGGCTGTGGCGTGTACCTCTCCCAGTGGGTCTACCCACCTGCACACCTCCACCACTGCAGTTGCCTCCGAGCTTACCTGCTCCTTACCCTAACCTAACTACCTGGGGAAGGCCCTCTGGCTCTCTCCCCACTCGGTGCCCTCTCTGGCACTGGGCTACCCGGGTCCATCCTCCGGATCCTCGGGCCCCATCCACAACTCTACCGGCTCCCAGAGCCCACCTGCGGCCTCACCTGGCCGACATCCTCACAGTGGTGGAGTGCTCAACCAACTACACACACTAACAGGCTACACGCCCAGCCATTTCCACAACACTAATGCACCCATTCACAACACCATTCTGCAACCGCACCACAGATGCCAATATCCAACCACAATTTACCTGCACCCTCTACCTAACACTTACACTACCCGCCCCGGGTACTCGTGAAAGGGGTCTACTCTTCCCCCATCCACACCTTCGCACCATGCACACCACTCCGTACCACTTACTCCAACTCTCTCCACACACCTGTACCTGCACACCTGTGCTCTCACACCTGGTGCCACCGGCACCCTTCTCTCCCCAAGCGCATTCGCGCTGATCCACAACACTCACTACTCATACACTACTCCACACACCTGTCCAGTTGCACACCTGTGCAATCACACCTGTTCAATCCTCACACACACAGCATCATCTCAGCTAACTACTCCCTTCTGAAACTTGCGCTTCCCAGTCGTCCCTTTAACTATTGCGCTCCCTCGTCATTATAATCCACACTAATCTACCTGCGTCCCCACTACAGGTATCAGTCACTAACTAACCTTAACGTTACCTACTGTCATCTTCGCTAGATCCCTACACACCATATCCTAACCCACCCGGGCTAGTTTTCACTGCCATACACCCCATAAACTATTGCTCCTTTGCCCCACCATGGGAAGGATGGTGGATTTGCCATCCCACCACATCGGGGGTCTCTCACTACCAATTTTGCACATCAAATTTCAACAAATTAAAAATTTGCCAATCACTGCCCATCATCTGCCAATCACTACTGCCAATCCCTTGCCAATCATCAAATTTTGTTTTTCTCTAATTTTGGGTCCAAAACACTAACCTCATCACCCAGTCGACTCACTACTGCCTCTCGGTGCGCCAATCCCTGTCCAAAGCCCGGCTTCGTAAAGCCAAGCAATGGATGCTGGTTGTTTTGTGCCAGCGGCTGGATGCGTCCGGCACTCGGTGCAGGGAAGGAGGTTTACCCGGGCCGAGATCCCACGCACCATCTCGGCACGGAGCCATCCCATGGCTCGATCTCGGCCTGCCGGCACGTCTCCACAAAACGTGGTCGCCATGACGACCCTTCCTATCCAGCTGCCCGCTCCACCTAGTGGAGCCTGGACGCGGCCGTTCAAAGCGAGGCCCGGCACGCACCGAGGGCCCGATTCGGCTAAAAGTCGACCTAACCTTTGACCCGGTTATCGTCGACGCCTCGCCTGCAGGCTTACATGCATACGCTACCCCTTTCGTGCTCATACATGCAGCCGTTCCCATTCTCCTCGTACCTTTCCTTACACACCCAGGTACACCCATTCCACTCACAGCCTTGGTCACACACCTGACCACCGAACACTTTGGCACACATTCGTCGCTCGCACACCTCACCAATACACCTCTTCGCGCCCCCTCCTCGGTCACCTCCTCTGTGACAATCACAGGTGTGCTCTCATTCGCACACCCAACCACGTGCCTCACCACCAACTCCAGCGTGCATTCCCACTCACGCTCTACCATTCCAGGTGTGCATCCTTCCATCCCAGGTGTACATCCTCGTTCACCTGTCACAACTAACTCACGCTCCATGTCACTCCCACTACTTTCACCTCCATTCTTGACAGCGCACTCACCCTTACTCTTGACAGCGCACTCTTTCCTCATGCACCTGTCCGTCACACACCTTCCTCGCGCACACTCTCCCGTCACACCCTCTGTAACACTCACCACAGGTGTGCATTCTTCCTTGCCTTTGACAGCGCACTCTTTCCCCATGCACCTGTCCGTCACACACCTTCCTCGCGCACACTCTTGCGTTACACCCTCTGTAACACTCACCACAGGTGTGCATTCTTCCTTGCCTTTGACAGCGCACTCTTTCCCCATGCACCTGTCCGTCACACACCTTCCTCGCGCACACTCTTCCGTTACACCCTCTGTAACACTCACCACACCGCGCTTCCACGTGCTTCCTCGCACACGCGCTACGACCGACTCACTCTCGCCAGCACACTCACTCCTCGGCGTGCACTTTTTCCTCACACACCCCAGAGTCGGACTTTCTCGCACACCTCCTCTTTCGCACACCAGACCTGTCACACACCTCACCAACGGCCTCTCACGAACACCCGGGTCCATCTCGACCCCCAAGCTCCTTAAATCCCCTGGCGCATCATACGCGCGACCATATTGGTCACCACTTACACCGGGTCCTCTTCCTCTTCGCTTCTCCTCCATCACCTGCGAATCCCTCATCCGGTTAATGAGCACATCATCACGATCCAAACACAGACTTTGGACCAATTCTTTTATCTCCTCTTTTATCTCTTTCTTATCCCCTCTCCGTCGCTTCTTAATTTCGCTCATCCCTTCTTCCACTTCTTCTAATTTCTGCTTCACCTCTTTTATTCCCCGGTACGTATCCTCAAGCTCATCCTCTAAGGCTACCTTGACCGTTTCCAGGTGCGTCCTCACCTGCCGGTCCTTCGTCTCCATTACCTCTACCACCTCGTCCAACCTCGCTGTCAGTCCCTCTCGTACCATCTGACATTCCCTCTTCGTCGCTATCAAGTCGTTTTTTATGTCGTTTTGTGTCGCTTTTAAACCTCCTAATACCGCAGTGTTCCTTTGAACCTGCTCCACTAACTCCGTTTGTCCCACCGTCAGCTGCTCCACCTCCTGCGTCAGGTCCTCTATGCCCCCTTGTAACTTTACAGTCGCCTTTCTCACCTCCTTTTCCATGTGCTCCTCACAGTGCCTCACCTCCTCGCGCACTCCTCCGACTTCCTCACTCACTCCTCTTCTGATCTCCTCTCCCATCACTTGCATCTCCTGCCCAGATGCCACCCTCATCTGCTCCATTTCCTCCCTGTGAGCATCCAGTTTGGTTTCTACCCCCATTCTGACCCCCTCTATCTGCTGCTCCATTTGTTTAACTTCCCTTTCCGCTTGGTCCCTCATGTCCCTCAATTTGCCTTCCATACTGTTTTCTAACCCCTCTAACCCTTTTTGCATCCCTTCCATTTGATTCTCTTGAGCGGCCATTCTGTTTTCTACCCCCGTTAACCCATGTTTCACTCCCTCTATCTGATTCTCTTGAGCGGCCATTCTGTTTTCTACCCCCGTTAACCCATTCTTTACTTCTTTTATCCCGTTGTCTAACTCCTCAAAATTATTGTCTAACTTCTCAATTTTCTTGTCTAACTCCTCAAAATTATTGTCTAACTTCTCACTGGTACCCCTCGCTTCGTCCCTCATTACCCCCATTTGGTTTCCCAACCGCTCACTATCAGCCCTCATTTGCTCACTATCAGCCCTCATTTGCTCACTATCAGCCCTCATTCCCACCATTTGTTCCATAAGGGCCCTCATTTGCAGGAGGAAAAGGTTCGAATCCACCAGGGGCGCTGCCACGGTCGCGGGCGCGGTGACCAGCGAGGCGCCATTTTGCGCGCCCGCTTCTTCGTGCGTGACGGCGCTATTTTGCGAACCTGCCGCCCTCACTGCTTCGCTCTCCTCCTGTCCCTCATTTTGGTCCTGGACCGACCCTGCTTCACTCTCCCCTACCGGACCCCAGCCGTCTTGATCCGCCATAGCGCGACTTGCAAAATTCGAGTTTCGTAAAACAAAACAAATTTCGGCCGCTCCAAATTTTGACCAAATTTTTTTTTTCCTCTATTCGTTTTTTTTTTTTTTCAAAATTTGGTCGGGCCTCGAATCTCACTCCCGACACCAATTGTTACAGATACGACTTTGATGGTATGGTGGGCCGAGCGGGATGGCCGCCGTATCCGTACAAGTTACCCCGATTGCACCCGGGGTTGACTAATCGCGCTATGCTAGACCAATGAAGGAAAAAGAAGACACCCGGCTGGGTTATAATGACACAATACGACACCAACGTTTCGATTCTCAAGTATATTCGTACGGAAAAAGGTTAGATTACAGGGGCTAGAGGTATATTACAGGAAGACGAAGACAGGCACTTAGACACACTCTTATATTAACCCCGGACAGACGACAGACACACGGGACAAAATGCTGACTCACACGGGGGTTGATGAAAAGGAAAGGCAGGTCGCGATGGCTCAAGGTGCACTCTTGGCTCAAGGCAGAATCGACTCGGTCCGGTCCAGAGATGCGGGGAGGTATCGTCGCGCTGGGGGTGGCGGTGGCTTCTCTCTCCAGTCTCCAAGCTGAGGCGCATCTGACTCAGCGCTCGCAGGTGGCTTTCCTTCTCCAGTCTCCAAGCTGAGGCGCATCTGACTCAGCGCTCGCAGGTGGCTTTCCTTCTCCAGTCTCCAAGCTGAGGCGCATCTGACGTC
Organism: Myxine glutinosa; assembly: GCF_964187855.1. Classification (NCBI taxonomy): domain Eukaryota; kingdom Metazoa; phylum Chordata; class Myxini; order Myxiniformes; family Myxinidae; genus Myxine; species Myxine glutinosa. Next base: position 41,247,110 of record NC_136267.1, read on the forward strand.
TGACGTCACATCCGGCGCGGGGCCGCGTATATCCGGCGGGGAGTGACACGCCCTCGGCTCGTTAGCTCCGCCTCGTGGAATCGGCACGTTGCTTCTCATTGGGTGCGTGCGGGGGGTTTACCAGGCTCCGCCCTTGATGAGGAGCTGACAAGGAGCCCCTTCGTGGTAACCCCGTGGAGCGCATGGTCTGGAGCTAATCGAGCCGGTGTGAGGACGCATCCTCCCCCGCTCCGCCGCCATCTCCTCTGTTGTTGTTGTAATTGTTGGGGAGGAAGATGGAAGGAGGTATGGGAAAGGTCCTAAACTCACTACTGATGCCATATAATCACATTCTGGTGCAACGAAGAGTCATAATTAATGGAGACGAGGCCTTAACTGACATAGAATAAGAATAACTAGGAAGATGTCCGAAAGTTGTCTACGTGTGGTGCGGTGGACCTGGGCACGACATTTAATGGGGGAATAAGGGGAAGGTCGGCTCTACTGATTGTTATTTACATGCAATGGGACTAGGGAATGGGGGATTGGGGAAAGTTGGGGAGTATTGGAGAAAATAGGGGAATATTTACAAGCGGATATGGAGGCCAAATTCCATATTCGCAACAATATATATATATATATATATATATATATATATGCATCCCCTTGTGCACACAACACGATTATCCCAAAAGGAAGGAAGGAAGGGCGTGGAAACAGAAGATGGACTGAGAACACAAACAGTTACAACAATTCAATGGCAAAAGGTGACTGGAACATAAAGCTGGCAGGGTGGCCTAGACTCTGGAGCTACGCACACTCACCTCTGAGCTGTCTCGCCTCGGTTTGAATCCCAACCCAGCTATAGACTGCCATCCTGGTGTTTGACAAGCAGGGCGATTCATTGATGTACTTGGATTGACGTTAAACTGGACGTTCCACCTGTCGGGCCGGCATTAGTTGGTGTACCTTAAAGATCCCGTGGTGTCTTTTTAGAAGAGTCGGTGAGTTATCGCCAGCACTCTGGAACAAATTAGAAACACCTAGTCTCATCTACAGGGGGGCACTGCATCAGAGGCACAGATGCAACCATGCGGACAGAATTCGGAATTTAATCCAAGTCCAATATGCATTCACCTGACTTCTGTACTGCTTGGAATGTAACATGTTACTATCAATGCCAGCAACTGTCTCCGATATAAAAGTGGTGGGGGAGGAGCAACAATGGCGGATCATTTTGACAAAAAAAAAAAATCAGGTTTGGATCAAGGTATCCTGTAAAACAATCTAGACAGGACGTAAAACCTCAAAAGGCCCTTATATAAAATGCAAGTGGTAACAAGTGTTTTTAACATAATTTGGGTATGCTGAATCCGAATCCGGTCGTTACCAAGCTGGCAAATGCTTTATAGTGGCTCAAAATCGCAATTCAAAATGGCCGCCAAATCCCACATATTTGATGTGTCAAATTTTGTTATTTCATGCTTTAGGTTAAAACTATGTTAGCAGAGTAGGTATTTGGTCTTTTGAAAACACTTTAGCATGGATAATTCAAACTAAGTTGATACCAAGCAAATACAAGCTGCTGGCACCCCGCCAGAGGACAAAATCCAAGATGGCCGCAGTAAAATTTGAAAAATGCATATATTTGGTTTCCCACTAACCACAGATATGTTATTGGTGTCTGAATGTAGTACTTAAGGTTTAGAGTTAAAACAACTCATTAATCACAATACTGACTATTTCTACAACAGCAAACATATTGGATGGTACCTGGAGTAGTGGTAGTTATACGGCCTCATTCATGTTATTGCTTTTCATAAGTTCTCTTTCAGATTATTGGAATCATTTTATGCTGGACGACAATCCGTGGACTTAGTTAAGGTGGTTAACATACTTAATCAGCGCAATGGCATTAGGTAAGATATACATGCTAACATATTGTTGTCTAAGCTACAGTTTAAATGTGTACACTCGGAGCGGCTTATTTAAGACTTAATTATAAGTATAGTATTATAACCTGTATATTTGAGAACATGCTTATTGGGTACGAGTGTTAACCATGGCTTATCTCTTTTCAGAAAAATGGACCCAGTGCTTAGTCTCGAGAGGCGATCTTCATCACCATCCCTGAGTCTCTGTAGCATTCGTCAGAAGGACGACAAGGATGTGCACCAGGCTGGGAAGCAGGGTTTGCTGACACTCCGAGATGCTGTAACCGCACGAAGTAAACTCAGAGATGATAGCAACAGAGATGTTATTGACAGACTCGAAGTTGTGCTTCAGTCAACAGATGCAGAGTCAGTTGTGTGGCATAGACATTGCTACGCACAATTTACTGACAAGGGAAAAATTCAGCGGTTGCACCAGCATCAGAAAACATCAGGATGTAGTATGGACACAGATGGAGAACTAGAACGGGCACTCGGTAGAGCGCATACCTTCGCCGCAGCTACTTTTGTTGCCAAAATAAAAGACTACAAGATCTGTGTAGCAAAGGACACATTGGACACAAATTGACCGCGCTATGGTAAAAAGACGATTTTGACCTTTTCATGACCTTGACCTTGACCTTTGACCCGATCGATTCCAAAATCTAATCAAATGGTTCCCGGATAATAACCTATCATCCCACCAAATTTCATGCGAATCGGTTGAATACTTTTTGAGTTATGCGAATAACATACACACACACACACAGACATACAAATAAATACACAGCGATCAAAACATAACCTTCCGCTTTTGCGAAGGTAACAAGCATCGAGCAGCAAAGAAACATGCATCTCTTCCAGATCAACACATATATTGCGAGGATCTGTCCTGGGTACTGACTGGGACAAATGCTTATTCTGTCAAACTGTGCATATAAAGCATAGACTTGTATCTGTAACACCACAGAAAATGAGTGCGCAGATAATCGAGGCGGCACAGTTTGATAAAGTGTTACGTATTCGAGTTGCATGTGTCAACGATCTGATTGCGTCAGAAGGCAAATACCACCTTCAATGCTATGTGAACCTTACGAGGTCCACACAAGCTATTCAAAGCATTAGGCACAGAACTGATCTAGCCATGGCGTGGCTATGTTCAGAGCTGCAAGTCTCAGCTCAGAAAGGACATGTATTGGAACTACATGATGTTTTCAATCGGTACTGCTGCCTGACCAAGGATGCAAACATTGAGATTCCACCATCGTTTCTCAGCCGCAGGGCTTCTTTCACAGAAAAGCTAAAACATCATTTGACGGAGATCTACGAGTTCATCCCTATGCTAGATAGGGCACTCTCGGGAAACAAAACGCTTCTCGTTCCCACAAAATATCGCCATATTCCCATTTCACAGATGGAAGATCAAGACAACGACGAACTATTCACGCCAGTCCATCAACCTGGAGATGACATTTTCCTTTCATTAGTCCACGTAGCCCTTAAGATTAGAGGAGACCTCGTGTCACAGCCAGGCCACAAAGGATTCAACGTCAGTGAAGATGATGCAGCTGCATGTATACCAGATTCCCTATATATGTTCCTTCGTCTTCTGTTTGAAGGCCAGTCAGCTCTTGATGGTGACACTGATGAAAATGACGACGAAGTACTTGAGGCAAAAGTTCGGTCAAACGTCCTAAACATTGCACTAGATATTGTATTTGCAGTCAGCCATGGGAAAAAGTGGACCCCAAAGCACATTGGACTTGGAAGTACATTGCACCAGGCAACGAGGTCCAAACATTTGGTGCAACTGTTTAATAGTGCAGGTCATGTCCTCAGCTACGATTCCATCCTACAAGTGGACAATGCTCTGGCAGAGCATACCATCCAGAACATGGATACTGAAAATGGTGCAGTCATTCCCCCTAATTTGACACCGGGAAAATTTGTACATTTTTCCGCAGATAACATTGACATCAATGATTCATCGATGGATGGAAAGAACACGTTCCATGCCACTCAGATGGCTGTGTGGCAACGAGGTCCTGCTCCAGACTTCAACTTCCATGATCTTGTACCATCGAAGCATAAATCACTTTCAGTGCCAGATGCCATGAATAACATAATAGAAGCCAATGTCAGGGAAACACAACGTACACCAGCGTTTACTGCAGAAATCCAGCCAGAATGGTACACCGAAGTTGAACATGAAAACGCATCAGCGCAACTGGCGCGAGCTACAAATATGTCTTTCTTCATGAAACGGCAAAATGAAAATCCACAGTTGGGATGGACGCAACACAATCAGTTTTACAGCACGACGGATCCAGAAATGACAACGATTGGCTACTTACCAATTATTCAAGCCCTGGCGCATGAGCTTGACACTCTTACTACGGTCATAAAACGCTGCATGCACATCAGCTCAAAGCTAGGTCAAAAGTATGTAGTACTCACGGTAGATCAAGCATTGTATTGCAAATTACTGGAGTTGAAATCTGCGATACCGGAGTTCAAGGAAGTTCTCATCCCTCGCCTTGGTGGTCTTCATATCTCCTTGAACTTTCTCAAAGCTATTGGCCAGCACATGCAGTCGTCGGGGTTAGCAGATATCTGGTCCGAGAGTGGAATTATGGGACCGTCCACCACAGAACACTGTATGGCAGGAAAGTCATATTCGAGAGGAATGCGAGCTCACAAACTAACATTGCAGGCACTTTGGCAAGTGCTTCGACCACAACTTACAAGCTACCTTGAGGAGCATGACGAGCAGCTGAAAAATGAACTGTACAATGCGTCAGATTCGATTGATGATCTTACCGCAATCATTGGATTTTGATTGGATTTTGTCCTCTGGCGGGGTGCCAGCAGCTTGTATTTGCTTGGTATCAACTTAGTTTGAATTATCCATGCTGAAAGTGTTTTCAAAAGACCAAATACCTACTCTGCTAACATCGTTTTAACCTAAAGCATGAAATAACAAAATTTGACACATCAAATATGTGGGATTTGGCGGCCATTTTGAATTGCGATTTTGAGCCACTATAAAGCATTTGCCAGCTTGGTAACAACCGGATTCGGATTCAGCATACCCAAATTATGTTAAAAACACTTGTTACCAACTTTTAACAAGAAAAGCCTCAAGGAGTTACAAATGCTGACTTTTCCTCCTGTCTAATCTTCATACAGTTAAATTGCTACAGTCTTCAAATTAACAATTTATCCTCAACGGCTGTTCATCAATATTTCAGGACATCTATTTAAAGCTGAAGCACAGCTGTCTTGACAAAGGCCATGACTAATTGTGTCGGCACAGAGGGACATGGGGGACTCTTTTGTATTAATTTGAGAATATGGGATGGGGGCTGGAGGGAGGAGGTCAATGTATCCTCGCATTGTGAAAAAACACAAGGACATCACCATTCTTCGAATTGCACATGGCTAAATAAACAAGAGGGAGAATTGCTTTGCAATACATGTCCCCTACCAGTCCCAACTAATGTCCTTGTTCCAAGCAAAATGGACATAACCGTGAAAAATTGGGGAAATGCCCTGAAACTCAAACGTGTTCTGTAACTTATCATAATAAAGCCATGTACCAAGTTTCAATTGAATATCTTAGAGGGTATGGGGAAAAAGAGCAGAAAACCACAAGTGGGACAGATGGACAGTAAACGTATAGTCCCCTCCGGGTAGGATAGGGGACTAATAACCAGTAGGCCATAGGGCATGCAGTATAAATGCGCTTAATTTTCAATTTTCGTGCAACAACGATGGGGGCAACTTAAAACTTTATTGGGTTTGTAGGAAACTAGGGCATGCCCGTACTATATATATGCCCGTACTATATATATATCTAAAATTATATCCCCCCCCTCTATTTACATGAAATGGTTTGGTCCATTCGCAACGCCAAAGCGAACGGCGAACGGCTTGCGAGTACGGTGACAATCCCCCCCCTCTATTTACATGAAATGGTTTGGTCCATTCGCAACGACCACAGAACCCCCCCCCTCTATTTACATGAAATGGTTTGGCCCATTCGCAACGCCAAAGCGAACGGCGAACGGCTAAATCGCCATAGCTCGGTAACTACTTGTCCGATTAATTTCAAACCTTGAAAAGGCACATCCTCGGGTCCCCAGCAATATACCTGGCAAGTTTCAAGTATATCGGACCGGTAGTTGTCGAGAAACAGCGGTCACAGACATACAAACAAACAAACAAACGTACAAACAAACATACACACAGAGATTAGTGGAATTATAGATAGATGTGTCACCGATTAGGAATATCCATGTCCCCACGCACAAGGGGTGCTCAGAAATTTATAACGAGCAGTTGATGAAAATGCATATTAACAATTGGTACATGAAGTGTATGATGGCTTCCTGGCTACGGTTTAATCTTAACAAAGTCAAGATTTCTTTATTTTGAATTAATCTTTTTTTCACCGTTTCTTCACTGAATACAATGAAAGCATTCATGTAGCCACTCTGAATGGGTGTCAACGGCTTACTCAGGAACCTTGTGTAGGCTCTGTGACAGTCACGATGCTACTGCAACTCACGGGCTACCAAATCTTCACCCTGTATCTGGTGTAGCAGTGCAGTGTCTTCCTTTTGCTTTGCAGCTTCCAGGAGCTGCCCACCACAAATAAGCTCACATTTGACTAACCCCTCAATATAACTTTTACCAGTTATACGATTACGTTTGTACTTGTTTGACTGGCAAATTATGCACTCCTCTGGAAACATGTGACGTTTTCTCCACTCTCGTTGGCTGCCCTTGCCATCTGAACGAAGCACACGCTTTTGGCTTGGCTGTCCTCCATGTAAGTCACTTGATTGGTTATACAGTACGTTCATGTCTGTTCTTGTATTTGCATTGATGAAATGATAGAAGATGCAAAGACAACCAAAGAGAATGCAATTAGATTGCTTATTTATTTAAAATGTAACATTACAATATTAGATAATAGATATTGTGTTGTAAAATTTTATCTCCAAACACCTCTTTTGTAGCCAGAATATAGTATAAATGCCTTTTATTAGACAGGCATTTAGAAAGTCAACATTTTCCATAACTTTCTGGAAAACTGGATGAAATTAGATGAACTGGACTTTATGTTGTGTAATATCTCCCAACAAATCTTTTCATTCTCTCCTTTGCTTACAATACAAGCCAGCATGCTATAGGAGGGGCGGACATAAGTAATTTTTGCGCATTTGTGAGAGAGGGACCAGCGATGCCGGTTAAAACAACAGTATTTCCATGTTTGTTTACGTAGGATTTCTTTGTAAGCAAGCGAATATTTCCTCACTTTTTTTTTCTGTGAAATTTATACTTACAATATCATAAAAGTATAATATATAGCCTCACTATAGAGGCTACAAAGATATATGAGGTGAATTTGAAGGAAACACACATGGAAGGCTGTTGTATGCACCTGCTTCGCTGATCCCCAGTTAACAGATTTGCAAAAGTTCCTGTAGTCTATGTCCGCCCCCTCCAATAATGGCTTTAAGTTTAATATCAAATCATTGACATTTATAATTCCCTGAATAACCATGATTCCAAAATTACAGTAAAATTGTACTACTACAACAAGTTTAACATGATACAAAGTCACTAACTTAGTCTTCCACCAAATAATCATCATCATTCACATGTCCAATCTAACGCTACATAAGTTAATTTTAAAGTCATTCTCAATGCATGGTGCATGAGTTTACACATACCTTGTCCTTGAGAAGTAGATTTCTTTGCAAATGACTTCTCTTTTCTTCTGATTTTCCTGATATCACAGAAGCGCTTATAGCAATTGTAGTGGTAGCCAATGTTACTCGACGGCGAGGGCTGAGCCGCAATGCATGTAGCAGTATCGTTAAAATGAATACCAAGCTTTGTCGCAATCTCGGTAACTATATCACTCTCTTTGCAGTCGTAATTCACCCATTTGCTAGCGAAATCGACAAATCGTTTCCACGATTCATTATTGAACACGATGAAGTTACTTTTTGTTGTAGAATATACGTGCATAACGCAAAATTTTGAAGAAAATGTACGATCCGCTGTAGAACTGCATTCCGTGGGCGCCGCCATCTTTGGTTCACAGTGCAATGGCACGGCGACCGTGATTGGATTATTCTGGGAAACTACGTCATAAATTTCACCGAGCGTCAAATACGGTGACGCTGATTGGCTTATTTCATCACGTCCATCGACTGGTCAGCAAAACTTAATGTGACATTATTTACCGAAATTATTCGATTTTTACGCTTTTATGAGCAATTTTGAGGATTGCGGACACACATTTTCTGAATGCTCATAATATTTTTGGAATTATTGATCAAGAATAAAGTTGCCCCCAGTAATGTTGCATGAAACAGATACGGATGTATTGTGGTCCACAGAGGTGTAGTGCAGCTGGAGCGCACCAGAGCAGCGCTTCGGCACGTCAATCCATTGGAGATGAAGCTTAGGGGCAACAGTAAAAAAAAAAAAAAACCTGTTAGTGTCTTGTCAGGGAAGTATAGTAGCATTTTTGTGGCGTCGCCCATAGGGAAATGCTGTCTGGAATAGTGTTTGTCTGTCTGGTGTATGTCTGTCTGTTTGCTCCTCACAAACGTCCACCAATCAGAGCTGAGGATCTGATCACATGACAGGTGACCGTGTTTAGTAACCATTGAACCACCTTTAGAGGCCATTTTCCCCGCAGAGTGGGGGTTGGCCTTTTTCAGGCACCTTGGTCCCCTTTTTGAAGCAATGTTTTATGGCCGGATGCCCTTCCTGCCGCCAACCCTGTTAGTCGCCTCTTGCGACACACAGGGAATTACCAGTGAACTGGTACTCAATTTGCCGACCTCAGAAGGATGAGAGGCTGAGTCAACCCCCCTGGCGTTAATTCAGCGATCGACCGGGATCCCAAGCCGGCACCCTAACCGCTAAGCCAACACCAGGCTTCATAATCAAATATCCACCATTACAGTTGTATTACATTACAGTTGTTGTATATTACAGTTGCATATTTTACTAAGGAAATATAATAACCTTCTGTGGAACATTGTGGGGTCCCAGCGGGTGTTGTAAGGTAGGCAGGAGGTTTCACAAATTCCTCAATACAATTATGATTTTGAAATGTGATCGACACGGACATTGCTTCAGAATCCTGAAGTCAACAGATGATAACGGTTCGCTGGTTTGATAATATCTCAATACAATTGCGATTTAACATTATATTTTGATATATTCGTAGCATAGTATCAATTTGTGATTTAAATGATGCTGTTTGGAATGAAAATATAGAGAACGTGCTGTCAATGCGTGACGTTTGACTGAAGGTGGCACAGGAATGTGAAATCTATTGGTTCATCGTTTGCCATTCGCCGTTTTTTTACCCAAGTCATTCACGAACCGGCTGTCCATGCCTGAAGGGAAAACAATTTAATACTTACATCATTTGCTAACTGATATCCCCACCCAGGTCATAAAATATGCTCTTCAACGAAAGTATCAAACAAACCCGGCTATGCAACTGTAGACTATCGGACTAGTTTTATCGTGTGTCAGCGTTTGTCTTTAAAAAAAAAAAAGGAAAAAAAAGGATGTACTGTATATTATATATATATATATATATATATATATATATATATATATATATATATATATATATATATATATATATATATATATACTTTTTTAAAAATGGAATAAAAAAACATATTATAAGTTTATTAAACTATAATTTTATATTATAGTTTACAAAAAAAATATTATAAGAAAAATATGTACAGATATACTGTGGTGTCCATAGATTCAGTAAACAGCAACAGGAACGATAATCAAGAGGCTTTCTTTATTCGGCATTCTCTCCCTTCTGCGCATGCGCACCCTTCCTCCATTCACCCCCCATCACGTGGTTCCCCGAACCAACAGACACAGCAACTGCCCCCCTCTTTAAATCTCACAACAAATAGGTAGTTAATCATTAAGATCACTGTACTCGTCTGTCATATAAACCAGAAAACACAATCACATCAAGCCGTTCATCATTTCATGAACCAACCTACAATTAACTCAGTTTCACAAATGTTAGATTGGAGGGGTCAAAAAAACAAATTTCTCATCCATCCAGTTGGTAGGCAAATATACAGACTCAGCATTGTTCAATTAGTCTTCGCGTTTTCTTCCTTTCTCGCACCGGAAATCTTCTGGACTCGCCAACCCGATGAGGTAGTTGACCAGATGATGGGGAAGGCACGGGTTCATCCACAACCGGTTCTGGGTTCCCAAATTGATGAACCCGTGGAGAAAAAAAATCGAGTCATCAAAATGCTGATCGGGAAGAGCAGCTCGTTCAACAGGTGGTGTAATTGGAATAGACATTTCCTGACACCCTCTCCCAACAAGACTAGTTGGAGACAAGGGTCCAGAAAGCGAGACTGGGAAATGGTTAGGGTCCTCCATTTCACCACCGCGTTGTAAACATGAAGGGGTGGTAACATTCCGGGGGCGTAGTTTTTGTTTTTTTTTAATACAGGATCGAGGCTCGCGAAAGAGCTAACATTTATCACACAAAAAAAAATCAAACATACACACAAAACATATAATAAGGGTAGCGGTAGACAAGATGGGGAGAAAAGGGGAAACACACAAACACAACATTTGAGAGCAGGGACATCAGGAGATCTGTGGGAGGGAGAGGGCTTGGTAGTGGGGGTCAAAATATGGTTGAACCCCAAAAACATTGATACAAAAGGTTTTTCAATGGATTCTGGTACCATTGGGCATGCTAAATAACATACTAAAAATCTAGTAACATCTGACTTCCGGAAAGGGGTCATTTTCAGGATGGCGTCCAAGATGGCAGCCGGGAGCTTAAAATGGCCATATCTAAATTATTATTCAACCTAGAAAGGTGTTTTTGGTGTCTAACCCTCGGTTTTAGGGCCCAAGGAATCCATTTGAATCAATAAAATTACCATCAGTTCATTATTTATTGACAAGTCCAAGATGGCATCCCAAGGTGACATCCTGATCCACTAAAATGGCTCTGTCGAATAGTAGTCAACCTAGAGAGATATTTTCAGTGTGTATACCTAGGTTTAAGGCACCCAGGAAATCATCAAAATTACTTAAATAAGCACAAAGTAATCAGGTAATCCAGTAAGCCAGGTTTACCAGCCCATTCGGCATTTGTTGTCTTATACAGTTAGTCGCTATTCATCGTTATCCTCCGACTCACCAGCTAATGAACCAAGTGTGTGTTTCAGATTGGAGATAAGAGTGTAATGTGTCTACACCACTGCCACCTGTGACTCCAGTCCACAGTATTCAGTGATCATTACAGACAAAGGTTTGTACAAAGCTTGAGAGGTTATGGCAAGGGACAGACTATTTTATATTGGGGAGGGGGGGGGGGGGGGACTGAAAAATCTGACAAACTATTTCTTTTCAGCTCAAAAGGAATAAGTATATTATTTGGTACATGTATGCATAAACAAAATCCATATTTTAAAGACATTTCCAAAAGAAATGTACACAACTTTTCCCAGCTATAGCCTGGGAGGGGGGGGGGGGGGGGGGGAGGGCTCTTGTAGACGATATGTACTACCATGTACTACTGCCTGTGGACCGTGCCAACTTGAAGAATGTGACAATCCACATAACAAGTTTCTTCCAGAGGAGTCGGAGGATGACGATGAATAGCGACGAACTGTATAAGACAACAAATGCCTAATGGGCTGGTAAACCTGGCTTACTGGATTACCTGATTACTTTGTGCTTATTTAAGTAATTTTGATGATTTCCTGGGTGCCTTAAACCGAGGTATACACACTGAAAATATCTCTCTAGGTTGACTACTATTCGACAGAGTAATTTTAGTGGATCAGGATGTCACCTTGGGATGCCATCTTGGACTTGTCAATAAATAATGAACTGATGGTAATTTTATTGATTCAATTGGATTCCTTGGGCCCTAAAACCTTGGGTTAGACACCAAAACCACCTTTCTAGATTGAATAATAATTGAGATATGGCCATTTTAAGCTCCCGGCGGCCATCTTGGACGCCATCTTGAAAATGACCCCTTTCCGGAAGTCAGATGTTAGTAGATTTTTAGTATGTTATTTCGCATGCCCAATGGTACCAGAATCCATTGAAAGACCTTTTGTATCAATTTTTTGGGGGTTAGGTGAGTTTTTTTCGTATACTGACCCTACTATGGGGGGAGGAGGCATGGGAAGGGGGGGGGGGGGGGAGGAGGAGGCGTGGGAAGGGGGGGGGGAGGAGGAGGCGTGGGAAAGGGGGAGGAGGGTGGGAGAAGTATAAAACACAAGGACACTGCAAGGACTTCCAGGAAGGAAGTTGGTATTTCAAAAAAGAGAATCTGGGGTGAAATTAGCGGGGGTAGAAAAGATCAAGGTTTTGGATGGGGGAAGATAAGAGATGGTGGGGAACAGCTGTTTTAAAGACCTGGAGGGAGGAGTGGGATTAAAGAGAGTGAGGGAGTTTGTTCCAGAGGTGGGAGAAAAGAGGAATGAAGGTGAGCAGAGAGTCTTGATTTTGGCAGTTTAACCATAAGAGGGTTGCAGGCAGATCTTGTGCGACCTGTAGGAATATTTGGGGGACAGAGCCCAGAGAGAGCTGGGAGAGCAAGGCCGGACAGGAGTCGGTAGAAGACAGAAAGACCACCAACCTGCCTGTGGTGAGTAAGTGAAAGGCCCTCGGAGTTAGCTTCATCGCGGGAGATTCCAATGATTCTGAAAGCTTTGGTTTCAACAGCGTGAAGACGAGCTAAGTGTGAGGCAGGAGCACCGGCCCAGAGGGGAGAACATTATTCCCTTGAGCTGCGGATGAAAGCCTTGTATGTGGTGAGGAGCTCAGGTGTGCCAAGGAAGGACTTCGCACGACGGAGGATGCCCAGTCGGCGACTGGCTTTGGAGGCCAGATTTAAAATGTGGGTTTCCCAGGAAAGATCATGGCAGATAGTGAGACCCAAAAGGTTGAGTGACAGAACTTCTTGGAGAGGATTATTCAGAAAGTGGCTGGGAGGGTTGTCCAGTCGGTCTTTTCAGAGAGACATAGTAAGAGTGTGAGATTTGTCAGGATTGAAAGACATGTTCCACTTGTTTGACCAGTCTGTGATTTTGTCCAGGTCTGCAGAGAGTGAGGAGGCTGCAGACTGCCGATCTGAGGGATGAGGAATGGAGCGGCAGAGAGTGGAGTCATCAGCAAAGAGATAGAGGGGATTTTCAAGAGAGTCAGAGACATCATTGATGAAGACCAGAAAAGGCACAGGGCCCAGAACACTGTCTTGGGGAACTCCAGCCTGAACAGGAAGGGGAGATGAGAGAAACCCCATTCAGGGCCACACGTTGACTATGACGAGAGAGGAAGTCCGCAAGCCATGAAGTCCGCATGCGTGGAGATTTCCATGGATACCATAGGAGAGTTTGGTGAGCAGAGCGGGGTGCCAGACTGTATCGAAGGCATGTGATATGTCAAGGGAGACAGCTCTAATTTCCTGTTTGGCATTGAGGACCTCCATCCATTGTTGAGACAGCAGAAGCAGTATGTCCAGAGTTGAGTGACCTGGTCTGAAACCAAATGGATGATCAGAGATCAAGCCATTTGAGAAGAGGAAAGATTTGATATCCGAAGCAATGATGGATTCCATGACTTTGCTGATAATTGGGAGAAGGCTGATTGGTCTGTAGTTGCAAGGATCTGTTTTTGCCCCTTTTTTGTGTTAAGCGGTGATGTTGGCTGATTTCCAAGCTGATGGCAGATGACCTTGAGCAAAAGAGAGGGTGAAAAGAACAGAGAGAGGGAGTGAAAGAGCGGCAGAGCAGGATTTTAGGACCCGTGGGCTGATGCCGTCAGGTCCAGTTGCAGAATCAGAGTCGAGGGTTGACAGAAACTTTTCCACCTTGTCAGGAGGAAAGGACGCAGAGTCCAGGAGCAGCTGGGTACGACTGGGTAAGGTGGGGACAGAGAGAGATGGGTTTGGGACACAAGATGTAGAGGCAAACACAGAGTTGAGGCATTCGGCTTTGTCAGGTGCGGTGTCAACTGTGTAGCCATTTGAGGTAAGGGAGGGGATGGAGGGGGAACAAACACCAGAAACGGATTTGACCAGACGCCACCAGGATTTGGAGGAAGGAGACAGGTTTGAGAGTTCATTCTTGAGTGTGCTTCCTGGCACTCCTGAGGGTCGACACACACTTGTTCCGAGCTTGGTGGAAGGAACTGAGATTGCCTTCAGTTGGATTAGCCTTCCAAGAGGCAAAGGCAAGTTGTTTCAGGGCAACTGCCTCACGACAAGATTCAGTGTACCATGGACGGGAGGAAGGGTAAGACAACTGAAGACGAGATGGGATAAATCTGTGCATGAGAGAGCAGTTTGCTTTGGAAGAATTCCCAGGAAGAATTGATGTCAGAGGCAGTGGAGATGGGAGACCAGTCCAGGTGATTGATGGCTGCTTGAAGACCGTCCCAGTCGGCCTGAGTGAAATGCCAGACTCGGCGACGCTGAGGAGGCTCTCTGAGAATGGCCAGAGAGATGTCCACTTTAACAAGCACATGATCAGAAGAACCGATTGGGGCAGAAGAAGAGCAGCAGACATTAGCAGGGAAGTTTGTCAGGCTGCCTGAAAGAAGCAGGGAAGTTTGCCATAACCAATATAAGAACTCGGACGACTGCGGCTCCGGGGACACTCCTGTGACATTTAATCTAAGACATGTAGACTCGGATGGTGCGTATATGTAGAAAACCTAGGCTTGCTTGCATTGATTGATATTACTGAACTTTCCTTACGATTCCGTGACCCTGATATATATATTGCATGATTGTATTTCTACAGGATGTTGCCAGAGATCGACTTGTCATTAAACCTACCCAAAGGACAATGTCATGGGACTGATTGATTTCCACTACAATTAATGACAATTCTTCTCGCTGTCCTTTCGAGAACAAGAGGCGAACGTGGACGACATGGCGGGACACCGTATGATTCAGGTGCCGCAATTTGCAGCCGACGCTCAGGCCGCGGATGCGAGCGCGGAACTGACACATTGGCTGAAAACTTTGGACAATCAATTCAAAGCCCAAGAAAAACGCAGTCTCTGATGAAACGAAATTAGAGGTGCTACAAACAAAGGTGCATCATAACGTTTACAGGGCGATCGAACAGTGCGAGACGTTTGATGCAGCCGTGACAGAGCTGAAACGAATCTACATCAAGAAACGAAGCGTGGTTTATTCTCGGCATCTGCTCGCGGTACGAAAGCAACAGCCCACGGAGACTCTGGACCAATTCGCGCAAGAACTCCGGCGTCTGATGACCGAGAGCGCACTGGCGGTTCGTACACATGAACAAGTTTGTGATGATCTTGTACGCGATTCTTTCATCGTGGGAATCAAATCAACAGTCGTGAGACAACGGCTTCTGGAAGAAGCAGACTTGACGCTCGCTGAAGCCCTTTGGCTGACTCACATCTATACCCAAGCGAGAGAACAATCCGATGCGTATGACCACTCATACGTCACTGCGGGAACATCTCGGCAAGCTCGACCGGAGAGAGCAACCGCCGCGGACGCGGATGCAGCCACGGCATCGCTGCCGAAATCGGAGACCCCAGCCGCTCCCGAGGAGGACCCTGATCCGGGCTTGACAGCTGCAGCAGCTGCCGGACCAAAGCCCGGACGTAACGCTACGTGCTATTTTTGCGGGAACTGACAACACCCCAGGACGGTATGCCCGGCTCGTGAAGCGGTATGTCATTTGTGCACGAAGACAGGGCATTTTGCAAAGGTTTGCCGAAAGGCGATGCGGGGCAAACTAACTCGCTCAACAATGAATGTGCTTATCGCCGGGCCAGCAGGCCGAGCAAGGAGCAGGGTGCCTCGCCCGACTTTGATGAGAAACGCACCTCCTCGTGGGCCCCTGGCTGTGCGCTCGACCTTGGTGAGGACCAACGCGCCGACTAAACAGGTGGGGCACACGCGACAGAACGTGGCGCGACCGTCCTTGGCCGGCATTCTTCCGCGCCCCTGCCAACTGTCCGATTCGGCCACCCGAACGGCTAATGTTGGCTTTGAAACTCCGCGCGGGACACGAGCGCCATCCGAAGGCTGCTCGTACGAACTACAAGCTCCTGCTAAAGCATGGAAACCTCGAGCTGGCTTCCAAACTCCGCATGTGACACGAGCGCCCTCCGGAGGCTGCTCGTACGAACTGCGAGCTACTGCGGCATGGAAAACTTTGGATGGAATTGGATCCACACGTGAAGCGCAACCATCCCGCATGGATGGCTCGATACCTACGGGACCACCTGGCCTGGCCCGGGCTATTATCCCACTTATGATCGAAGGGATTTTTGCAAGTGCTTTAGTTGACACTGGGTCTACTGATAGTTATGTTGATTATCGGTTGGTGCAAAAACATGGATGGCCGATCCTTGGGACCAGACGTCGGATCTTTATGGCCTCTCAAGGGCTTAGGCTCAGCACAAAAGGGGAATGTCGATTGAAGCTCGTGATAAAGGGACGAATGTTTCCGGACGTGCATCTCATGGTCTTACCAGCCTTAAGTGCAGACGTACTGCTAGGACATGATTTTCTTAAGCGACATGGACGGTTGGAAATGGAATTTGGTGGCACTGATACGCTTGCTGTGTGTGCTCTTGCAGGGATGGAAATTGAGCCGCTGTCGCTGTTCCCCAATATGACCACGGACTGCACACCTGTAGCGGTTAAATCGCGACGCTACTCACGAGCTGACGCGCAATTCATTGCGGAGGAAACGGCCCAGCTATTAAAGGAAGGTATCATAGAACCCAGCCGGTCGCCATGGCGGGCCCAAGTCCTGGTGGTACGAAGTGAAGCGCATCGCAAACGCATGGTAATCGACTATTCGCAGACGATTAATCGATTTACACAGCTGGACGCCTACCCCCTTCCGGGGATGGACTCCCTGGTTCATCAGGTGGCCCAGTACTCGGTCTATAGCACTCTCGATCTGCGTAGTGCGTATCATCAAATCCCCATCTCCGAGGCCGACCGTATCGGCGTTTGAATCGCGTTTGAATACCGCGTTTGAATCGGGTCAAAGGTTATACCAGTTCACTCGGCTACCTTTTGGGGTCACGAACAGGGTTCTCGTGTTTTCAGAGGGCTATGGACGACCTCATCGCTAAGGATAACTTGACCAACGTCTTTGTATATCTGGACAATCTTATGGTTTGCGGGCATGACCAGGAACATCATGATGCAAATCTGAGGCGCTTCCTCGAGGTCGTGCAGAGGTATCGCTTAACTATGAATGAGGCTAAATGTCGATACTCCGCACGCACGATAGATCTTCTGGGGTACACAGTGACCCACGGCTCGGTTGCTCCGGATAAGGAGCGTCTGCGACCCTTGCTCGACATGGCCAGGCCCTGCGATCGTGCGTCGCTGAAGCGTGCGCTCGGGCTGTTCGCCCATTACTCGAAGTGGGTGCAAAATTTATCCGCGAAACTTCACCCACTTGTGGACTGCGAAGCGTTCCCCATGAGCCTTGAGGCCAAGGCTGCTTTTCAGGGTCTTAAGTCCGACATCGCTGGGGCCGCTGTGGCGACGATTGATGATACCAAATCGTTCGTTTTGGAAAGTGATGCCTCGGATCATGCGATAGCAGCGACTCTCTCCCAGGGGGGGCGCCCGGTGGCTTTCTTTTCGCAAACTCTTACCTCCGCTGAACGGCGACATTCGCCTGTCGAAAAGGAAGCGTACGCGATTGTCGAGTCAATTAGGCGTTGGCGTCCCTATTTGCTCGGACGATGCTTCCAAATCATCACGGACCAACAGAGCGTTGCGTTTATGTACGACACTCCGCATGCCCAACACATTAAACAACAACAACAACATGCATTTTAAGGCCATTTTCCCTGCAAGAGCGGGGGTTAGCCTTGCGGTCCCCATGACAATCTTCTCCATTTTGCCCTATTTTCTGCATCTCTCCTTGTTAACCCCCTTGCCCGCATGTCTTCTTCCACCATCTTTAGCCAAGTCTTTCTCGGTCTTCCCCGTCCTCTACTTCCTTCTACATTCATTTCCATCACTCTTCTCAACCAGTCACTTTCATCCTTCCTCAACACATGACCAAACCATCTCAACCTGTTCCTCTTCACAGCATCAATCACAGGCTCTATTCCCATCATCTTTCGCAATTCATCATTTGTCTTCCTCTCTCTCAGCGACACTCCGCACATCCACTGAACCATTCGCATTTCCAACCTTTCCAGCCTACGTTGCTGCTCTACATTCATGACCCATGTCTCGCTCCCATAAATCATAACACTTCTCACACATGCAGCATACACCTTTCCCTTCAGCTTCAACGACACTCCTCTCCTCATCAGCACGCCACTCAGTTCCCGAAACTTCTTCCATGCACATCTCACTCTAGCAACCGTTGCCGAGTCTGATCCACCTTCTCCATTCAGCATGTCTCCGAGATAGCAAAATGTTTTCACACCTTCCAGATTCACGCCGTCTCCAAGATCCAACTCAACATTTCCTCCATCTGCAGCTCCCTCTGTGCACACCTTACATTTGAATGTAGCTGCCACACTGGTTAATGACCCTCTCAGACCACTACATTTTTGATGAACCCACTCAGCGCACATTGTACATTGAATGGAGTTCACTCCGACACCCTTCCTGCACACAGCACATGGCCACTTCCCAGTTCTTTCCACCTCACCACATGCTTTACCACTTGCCATCACCTTCGTTTTTCTGATATTCACCTTCAGACCTTTTGTCTCCATACTTTCCTTCCACTTGTTCATCTTTTCCTTCAGTCCATCCATACTTTCTGCAATCAACACCAGATCATCTGCATACAACAACTCCCACGGTAAACCCTCCTTTACGGTCTGAGCCAGCACCTCCATCACAGCTACAAATAGTAGTGGACTTAGTACCGACCCCTGATGCACTCCCACCTTCACCTCAAACTCACCACTGTTCACGTCCTTCGTCCTTACAGCTGTGCGCGCTCTTTTGTACATTGCCATCACAACTCTGATCAACCATTCCTCCACTTCTAACTTCCTCAATGCCCATGTCACTACTTCACGTGGAACCCTATCGAATGCTTTCTCCAGATCAACAAACCCAAGAAACAACTTCTTCCTCTTCTCCATGTACTTCTCCTGCAACTGCCTCACAATAAAGAGCGCGTCTGTCGTTCCTCTTCCTGGCATAAATCCAAACTGCATTTCGTCGTTCTTCACCTTCTTCCTTATCCTCCTCTCCAACACCCTTTCCAATACCTTCATTCCATGCTCCAATAACTTTATCGCTCGGTACGAGCCACACTCCAGAGGGTCACCTTTCCCCTTGTATAGAGGGACAAGGGGACTCAGTTCCCAATCCACTGGAATGCGGCCTTCTTTCACCACCAGATTACAGATCTCTGTCATTCTCTTCACACCCCAACTTCCTGCTGCCTTCAACATATCTCCCACAACTCCCGTCGGCCCTCCCGCTTTTCTACTCTTCATTGCTATTATCGCTTCCTCAACTTCCTTCTCAGTTATCTTCTCTGCCGGTCCTAAAACTGGGTTACTCTCTATGTTGCCATCCCATTCATTCTCTGTATTCAACAGCATTTCCATATATCTTCCTTTAATTCCATCTTTCCATGTTCCTTTAATTCCATCTGGGTCCACAACAATTTGTCCCACTTCATCCTTCAAGCAACTCGCCCCCATCACATCACACCTCTCTTTCGCTATCTGCTTTGCAATCCTGAATACCGCTCTCTGACCCTCTTCCGAATCCAAGCGTTCTCCGAACATTTTCCTACATGTCTCCTGCGCCTTTGCTACCTCTTTCTTTGCAGCCTTCTTGGCTGCCTTATAACTTTCATGCTCTGCTTTTTCTGCTCTCGTACCCTTCGCCTTTTGCCACTCCTTGAACTTCTTCCTCTTCTCGTCAATCCTCTTTCCAACTTCATCATCCCACCACCATGTTTCCGAGTGCCTCGGTGGTCCTTTTGTCCATCCACATACCTCACCAACGGCCCCCAACAGACTATCTTTCATTGACATCCAACCACTTTCAAGCTCAACCACATCATCCTCGACCCGACTCGGCCTCTCTTTTAATGCCTCCCTTACTGTCACCTCTTTCAACCTCCACACCTTCATTCTCGGTTGGTATTTCACCCGCCGAGCTCTCCTCGCACCTTTCACCCTTATGTCGCAGACAACCAAGTGGTGCTGTGAAACAGCCTCCTCCCCCGGGATCACCTTTGTGTCCCGAAGGTGCCCCCTATCTCGCCTACGCACCATCAGGTAGTCAACAGTTGTCGTCGACCCACCTGACGTGTATGTAACAAGCTTATTATCCCCTTTCTGGAACTGAGTATTACAAATCAACAAATCAGCTCCATCAGCAAACTCCAAAATCCTTTCACCTTCTCCATTTCTCACACTATATCCGTAACACCCATGAACTCCCTCAAAACCGTCCATACTCCTTCCCACATGTCCATTTAGGTCTCCTCCTACCACAACAACCTCCTCATCTTTCACGTTTTCCATCAGCTTCTCTATCGCACACCAGAACTTGTCCTTCTCTTCATCGCTCCGACCAACCTGCGGAGCATATCCCGAGATGATGTTCACCAAGAGCTTTCCAATCATCATTTTCACCATCATCAACCTATCACTCACTCTGGTCACACTCACCATACTGTCTACAAACTCCACAGAAAACAGGACACCAACATAATTCATGCCCTCCAGGCACCCTTGCCACACAAACTTGTATTTCTGTCCCTGCCTACCCTTCACCATTCTCACACCACTTCCCTTCCATCTCGTCTCTTGCACACAACATATGTCCACTCTTCTTCTGACCAATACTTCCACCACTTCTCCTGATCTCCCTGTCATTGTCCCTACATTCCACGTCCCAAACCTCAGAAACCGATCTCCACTTCGGGCTGTACCCTGCCCATATGTAGTTGTAATTGTCATGGTTCTCTTTTTGAAGCAATGTTTTTATGGCCGGATGCCCTTCCTGACGCCAACCCTCTTAGTCGCCTCTTACGACACGCAGGGATACGGTGTACCTATTCTCTCCAGGGCACACACACGGCCCAACGCATTAAGAATGAGAAAATCACTCGCTGGCGCATCAAACTCGCCGATTTCTGCTACACGATCAAATATCGCCCGGGGAGGGATAACCTGGTGGCCGACGCATTATCGCGGCCAGCAACGTGTGTGGGCCTCGTATCTTTGGAGGGTCTGCGCGCTTTGCACGACACTATGTGCCATCCGGGGGTGGCGCGTTTCGCTCATTTTGTGCGATGTCGTAATCTGCCATACTCGGTTGAGGACATTCGCCAGGTCTGTCGCGACTGTACTGTATGTGCTGAACTTAAGCCGCGTTTTTATAACCCTCCCATGGGGACGCTGGTCAGAGCTCCTAGGCCGTGGGAGCGATTGGCGATGGATTTCAAAGGGCCACTGCCGGTATCGAGTAACTCTCGTTACCTGCTCACTATCGTTGATGAGTACTCGCGATTCCCTTTCGCTTTCACGGATATGACGGATATGACGCTTTCACTTTGTGTGCGGATATGACGGCCGCCACGGTTATATGCTGTCTGCAGAACTTGTTTTCTATGTTCGGGAATCCGGCCTATGTGCATTCCGATCGAGGTGCGGTGTTCCTGTCCCAGGAAGTGAGGAGCTTCTTACTTCAGCATAATGTCGCTTCTAGCTATACCACCCCGTATACACCGCAGGCGAATGGGCAGGTCGAACGTTTCAACGGGATCATATGGAGGGCCGTCACGCTAAGCCTGCGGTCCCTCGGCCGGGCCCTAGATAAATGGGCTTGGTCGTTATCTGCGGCTCTGAACTCAATCAGGGCTTTACTGTGTACGGCCACCAACCAGACTCCTCACGAACGAATGTTTCACCACCCAAGGAGCTTGGGGAGTATCCGATCGTTACCTAGTTGGCTTGCTGAGCCGGGACCGGCCTACCTCAAACGCGCGGTTCGCACTAGCAAGTATGACCCACTAGTGGATAAGGTGCAGGTACTCCAGGCTAATCCCGAGCATGCTCGCGTGATGATGGCTGATGGACGCGAGTCCACGGTCTCCGTACGCCACCTGGCCCCTTGCGGGGCCATCGACCCTTGCGGGGATATCGACGAACCAATTTACGAGTCTATGGACTCTTCCGTGGCTCTACCTATGGAGCATCTGCTGGCCCTCCCGACGCAAAACGCACCCCTGCCTGTAGGTACAGTGGTGCCCCCACCGTCGCCTGCCTCAGGCAGCTACTCCGATGCGGGGGACTCCGGGCTTGGGGATGTAGTACCTGGTAGTTTCCGGACCCGTGCCGGCAGGGAAATTCACCGCCCCGATCGCTACGGATGGGCCGACTGACATGGACTGACACCGCTACACTACTAATGCTGCTGCGTGCTTGGTTCCTGCCTAGCGGGAGGGTAGTTCTAACGGCGGGGAGAATGTAATGAAAATGTACAAGTCGAACCCAGGTGTGATGCTCTCGCTTACCACTGAGAGGCGTCTATAAGAACTCGGACGACTGCGGCTCCGGGGACACTCCTGTGACATTTAATCTAAGACATGTAGACTCGGATGGTGCGTATACGAGGTGTGTTCAAAAAGTATGCGACCTTAATTTGTTGTGCGTAAACAAATGAAGCTAGGGAGGCGTTGATTGGTGCACGTATGTAGGCGATCCTAATGCGCACGCGTGAATTTTTTCCCACCTGCAGAAGCTGTCATTCGACGGCAGACCGCCGATGAGTGAGGAAGTGTAAGTGAGCGCCGTCGGATTTTCGTTTTTGACAAAATGACGGAAAAACCTGAACAACACTACTGCATCAAATTTTGTGTAACGCTTGGTGATTCCCAAGTGGAAACGATCCGCAAGATTCAACAGGCCTTCGGGGACGAAGCAATGAGCACCACACAGATAAAGGAGTGGTACAACCGCTTCAAAGATGGCCGCACATCAGTGGAGAGTGAAGCACGTTCGGGTAGGCCCTCAACATCCCGAAATGAGATCGTCATTGACCAATTGAGGACCCTGGTGATGCAGGATCGTCGAATCACGATCAGAGAACTTGCAGACGAGGTGGGCGTCAGCATTGGATCCGTTCATTCCATTATGAATGAGGATTTGGGCTTCAGGAGAATCTCAGCAAAGTTCGTACCAAAGCTGCTAACGATTGAGCAGAAGCAACTCCGTTTGGAGATCGCACAGGACATGCTGGAGACTGTGAACAGCGATCCCAGCTTCCTCAACACAGTGATCACTGGCGATGAGTCCTGGGTTTATGGGTACGACCCAGAAACCAAGTTGCAGTCATCACAATGGAAGCATCCAACATCCCCGAGGCCAAAAAAAGCAAGGCAGGTCCGCAGCAATGTCAAAGTCATGCTGACCGTCTTCTTCGACTCCAGTGGCGTGGTTCATCACGAGTACGCACCACACGGCACAACCATCACCAAGGAGTATTACCAAGAGGTTCTGCGTCGCCTTCGTGACGCTGTGCAACGCAAACGGCCGGACCTGTGGGCAGCAGGCAATTGGCAGCTCCATCACGATAACGCACCCGCCCATTCTTCACATTTGATACAGAGTTTCTTGGCCAAACACAACACACCTGTGCTTCGTCAGGCTCCCTACTCTCCCGACATGGCTCCGTGTGACTTCTGGCTTTTCTCCAAGCTGAAAATGCCCCTGAAAGGGACCAGATTTCAGTCCAGAGAAGACATCATGCGGAATGCGACGGACCAGCTGCGCGCCATCTCAAAAGAGGCGTTCCAGCGCTGCTTCCGACAGTGGCAGAACCGTTGGGAGAAGTGTGTGGCAGCCCAAGGGGACTACTTTGAAGGAGATTAGTGTAAGTTTTTTGTATCTGGATACGAGTATTTTTTATGAACAAAGGTCGGATACTTTTTGAACACACCTCGTATGTAGAAAACCTAGGCTTGCTTGCATTGATTGATATTACTGAACTTTCCTTACGATTCCGTGATCCTGATATATATATTGCATGATTGTATTTCTACAGGATATTGCCAGAGATCGAATTGTCATTAAACCTACCCAAAGGACAATGTCGTGGGACTGATTGATTTCCACTACGCTTCTCAGCCATTTCCTCAGCCACAGCCACAGCCAAAGCTTGTTCGAATGTTCTGTCCTCGGAAAGTAACTTTTTCCTGGTGGACTGGCTGTGTACACCTCCAACAAACTGGTCACGTAAAGCACGTGGGAGGTGGTTTTCGAAATTACAAGTGACGGCCAAACGTTTGAGCTTGTTTGCATAGTCCGTGACATTCTGGTTTTCACTCTGGTTTGTCTGGTGAAAACGATACGTTTCTGCCACTTCTAATACTCGCGGCTTGAAATGATTTCGTAGCATTTTTCACACAACTGCTCGTACGTTTTAGCAGAAGGTATTTCCGGGAGACACAAGTCTTTCAAAGTAGTGTAAGTACTCTTACCGATCAATGAGATCATAGTAGCCACCTTCTTCCTGTCGGCCGCTTGGATCACGGCAGCAATGGCGCCCACCTCGACTTGCCCGATGTCGTTCGCTATGAAATAGGCTTCCAAGCATTCTTTGTATGCTTCAAAATCGTCGCCCTCAAAAGTCTCCAATGAACCTACCACCGTCATTGTTCGCCAGGAACGTTTACCTCGTCGCCAGTTGTAGTGTCCGTAGATTCATTAAACAGCAACAGGAACAGGAACAGAAACAGGAACGATATAATCAAGAGGCTTTCTTAATTCGGCATTCTCTCCCTTCTGCGCATGCGCACCCTTCCTCCATTAACCCTCCATCACGTGGTTCCCCGTCCCCTGAACCAACAGACACAGCATATACATCACATGGACATCATCACGTCACCACATGGACAATGGAGGCTGTTCCCAACATATTTTCCAGTATCCCAATAATTTCCGGTATCCCTGACAGCGTACGTTAAAGCAAACTCATTTTTATCTCTGGTTTGTTATTCTAGTTGTCTTTATTGGTTTCTAATCTACAAAATATATAGAAAATGAAAATTGTTTGTGCTTTAATTTTGCCGAATGGACCAGCAATGCAATTCGTTTCTGGACAAACATGGCGGTTTGCTATTTTTTCTTCAGGACTTAAATACAAAGTTTTGTTGAAAAACGGTGGTTAAAGACTACATTGATGTGACCTTTTCTGCAGGGATTCTTAAGATTAAGTGGGTGTGAGTGTTATGATTTTGTTTATCATGGTAAAATGTGCATATTTCATTTATCACTCATTTCTGGGGAACTCGAATGGTTCGTCATGTTAAAACTTGATGTGTTGGTGGATTTCACCATTCACCGATGACGTCATCGTTATCACCCTTTCTACCCCATGGGGAGTTCATTACATATGCCAAGTTTTAAAAAATTTCGTTGAGCGGTTTCAGAGAAAATGATGTCCAAATGTTTCCCTGTAATCCAAGAATGTGATTTCAAATTTTGGGTCATGGCCAAAAACGTTTGGGAACCGCTGCTCTAGGGTCTCGGCCATCCTGCCAGTCTGTTTTGAGAGCTTCCAATCACATAAAAATTAATTATTTACAGTGCAGGAGATAAGTCGAAGGTCGTTTCCAAAGTGGGAGAAGTGGGGTTGATAGCAGAGAAAGCAAGGGCAGGAATAATTGGGAGAAGGAAGAAAATTGAGAGGAGACCGAGACGGTAGAGTGAAAAATATTGCTATTTTTGAATAGATTGTGCTCGTACATGGGCATTGCTTGAAATATGTAAATAACTGCATGTCAATGTTTCTTGTCTAAATATATATATATAATTTCATAATCGGATCCTACATGTCCAAACTCATCGTTTTATCGTCTTCACAAATAAACAACACCAAAACGATTTGGAAATGACAACGTGTATTTAATACAACAACATCACAGTGTCATACAGGAAATAGTTTCAACATCGAGGCAAACAGAACCTTCATCAATGAAATTGATGACCTAACTTCATAACTTGTTGAAGCAATAAAATGGTATGAGTCTGATGAACTGTGAGTATCACAAAGGTAGGATTGCTTAAGTTGCCAAAGCAAAATGTTAAAATGATCGAAAATAGAGTTGGGGGGCCTTTGAAATCAGGTCCTGGC
Source organism: Myxine glutinosa (assembly GCF_964187855.1). Lineage (NCBI taxonomy): Eukaryota > Metazoa > Chordata > Myxini > Myxiniformes > Myxinidae > Myxine > Myxine glutinosa. The sequence goes on from NC_136267.1 coordinate 41,273,240, forward strand.
CTGTTGACTTGTGGGTGTGTCGCCTCATCGCCAGGAAGTTCCGACAACGTGGTATCCAAGCAACTGTTAACAAAGGCGATGATGAATGTGTTTGTCTAATTAAAACTTGCTCAGAATAACATTGACACGCACACTGTGACATTTGCACACTCAAACAAGCCCTACGAAGGCTACATCACTAACATTCTGACAAGCACATGGGGCATGAATAAAAGGAGAGCACATTTTGCATCATGTGCACCAGCAGCAGAATGTTCCTGATAAACCTATGGAATGTGCTTATCCCAGCTGAATAAGGCCCTCATTGTATACTGGTAAGAACTAAAGAATATGAAAAATGATACAAATGGAGCGGAGTAAGGAAAAGGGCAGGGAGGCGGGGGGAAGTGGAAGGAGGGAAGGGGTAGAGAAGGGAAAGAGACACAAAGCGAGGGAATAATTATAGAAGGCAAAATTAAATGGAAAACGAGCAAATAGGGTGGAGAGGAGCGAGAGGGGGGGGGGGGGGGGGAGAGGGGACACACAGCTGTGGCCTGTCTGGGATCTCTGCAAAGCACTAGAGTCTCCATGTGTTCCAGTTTGGGAATCACGAACCCCGAGCCATGAGACGTTGCTTGTAAAGTCCGGCAAGAACCTTCGCGGCGCTACACACCATAAGACGACGAGAGAGACCGGTTAGAGACACGTGCCAATCTGTGCGTGTCGTGTGTGGCAGTGATCTCTCGAGAACTTCACCCACTGTTGTGGCCAAACCCGACCAGCGAAGTCCGTAGTTTGGTGGCGTCTCACCTTGGGCCTTCGTTCGGACCACAGGAAAACGAATAGGATTAGTGGAGCTAATCAATACCAAATGCAGAGCTATGGTTCATGGGACCAAAAGCACACGAGGTTGATAAGCACCTGTTGTACGAAGTGCAAAGGCAGGGGAGTGGCCTGTGTAAAAACCTCCAGCTGCAGCCCCAGCGATGGATCTTCCAGCACGAGGCACCCAATGTCAAACCACCTGCGCACACAGTAATTAACTGGTCAATTAATTGCCTGTTGATTTATATCAATGATCAAAGCCAAAAAAGAAACCGCAGCAAGCCAACAAGTCGTATTACGAGTTCCCCCACAATGGCAACTTCCCACTTCCGAGTAACCAGTAACGGAGGTTGAGAAGGCATGCTTTGCTCCCAAAATGCTTCCGCCATGGCGATTCAGGCATGACCGACTTGCTTACACATTCTATCGCATTCATGAGAATCCCGGATATCTCCCGAGCATTCCATTTGGTGAAGGAACTGTATGCCAATGAGACAAATGATTGCAGACTGCCAAGGAATGCTGGCTACAGACAACTTGAAATTCCAATTTTTTTTGGTACATGTTGTTTTTTGTACACCATACTTGTACTTGAACAATATGTATTCACATTGTACACAGGACGGCACGTCTGAAACATCTTGAAATCAATAATACTGTTATTATTATTACCTCCACCACCGAAGGTGGACAGAGAATATGTTTTCACCCTTGTTTATCTGTCTGTGTGTGAGGAAGAGACTTGGTGGACAGGTTGGGTGTGTGACGAGGACAAATCGATGCCATTTTGGTGAAGATCCGGGTCCAGATACTGGAATTTTAAAAGTGATTCTTCACCATTGTTAGATGGGGCCAAAAACGATTATATAGCATGATATTGCAAAACGCTAATGACACATTGGGACGAAACTTTGCGGACGAGTTGGGTAGGTGACAAGAACAAGCCAATTAGATTTAGATTACGGTCCGGATGCAGATCCGGCCTATCAGTGGGATATAAAACAAATTGTTCAGCCTTGCAGAGGTATAAAGCTAGGCAATCTACCGAGTGCTGTTCTAATTATTATTATTATTCTTATGAGTTCCCTTTCAAGGAACTCCAATGCAGAATGAGGCCATTAGCCCATCAAGCTTGCACATTAGTTGCCAACATGTGGTTGTTTGTTCACGCTCTATCCTTATTTAAATGCTGAACGTCAAAAGCAAGGAAGGTGCATGTACCATTTGTAGTCTTTGGTACGACTCATCCGGGGGTTGAACCACCGAGCTCCCAGACTCAGAGCGGACACCCTAATCATTTCACCACCGTGTTTGGTTTGAGGGTTGGCAGTTCCGACGGCAGTTCCACAAACATGGAACCCTCTTCAGAAATGCGCTGCAACAGTTTAGAGAGGAAGGTAACCACTGGGACTTGGAATGCCTACCTCTCAGGTGGTAGAGGTGGCATCTTACTGACCAAGAGGGGGCCACGCATTTCCAGGAGAGGCCAAGACCCCCACATAACCCACATAAGCTGTTTACCATAGGGGTTGGTTTGGACGCCTCCAGAAGAGTCTCTATATATTCCAATGAAACGTGTTGGGGGGTGTTAGCGTAGGAAAGGAGAAAATACCTGTCAGGCAAGAGTTCTGCAATGAAGCTCTCGATGGAGACGGCGACCTGCTTCTCGTGGATGACCCCTGACCTCCGCAGAGACGCAATCCGCTCTTGTGCGCCCTTTTGGGTGTTCCGGATTTTCAATCAGCATCGTGTAATTATGAAGATGTCGAGCATCAGAATCACATTCAAACTTAAGCATTTACACAAATACGACAATAAACTACCCAAACAAATCAGGCAATCAGCAAACACTTGAAACCAAGTCTGTTGTGCAACTTGAACGAATGTTCAGGGGATGATGGGGGATTATGAAATGGAGCATCCAATGAAATAATTAAACTTTGTAAACGCATTAAAGGTTGGTCAATGTTTCTAGAAATCATTTTCTCAATTACTTACCAATCATTTATTCCAAACTGGTGATAAATGGGAAAGTAAATTCTGTGTTATTTAAAAGTTTAGGCCTGTGTGTATGCATAATAATGCATCTGACTACTTCAAATTGTTCAAAGAAAGAGTGGCCCCAAAGGTGTGCTAAATGGGCATCAATCAAAACCTCATTTATAAATATAAACTTCCGTCGTCCCACTGAAAAAGTATGCAGAAAATAAAAATAAAACTACCTTGAGCCCTGCGGCGTAGCCGACAGGCTGCGGAGCGATGTTGGACTCTGCCAGTTCCCCGTTGACGGTAGCACATCCAAACACCTCTTGGAACGCGTCGCGCACAGCACATACCTTCACCTCCTTATTGGACGTCACGACGACGTCCACATCACCTCCGGAGCCTGCCAAGCGCAAAATAAAAACAACAAAAGATCATAAAAACATTTACTGCTTGCACCATATATGTTGGTCTGGAAAAACGTCATTTCTTGATTAATGCAGAGATCATGACTTGTATGAATGTTCCATGAACAATGGACAACAGAATATCAAAAGCACCAAAATAGTGAGTCGTGCATCTAAAAATTGATCCCTTCCATCGGTACTCCAATTAGGTTTCAAATTCCTGCCTATAACGACTGCAGAGTTTCAGATGGATAACAGCAGCACAGGTTGGCTGTTTTACCCTAATTGGCAAATTCATAAAATAATCCACTCTTGCGATCCAATATCAACCAATTTCAGAAAGGGGAAATAAAGTAGGAAAAAGCAGCCAAAAAGAAAATGGGATTGAAAAAAACAGAAGCACCCACTCCCTTCAGGGGCATTGGCAAATAGTCTCCCTACTCCCCTCCCTGCTCCCCCCCCCCACCCCCTCCCCCGACCACCCCAGAAAATTTGGTGGAGATCGGGTGATAATCACAAGTCGTCGGGTGGAGGTAGGCAGGGGAGAAAAGCAGGGGGGAGACTATTTGCCAATGTGTTCCAAGCAATGGATACATTATCACCTGTCTCATCCAACATTATTCTGTGTGAGGTGAATCATTGTAACCTGGGGGCTGTTTTGCCAATCTATGCAGTTATGCAAATTATGCAAACATGGAAATAATATATTAGGCCCGTGTTTCGGTTCCATTTGTGATTCGTACAAGTCTCTTATTTGACCAGGAATCGGAAATTCGGATCATAACGTTGCGCACTTTTTACCCAAGTACAGTAATGTCAAAAACTGAAAACTGTGAAACCTAATATTCGATACATCAATAGTGGAGAGCGCCATTCTTTTTGGTCATCTTTCCTGGCACAGCAACCTCAGGAAAGTTTGTCTAGTTTGTACGGTCTGGCACCCCGCCCTGCTCACCAAACTCTCCTCGCATGGTATCCATGGAAACCTCTACGCATGGTTTGCAGACTTCCTTTCTGGTCGCAGTCAACGTGTGGCCCTGAATGGAATTCTCTCCTCTCCCATTCCTGTTCAGGCTGGAGTTCCTCAAAGCAGTGTTCTGGGCCCTGTGCTTTTTCTGGTCTTCATCAATGATCTCTCTAACTCTCTGGAAAATCCTCTCTATCTCTTTACTGATGACTCCACTCTCTGCCGCTCCATATCCCAACCCTCAGATAGGCAGGCAGCAGCCTCTTCACTCTCTGCAGACCTGGACAAAATCACAGACTGGTCAAACAAGTGGAACATGTCTTTCAATCCTGACAAATCTCAAACTCTCACTTTGTCTCTCCGAAAAGACCGTCTGGACAACCCTTCCATCTACTTTCTCAACAATCCTCTCGAACAAATTCTGTCACTCAAGCTTTTGGGTCTCACTATCTGCCATGATCTTTCCTGGGAAAACTACATTTCCAAGCTGCCCTCCAAAGCCAGTCGCCGACTGGGCATCCTCCGTCGTGTGAAGTCCTTTCTGGACACTTCTGAGCTCAACACATACAAAGCTTTCATCCGAAGCTCAATGGAATACTGCTCTCCCCTCTGGGCTGGTGCTCTTGCCTCACACCTAGCTCGGCTTCACGCGGTTGAAACCAAAGCATTCAGAATCATTGGAATCTCCCGCGATGAAGCTGATTCTGAGGGCCTTTCTCTCTCTCACCGCAGGCAGGTTGGTGGTCTTTCTGTCTTCTACCGACTCCTCTCTGGCCTTGCTCCCCCAGCTCTGTCTGTGCTCTGTCCCCCAAATATTCCTGCAGGACGCAGAGGATCTGCCAGCAACCCTCTTATGGTTGAACTGCCAAAATCAAGACTCTCTGCTCACCTTCACTCATCTTTTCTCCCACCTCTGGAACAAACTCCCACCCTGTCTTCAATCCCTCTCCTCCCTTCAGGTCTTTAAAACAGCTGTTCACCACCATCTCTTATCCCCATAAAAAACATTGATCTTTTCTATCCCCGTTAAAACACCCCAAATCTGCCTCTTTAAATCCCCAACTTCTTTCCTGAAATTCCTAGAAGTGTTCATTTGCTTTAAACCGTGTACCCCTCCCTCCTCCCACATTTCTCCCCCTTCCACAGATCTACCGATGTCCCCGTTCTCTTCTTTTGTTGTGCTTGTGTGCTTCCCTCTCTCCCCCTCGTCTCCCGCTCCCTTCATTGCATGTTTTATGTGCCTGTGCATGTTTTCATGTTCAATGTGTTAGCTCTTACATGAGCTTCGATTCTGTATACAAAAAAAAAAAAAAAAAAGTTGATTTGGTAAAAGTACATAGATTGAGGAACCAGGCAGGAAGGGTACTTTATCAGCAATTTGTTTGGAAAAAATTTGCACACAGAGAATCTTGGAAAAAAAGGTATACGAGTGTAATGGCTGATGGCAATCATCCTATACCACCAATATGAACATTGGATGCGAATTGGGAAGGGATTACAGTCACTCAGATGTAGGATAAAATTGGTTAATTAATTAATTTGTACCTTACTCAAATGGAGTTTTCAATAATTCTTGTTGGTAGAAGTTTATGAGGGGCTAAAACTTCCTGTATATTCAGTTAGCAATCTCTTCCCTCTCTTTCCTTTTATACGCTCTCAATTATCAGTGTAGTTGTTGCCTTCGAATGATCCCATACCAAGTATGATGCACAATGCACATGCCAAAATGTAAAATGTGGAAGTAATTTGATTAGGTTAGCTTCTCGGGCTTTAGCACGGGTGGACAGGATTTTACTGCATGTAGATTTATTGGAACGTAATTGGGCTGTCAGGATGGCCTAGAAGTACGTACATGCGCCTGAGCTGTTTGACTCCCGATGCAGCTACAAACTGTCATCCCGGTGTTTCACAGGCAGGGCGATTCATCAATGTGTGTGCCGTCCTTCGGATGGATGTTAAACTGGGAGTCCTGTCTGCCAGCATTAGTTGGTGGACGATAAAGACGCCACGGTGTCCTTCGCGAAGAGTAGGCGAGCTATTGTCATCACCATGAACAAATAACAACATTCCTACCCTAACCAGCAGAGGGCATTACATCAGTGGCACAGCCAGGCCCAGCAATGGTGCTACCCCGCACCCTTGTGGGGCATTTTAAAGAAGAAGTGATATTATTATTTTGTGTTAAAATAACCATATCTATTTTTTGGTCTCTGATATGTAAAATTTTGATTACATTGTTTTGCATTTTATGTACAGTTTTCTATTTTTAAATTGTATGGAGAGCAATGTAACCAAGTAGAATTTTCATTATTGGATTAATAAATATTTGAATCGATCTGAATCTGTAACAAATAAATAGGGTGATGAACATTCCAAATGCAGGTGAGGATAAGCTTCAACTCGACCACCGCACACGTCCTCACGTATGTATGGCGCCATTCCGGGATCCAGCGTGGTAATCATGCTTTCCACGGAGTGCTTTGTCTTATCCAGGACAGACTTCACCAAAGGTTTCTCTGCAACGCCCTGCCCCATAAAACAAAACAACATATACACTCAAGACTAACCCCATCAGCAAAGATCTACAATGACAAGAGTAAAAGACATAAAATAAAAGAAATACTTCATTGGAAAAATTTACACGTATTAGTTATAAAAAACAAATGGAATGCTTCCTTACATTACCCAAAAGATCAAGGATAAATGAGAACAAGCAGAAAATGAATGAATGAATGAATGAATGAGTTTGGTATTCCCATTTGAGTGCTTGCATCTTAATGATGTGGTCCCAGATTTGGATCCTGAACAGTGTGTTGATTTTTCAACAGCCTGCCAATACTACGTTTGCCACAAGTTATTTACTTATTTATTAACACCACAGGGGTGGGGGTGGGGGGGACTGTGGTAATAGCAGTAAAAAAAAAGACATAGGGAAGGGACTGCTCGATCGTGGGCCAAATGTTGTAGATGGCTTGACAAAGTAGGATCGCTAATCAGTCAGCCAGTCTTGGCTTGGACACGATCCAGAATACTTGGACTGAGTGAGGAGCACCGCTCCAGATATGGGAGCAGTATTCCATCAGATGTCCAACTTGGGCCTTGTAGAGGGTGAGCAGCTGATGAGGGTTGAAGTCGTTTGTGAGCTTTGAGGAGGAAACCAAGCTTATTGGAGGCAGATTTGATGATATTGAGGATGTGAAGCCACAGGATGGCCTAGACTCTAGAGGTATGCACACTCACCTCTAAGGTTGCAAGCCTGGGTTTAATTCACAACCCAGCTATAAACTAGCAGCCCGGTGTTTCACAAGCAGGGTGATTCATCAATGTGTGTTCCATCCCTCAAATGGACATTAAGCGGGCATCCCGTCTGCTGGCATTCATTGGCGGATTAAAATTCCCACAGTGTCCTTCACGAAGCGTAGGCGAGTTAGCTAACTACAAAGCAAAGGCACAGGTGACCACAAGTTTGAATCCTGTGCACAGTATTGATTTGCATGAGCGCACGCACGCTTTTGCAGTCAGGACCAGACATTGATTTTGGCCTTGTTCATGTAATGTGTGTACAACCTCCTCCATGAGTGATAGGATGCTATAGGTTCCAGAACAAAACCAGAAAGGCACTCGGTAGAGTGCATACCTCCACCACACCCTGGAACAAAATAGAGTCGGCTTCAAATTTTGTCTTGTCACCTCAAAATGTTGGCATAAATCGTCCACAATTTTTTTAGATATCATGCTATATATCGTTTTTGGCACCATCTTCAATGGTTAAGAAACACTTCATAGATAAAAAAAATTCTTGAATCCGTATCTTCACCAAAATGGAATAAATTTGTCCTCGTCACACACCCAATAAAGAAAGGAAAAAAAAGAATCCACCCAATCTGTCCATCAAATGTCATCCGAATCTGTCCACAACCTTTTGAGATATCCTGAATACAAACAGAAAAACAAACAGACAGGGGTGAAAACATAACTTCTGTCTACTTCTGGTGGCTTTGGTAACAAGGAACAAAATATCATTAAATTTGAAGATTAGATGGCTCATGCTTAAATGCTAGATTGTACTTAGAGTCAAGATGAAAAGGATGCAATTACACTGTGGCATGCTATGATCTATGTGTGATCCCGGTGTGTACCCTGGTTAGAATAGGTACACCGTATCCCTGCGTGTCGTAAGAGGTGACAAAGAGGGATGGCGTCAGGAAGGGCATCTGGTCTTAAAAACATTGCCTCAAAAAGAGAACCACGACAATTACAACTACATATGGGCAGGGTACATACAGCCCGAAGTGGAGATCGGTTTCTGAGGTTTGGGACATGGAATGTAGGGACAATGACAGGGAGATCAGGAGAAGTGGTGGAACTGTTGGTCAGAAGAAGAGTGGACATATGTTGTGTGCAAGAGACGAGATGGAAGGGAAGTGGTGTGAGACTGGTGAAGGGTAGGCAGGGACAGAAATACAAGTGAGTGTGGCAATGGTGCCTGGAGGGTGTGAATGGTGTTGGTGTCCTGTTTTCTGAGGAGTTTGTAGACAGTGTGGTGAGTGTGACTAGAGTGAGTGATAGGTTGATGATGGTGAAAATGATGATGGGAAAGCTCTTGGTGAACGTCATCTCGGGATATGCTCCGCAGGTTGGTCGGAGCGATGAAGAGAAGGACAGGTTCTGGTGTGCGATAGAGAAGCTGATGGAAAACATGAAAGATGAGGAAGTTGTTGTGGTAGGAGGAGACCTAAATGGACATGTGGGAAGGAGTATGGACGGTTTTGAGGGAGTTCATGGGGGTTACGGATATGGTGTGAGAAATGGAGAAGGTGAAGGGATTTTGGAGTTTGTTGATGGAGCTGATTTGTTGATTTGTAATACTCAGTTCCAGAAAGGGGATAATAAGCTTGTTACATACACGTCAGGTGGGTCGACGACAACCGTTGACTACCTGATGGTGCGTAGGCGAGATAGGGGCCAACTCTGGGACACAAAGGTGATCCCGGGGGAGGAGGCTGTTTCACAGCACCACTTGGTTGTCTGCGACATAAGGGTGAAAGAAGTGAGGAGAGCTCGGCGGGTGAAGTACCAACCGAGAATTAAGGTGTGGAGGTTGAAAGAGGTGACAGTAAGGGAGGCATTAAAAGAGAGGCTGAGTAGGGAAGAGGATGATGTGGTTGAGCTTGAACGTGGTTGGACGTCAATGAAAGCTAGTCTGTTGGGAGCCGTTGGTGAGGTATGTGGATTGGCAAAAGGACCACCGAGGCACTCGGAAACATGGTGGTGGGATGATGAAGTTGGAAAGAGGATTGACGAGAAGAGGAAGAAGTTCAAGGAGTGGCAGAAGGCGAAGGGTATGGGAGCAGAAAGCTATAAGGCAGCCAAAAAGGCTGCAAAGAAAGAGGTAGCAAAGGCGCAGGAGGCATGGAGGAAAATGTTCGGAGAACGCTTGGATTCGGAAGAGGGTCAGAGAGCGGTATTCAGGATTGCAAAGCAGATAGCGAAAGAGAGATGTGATGTGATGGGGGTGAGTTGCTTGAAGGATGAAGTGGGACAAATATTTGAGGACCCAGATGTTTTTATTTTTATTTTTTTGTATACAAGATCGAGGCTCATGAAAGAGCTCACATTAATCACACAGAAAGACAAACCGACACATAAAACATATAACATGGGGAGTGGTAGACAAGATGGGGCGAGAGGGGGAGGAACAAAAACACAACATCTGAGAGCAGGGACATCGAGAGATCTGTGGGAGGGAGAGGGCTTTGGGGGTGGGGGGAGGCATGGGAAGGGGGGGTGGGAGAGGTATAAAACGTATGGACACTGCCGGGACTTCCAGGAAAGAAGTTGGAATTTCAAACAAGGTGGATCTGGGGTGAATTAGTGGGGGTAGAAAAGATCAAGGTTTTGGATGGGGAAAGATAAGAGATGGTGGTGAACAGCTGTTTTAAAGACCTGGAGGGAGGAGTGGGATTGAAGGGAGTGTGGGAGTTTGTTCCAGAGGCAGGAGAAAAGAGGAATGAAAGAGTGAAGGTGAGCAGAGAGCCGAGATTTCGGCAGTTTAACCATCAGAGGGTTGCTGGCAGATCTTGTGCGACCTGGAAGAATATTTGGGGGACAAAGCACAGAGAGAGCTGGGGTAGCAAGGCCGGAGAGGAGTCGGTATAAGACAGAAAGACCACCTACCTGTCTGGAGTGAGTGAGTGAAAGCTGGAAGGTGTGAATTAAAGGAAGATGGAAAAGATATATGGAAATGCTGTTGAATACAGAGAATGAATGGGATGGCAACATCGAGAGTAACCCAGTTTTAGGACCGGCAGAGAAGATAACTGAGAAGGAAGTTGAGGAAGCGATAAAAGCAATACAACAACAACAACAGGCATTTTAAAGGCCATTTTCCCTGCAAGAGTAGGGGTTAGCCTTGGGGTCCCCATGACAATCTTCTCCATTTTGCCCTATTTTCTGCATCTCCCCTTGTTAACCCCCTTGCCCACATTTCTTCTTCCACCATCTTTAGCCAAGTTTTTCTCGGTCTTCCCCGTCCTCTACTTCCTTCCACATTAATTTCCATCACTCTCCTCAACCAGTCACTTTCATCCTTCCTCAACTCATGACCAAACCATCTCAAACTGTTTCTCTTCACAGCATCCATCACAGGCTCTATTCCCATCATCTTTCGCAATTCATCATTTGGCTTCCTCTCTCTCAACGATACTCCACACATTCACCGAACCATTCGCATTTCCACCCTTTCCAGCCTTCTTTGCTGCTCTACGTTCATTACCCACGTCTCGCTCCCATAAATCATAACACTTCTCACACATGCAGCATACACCTTTCCCTTCAGCTTCAACGACACTCCCTTCCTCGTCAGCACGCCACTCAGTTCCCGAAACTTTTTCCATGCACATCTCACTCTAGCAACCGTTGCCGAGTCTGATCCACCTTCTCCATTCAGCATGTCTCCTAGGTACCAAAATGTTTTCACACCTTCCAGCTTCACGCCGTCTCCAAGATCCAACTCAACATTTCCTCCATCTGCAGCTCCCTCTGTGCACACCTTACACTTGAATGTAGCTGCCACACTGGTTAATGACCCTCTCAAACCACTACATTTTTGATGAACCCACTCAGCGCACATTGTACATTGAATTGAGTTCACTCCGACACCACATAGCACATGGCCACTTCCCAGTTCTTTCCACCTCACCACATGCTTTACCACTTGCCATCACCTTTGTTTTTACGATATTCACCTTCAGACCTTTCGTCTCCATACATTCCTTCCACTTGTTCATCTTCTCCTTCAGTCCATCCATACTTACTGCAATCAACACCAGATCATCTGCATAAAACAACTCCCACGGTAAACCCTCCTTTACGTTCCGAGCCAGCACCATCACAGCTACAAATAGTAGTGGACTTAGTACCGACCCCTGATGCACTCCCACCTTCACCTCAAACTCACCACGGTTCCCGTCCTTCGTCCTTACAGCTGTGCGCGCTCTTTTGTACATTGCCATCACGACTCTGATCAACCATTCCTCCACTCCTAACTTCCTCAATGCCCATGTCACTACTTCACGTGGAACCCCATCGAATGCTTTCTCCAGATCAACAAACCCAAGAAGCAACTTCTTCCTCTTCTCCATGTACTTCTCCTGCAACTGCCTCACAATAAAAAGTGCGTCTGTCATTCCTCTTCCTGGCATAAATCCAAACTGCATTTCATCAATCTTCACTTTCTTCCTTATCCTCCTCTCCAACACCCTTTCCAATACCTTCATTTCATGCTCCAATAACTTTATCGCTCGATACGAGCCACAGTCCAGGGGGTCACCTTTCCCCTTGTATAGAGGGACGAGGGTACTCAATTCCCAATCCACTGGAATGCGGCCTTCTTGCACCACCAGATTTCAGATCTCTGTCATTCTCTTCACACCCCAATTTCCCGCTGCCTTCAACATATCTCCCACAACTCCCGTCGGCCCTCCCGCTTTTCTACTCTTCATTGCTTTTATCGCTTCCTCAACTTCCTTCTCGGTTATCTTCTCTGCCGGTCCTAAAACTGGGTTACTCTCTATGTTGCCATCCCGTTCATTCTCTGCATTCAACAGTATTTCCATGTATCTCTTCCATCTTCCTTTAATTCCATCTGGGTCCACAACGATTTGTCCCACTTCATCCTTCAAGCAACTCACCCCCATCACATCAGACCTCTCTTTCGCTATCTGCTTTGCAATCCTGCATACCGCTCTCTGACCCTCTTCCAAATCCAAGCGTTCTCCGAACATTTTCCTACATGCCTCCTGCGCCTTTGCTACCTCTTTCTTTGCAGCCTTCTTGGCTGCCTTATAACTTTCATGCTCTTCCTTTTCTGCCCCCGTACCCTTCGCCTTCTGCCACTCCTTGAACTTCTTCCTCTTCTCGTCAATCTTCTTTCCAACTTCATCATCCCACCACCATGTTTCCGAGTGCCTCGGTGGTCCTTTTGTCCATCCACATACCTCACCAACGGCTCACAACAGACTATCTTTCATTGACATCCAACCACTTTCAAGCTCAACCACATCATCCTCTACCATACTCAGCCTCTCTTTTAATGCCTCCCTTACTGTCACCTATTTCAACCTCCACACCTTCATTCTCGGTTGATACTTCACCTGCCGAGCTCTCCTCGCACCTTTCACCCTTATGTCGCAGACAACCAAGTAGTGCTGTGAAACAGCCTCCTCCCCCGGGATCACCTTTGTGTCCCGGAGGTGCCCCCTATCTCACCTACGCACCATCAGGTAGTCAACGGTTGTCGTCGACCCACCTGACGTGTATGTAGCGATAAAAGCAATGAAGAGTAGAAAAGCGGGAGGGCCGACGGGAGTTGTGGGAGATATGTTGAAGGCAGCAGGAAATTGGGGTGTGAAGAGAATGACACACAACACAACAACATGCATTTTAAAGGCCATTTTCCCTGCTAGAGCGGGGGTTAGCCTAATGTGAAGAGAATGACAGAGATCTGTAATCTGGTGGTGAAAGAAGGACGCATTCCAGTGGATTGGGAACTGAGTACCCTCGTCCCTCTATACAAGGGGAAAGGTGAACCTCTGGACTGTGGCTCGTACCGAGCGATAAAGTTATTGGAGCATGGAATGAAGGTATTGGAAAGGGTGTTGGAGAGGAGAATAATGAAGAAGGTGAAGATCGACGAAATGCAGTTTGGATTTATGCCAGGAAGAGGAACGACAGACGCACTCTTTATTGTGAGGCAGTTGCAGGAGAAGTACATGGAGAAGAGGAAGAAGTTGTTTCTTGGGTTTGTTGATCTGGAGAAAGCATTCGATAGACAGGGTTCCACGCGAAGTATTGACATGGGCATTGAGGAAGTTATAAGTAGAGGAATGGTTGATCAGAGTCGTGATGGCAATGTACAAAAGAGCGCGCACAGCTGTAAGGAAGAAGGACGGGAACAGTGGTGAGTTTGAGGTGAAGGTGGGAGTGCATCACGGGTCGGTACTAAGTCCACTACTATTTGTAGCTGTGATGGAGGTGCTGGCTCAGAACGTAAAGGAGGGTTTACCGTGGGAGTTGTTGTATGCAGATGATCTGGTGTTGATTGCGGAAAGTATGGATGGACTGAAGGAAAAGATGAACAAGTGGAAGGAATGTATGGAGACAAAAGGTCTGAAGGTGAATATCGGAAAGACGAGGGTGATGGCAAGTGGTAAAGCATGTGGTGAGGTGGAAAGAACTGGGAAGTGGCCGTGTGCTGTGTGCAGGAAGGGTGTCGGAGTGAATTCCATTCAATGTACAATGTGCGCTGAGTGGGTTCATCAAAAATGTAGTGGTCTGAGAGGGTCATTAACCAGTGTGGCAGCTACATTCAAATGTTAGGTGTGCACAGAGGGAGCTGCAGATGGAGGAAATGTTGAGCTGGATCTTGGAGACGGCGTGAAGCTGGAAGGTGTGAAAACATTTTGCTACCTCGGAGACGAGCTGAATGGAGAAGGTGGATCAGACTCGGCAACGGTTGCTGGAGTGAGATGTGCATGGAAGAAGTTTCGGGAACTGAGTGGCGTACTGATGAGGAGGGGAGTGTCGTTGAAGCTGAAGGGAAAGGTGTATGCTGCATGTGTGAGAAGTGTTATGATTTATCGGAGCGACGCATGGGTCATGAATGTAGAGCAGCAATGAAGGCTGGAAAGGGTGGAAATGCGAATGGTTCGGTGGATGTGTGGAGTATCGTTGAGAGAGAGGAAGACAAATGATGAATTGCGAAAGATGATGGGAATAGAGCCTGTGATTGATGCTGTGAAGAGGAACAGGTTGAGATGGTTTGGTCATGTGTAGAGGAAGGATGAAAGTGACTGGTTGAGAAGAGTGATGGAAATTAATGTAGAAGGAAGTAGAGGACGGGGAAGACCGAGAAAGACTTGGCTAAAGATGGTGGAAGAAGAAATGTGGGCAAGGGGGTTAACAAGGAGAGATGTAGAAAATAGGGCAAAATGGAGAAGATTGTCATGGGGACCGCAACACTAACCCCTGCTCTAGCAGGGAAAATGGCCTTAAAATGCATGTTGTTGTGTGTGTTGTATGCTATGATCTATGTCATGAGAGCACATCAAATACAAGGCAATGTACAGGTAGGTAGTGGACAAAAAACGGAAACACCAACGTAAAGCCACTTAACAGGCTGTTGGGTTACAAGGTGCGGCCAGTACGGCCTGTATGTGCCGTGGCAGAGAATCCACAAGTGTCTGGAATTCTACAAGAAATTGGGTCGTGGGGGTCCACAAGAAAGTCAATCAACTCACACCTGTTTGATGGAGGTGGAAAATGCTGTCTCAGTCTCAGTCGTCGCTCCAGAATTTTTATCGAGGACTCTAAGCATGCTGGGATGTTATTTGCTTCATAAACACATGGGTCACACCTGTGTGGAATCCATTGCTTGGTATCCCTCACATACCCAGGATGGTGTTTCCATATTTTTTGTCCACGACGTAATAGAACTTGGTGAAAAAGCAGATCAGACGTCCATCTTGACTACACAACAATGCACCTTTGCATACTTGCCTTAAAGAAACCCCAAAGGCTGCTCTGTCCCATGCCAGTATGTGGCGAATGACTTCCGCAAAGGTCCTCAGGTTCCTCTGGAAAGGTGATTGCAGAACCAGGCAGCGAAGCATTTATAGAGGTCGGGCCAGAGACATGGCCTGGTGTAGCACAGTGCACCGTGCTGGTGGCGACAGGAACTGCACAGCACGAGCGGTGATAAAAATAAAGCTCATTGGTTACAACCACAGGAAATATTGTTTAAACTTTTTATATATTTGCATAATTTTCCCAAGGAGGTTGACTAGAAGGATATCCTTAAAGGTATGCACACTCACTCACACATGAGCTACCTAGCTTGGGTTGGAATCGCCAACCAGCTATAAACTGTCACCCAGGTGTTTCACATGCAAGCCAAGACATCAATGTTTGGGCCATCCGTCAAAGGGATGTTAAGACAGAGGATCTCTCTGCTAGCATTGGTCATAAGTGGACATTAAAGATGCCACAGTGTGTGTGTGTTTGCAAAGAGCTGGTGAGTTATCGCCAGCAGCCTGAACAAATTACTAATTTCTGCCCTGATTGACTGGTGGAAAAAAAACAATGGCAAACGACCCAGCACTACATTTGCCCAAAGACTGCTTCGGTAGCACTGACACTCTATCAAGAGTATGGGACATTTGATAGAATTAATTATATCAGCCTGATATTTATTATATTACAAGTATGGTGAGGGGTTGTGGAAGATGGGGATTGGGGTAAATTGTGAAAGTGGAATAATGAGAAGGTATCCGGCTTCGGTTCCGGTTCTTCTGGTTCCTCGGGCGAGTGAAGCGTACTTCGAGCTCTCCACGGCATCGAAGTTTAAGTGTTTTCCCATTCTTGTCTTTGTCAAATTTCCACTGGTTATTTTGCTGTGAACGTGTTATTGTGTGTTTCTGGTTGGTATTGGTTTGTAATTCGTACAAACTTGTGTGTAGTTAATCGTTTTCTGGGTCGTACCTCGTGCGCGGCCTGGTAACTTGGGGCTTCCCTCCCCCCGTCGGTGTTTTGTCGATTTGGGTTCTTTCCTTCACTGCATTGCTTGTTTCTTTTATTTTATTTTCTCCCACTCACCTCACCTCCCCAGACAAAGAATTCTATATTGATTCTTTCTCTCCTCCCGGACACGTTGCTTGTTCGCTCTCCTCCTCGTCTCGACTTGTGCCCCGCCCCCTGTATCTCGTTTTTCTTCCGCCTCTGCTCCTTCTTTCTCAAATCCACGTTCTCGCTTGGATACTTTTCCCAGATTGTTTTTCATGGTTTTCATGGTTCTGTTTGGATATTGTTGGAATATGTTTAAACCGCAGCCGTGATGCTGACGCCGCCCCTCCCCTCCCCCCACCCCAAATTTCCATGTTTTAAACGTTTCCCAGTGTGTACCCTGGTCAGAATAGGTACACCGTATCCCTGCGTGTCGTAAGAGACGACTAAGAGGGTTGGCGTCAGGAAGGGCATCCGGCCATAAAAAAAAACATTGCCTCAAAAAGAGAACCATGACAATGACAACTACATATGGGCAGGGTACAGCCCGAAGTGGAGATCGGTTTCTGAGGTTTGGGACATGGAATGTAGGGACAATGACAGGGAGATCAGGAGATGTGGTGGAAGTATTGGTCAGAAGAAGAGTGGACATATGTTGTGTGCAAGAGACGAGATGGAAGGGAAGTGGTGTGAGAATGGTGAAGGGTAGGCAGGGACAGAAATACAAGTCTGTGTGGCAAGGGTGCCCGGAGGGCGTGAATGGTGTTGGTGTCCTGTTTTCTGAGGAGTTTGAAGACAGTGTGGTGAGTGTGACTAGAGTGAGTGATAGGTTGATGATGGTGAAAATGATGATTGGAAAGCTCTTGTTGAACGTCATCTCGGGATATGCTCCGCAGGTTGGTCGGAGCGATGAAGAGAAGGACAAGTTCTGGTGTGCGATAGAGAAGCTGATGGAAAACATGAAAGATGAGTAAGTTGTTGTGGTGGGAGGAGACCTGAATGGACATGTGGGAAGGAGTATGGATGGTTTTGAGGGAGTTCATGGGGGTTACGGATATGGTGTGAGAAATGGAGAAGGTGAAAGGATTTTGGAGTTTGCTGATGGAGCTGATTTGTTGATTTGTAATACTCAGTTCCAGAAAGAGGATAATAAGCTTGTTACATACACGTCAGGTGCATCGACGACAACCGTTGACTACCTGATGGTGTGTAGGCGAGATAGGGGGCACCTCCGGGACACAAAGGTGATCCCGGGGGAAGAGGCTGTTTCACAGCACCACTTGGTTGTCTGCGACATAAGGGTGAAAGGTGCGAGGAGAGCGCGGCGGGTGAAGTAACAACCAAGAATGAAGGTGTGGAGGTTGAAAGAGGTGACAGTAAGGGAGGCATTAAAAGAGAGGCTGAGTAGGGTAGAGGATGATGTGGTTGAGCTTGAAAGTGGTTGGATGTCAATGAAAGCTAGTCTGTTGGGAGCCATTGGTGAGGTATGTGGATGGACAAAAGGACCACCGAGGCACTCGGAAACATGGTGGTGGGATGATGAAGTTGGAAAGAGGATTGACGAGAAGAGGAAGAAGTTCAAGGAGTGGCAGAAGGCGAAGGGTACGGGAGCAGAAACAGCAGAGCATGAAAGTTATAAGGCAGCCAGGAAGGCTGCAAAGAAAGAGGTAGCAAAGGCGCAGGAGGCATGTAGGAAAATGTTCAGAGAACGCTTGGATTTGGAAGAGGGTCAGAGAGCGGTATTCAGGATTGCAAAGCACATAGCGAAAGAGAGGTGTGATGTGATGGGGGTGAGTTGCTTGAAGGATGAAGTGGGACAAATCGTTGTCGACCCAGATGGAATTAAAGGAAGATGGAAAAGATATATGGAAATGCTGTTGAATACAGAGAATGAATGGGATGGCAACATAGAGAGTAACCCAGTTTTAGGACCGGCAGAGAAGATAACTGAGAAGGAAGTTGAGGAAGCGATAAAAGCAATAAAAAAAAATAAAAAACCACCTTTAGAGGCCATTTTTCCCCGCAAGCGGGGGTTGGCCTTTTTCGGGAACTGTGGTTGTTGTTGTTTTTCGGTCCCCTTTTTGAAGCAATGTTTTACGGCCGGATGCCCTTCCTGACGCCAACCCTTTTTGCCGCCTTTAACGACAAGCAGGGAATTACCAGTGAACTGGTACTCAATTTGCCGACCTCGGAAGGATGACAGGCTGAGTCAACCCCCCTGGCGTTAATTCAGCAATTGACCGGGATTCAAACCCAGGATCCTAGGATCCTAAGCCGGCACCCGAGCCGCTAGCCCAACACCAGGGTTCTTCGATGATAGCGATAAAAGCGATAAAAGCAATGAAGAGTGGAAAAGCGGGAGGGCCGACGGGAGTTGTGGGAGATATGTTGAAGGCAGCAGGAAGTTGGGGTGTGAAGAGAATGACAGAGATCTGTAATCTGGTGGTGAAAGAAGGCCGCATTCCAGTGGCTTGGGAACTGAGTACCCTCGTCCCTCTATACAAGGGGAAAGGTGACCCTCCGGAGTGTGGCTTGTACCGAGCGATATAGTTATTGGAGCATGGAATGAAGGTATTGGAAAGGGTGTTGGAGAGGAGGATAAGGAGGAAAGTGAAGATCGACGAAATGCAGTTTGGATTTATGCCAGGAAGAGGAACGACAGATGCGCTTTTCATTGTGAGGCAGTTGCAGGAGAAGTACATGGAGAAGAGGAAGAAGTTGTTTTTTGGGTTTGTTGATCTGGAGAAAGCATTCGATAGGGTTCCACGCAAAGTATTGACATGGGCATTGAGGAAGTTAGGAGTGGAGGAATGGTTGATCAGAGTAGTGATGGCAATGTACAAAAGAGCTGCACAGCTGCACGTGATGTCAGCACAGCTCGGCACAGCTGTAAGGATGAAGGACGGGAACAGTGGTGAGTTTGAGGTGAAGGTGGGAGTGCATCAGGGGTCGGTACTAAGTCCACTACTATACTGAAACGCAAAAGAAACTTACCACCTTTGAAACCTTTAAATATCAACAATAACACTGCGTGTAGTAAATGTGTGAACTTATTTGTGGACAATAGTGTCCTCACTGTCAGACAAAACGGTCACGGATGGTCACTTGAACCTTCAATGGTCACTTCATAGCACAGCTGTTGATCAGCCGTTTTGACTGTCAGTGATTAGCCAAGGGGTACGGGATGATTTTAATGAGCTGCACGTGATGTCTTGATATTGGCTTTAAAAAGGCCAGTGCAAAATGGGCATTTCAATCAACATGCCACGATTGTCAAGGGATCAACGGCAGCGTGCCCTGGGCATGCTGCAAGGCGGACTGAGCTACCGTGAGGTGGCACGTCGCCTTGGCTGTTCACACCAGAGGATATCGGCCTTGACTCATTGCTTGACTCATCGCTGAAACAGAACCTTGACTCATCGCTGAAAGCGACCTCGTTCCACTGCGCCAAGGTCCACCGCTGATGCTGCTGGCACCATCTCTGTCGGTTGCGGCGATGGGCAGCCGTCATCACGGGCCCTCTGTATGGTCTTCTGGCAGTCAGACCATAGTCATGCAGTCGTCTTCGTGCAGTATCATTGGAGATCCGTGGGTTTGCACGCCCCGGAGTTTCTGCCGCAGTGCGGGATGCTGGACGGAATCGATCCCGCAGGTGACTTCGGACCATCTGCCTGTCCTGCCTTGCAGTGGTGACTCTTGGCCTCCCTGATCGAGGTCTGTCATCTGCAGAGTTGGGGAGGGTGTCTCTGTCCACCAGGGCCGATATTGTCTGGTGTGAACAGCCAAGGCGACGTGCCACCTCACGGTAGCTCAGTCCGCCTTGCAGCATGCCCAGGGCACGCTGCCGTTGATCCCTTGACAATCGTGGCATGTTGATTGAAATGCCCATTTTGCACTGGCCTTTTTAAAGCCAATATCAAGACATCACGTGCAGCTCAATAAAATCATCCCGTACCCCTTGGCTAATCACTGACAGTCAAAATGGCTGTTCAACAGCTGTGCTGTGAAGTGACCATTGAAGGTTCAAGTGACCATCCGTGACCGTTTTGTCTGACAGTGAGGACACTATTGTCCACAAATAAGTTCACACATTTACTACACGCAGTGTTATTGTTGATATTTAAAGGTTTCAAAGGTGGTAAGTTTCTTTTGCGTTTCAGTATATTTGTAGCTGTGATGGAGGTGCTGGCTCAGAACGTAAAGGAGGGTTTACCGTGGGAGTTGTTGTATGCAGATGATCTGGTGTTGATTGCGGAAAGTATGGATGGACTGAAGGAAAAGATGAATAAGTGGAAGGAATGTATGGAGACAAAAGGTCTGAAGGTGAATATCGGAAAGACGAAGGTGATGGCAAGTGGTAAAGCATGTGGTGAGGTGGAAAGAACTGGGAAGTGGCCGTGTGCTGTGTGCAGGAAGGGTGTCGGAGTGAACTCCATTCAATGTACAATGTGCGCTGAGTGGGTTCATAAAAAATGTAGTGGTCTGAGAGGGTCATTTACCAGTGTGGCAGCTACATTCAAATGTAAGGTGTGCACAGAGGGAGCTGCAGATGGAGGAAATGTTGAGTTGGATCTTGGAGACGGCGTGAAGCTGGAAGGTGTGAAAACATTTTGCTACCTCGGAGACATGCTGAATGGAGAAGGTGGATCAGACTCGGCAACGGTTGCTCGAGTGAGATGTGCATGGAAGAAGTTTCGGGAACTGAGTGGCGTGCTGATGAGGAGGAGAGTGTCGCTGAAGCTGAAGGGAAAGGTGTATGCTGCATGTGTGAGAAGTGTTATGATTTATGGGAGCGAGACATGGGTAATGAACGTAGAGCAGCAACGAAGGCTGGAAAGGGTGGAAATGCGAATGGTTCGATGGATGTGCGGAGTATCGTTGAGAGAGAGGAAGACAAATGATGAATTGCGAAAGATGATGGGAATATTGCCTGTGATTGATGCTGTGAAGAGGAACAGGTTGAGATGGTTTGGTCATGTGTTGAGGAAGGATGAAAGTGACTGGTTGAGAAGAGTGATGGAAATTAATGTAGAAGGAAGTAGAGGACGGGGAAGACCGAGAAAGACTTGGCTAAAGATGGTGGAAGAAGAAATGCGGGCAAGGGGGTTAACAAGGAGAGATGCAGAAAATAGGGCAAAATGGAGAAGATTGTCATGGGGACCGCAAGGCTAACCCCCCGCTCTAGCAGGGAAAATGGCCTTAAAATGCATGTTGTTGTTGTTGTTGTTGAAGAATGAGAAGGGGAAGGAAGGGGAAGCATACCGGGAAGGTTAGGAGAGGAAAATTAGTAAAAAGTGAGGGAATGGGCATGTATTTGGCATATGGTTGGGTGGTTGGAGAGTGGGGAGGGATGATGTTCCAAGAGAATGGCCTTTGAATACACAATAAGGAAACAGCTCCATCATGCTCGCCAATAAAATGTTCTATTAAGGGATGGGGAACATACTGGCATTGGAAAAGGGTTGAAAAAGAGCCTGTGAGGATTTTATCATCACAGCAAAAGAATATAAAAAAGTTCTTCACTTAGTTCTGCTCTTGAAATGTATGACATCATTAAAAAAAATTTTTTATCATTGTCATCATCAAAATCCCACATGCTTTAGAAATATCAATTGTACCAGGTGCATTCAATCCAGTTCCAGGCCCCATGGTCGGGATGTAAGGTGTTTGGGGTGCGCGCCCTGCATGACCCCTCGTGATGTCATAGTTGGCAACGCCGTGGGTATAACCTCCAATTGGAGGCCGCACAGGAGATGCAGAAGCGACAGCTGCCGGGGGTGGAGTGCCTCGAATCAGCGGGCTGAAAGCAGTGGACTGCAGGGCTGGTGTAGCTACAGTTAGGGGAAAAGATAATTCGAGAGGATGCAGGTGGAGATGAAGGCCTAAAACACCAAAGGAATTTAAAACAAAAATAACATTTGATGCTTTAACGCATCTACCTCAACATTGCTCCTTCACCTTTAGTGGCCCTAACTGTGAGAAAATTTATTTTGATATATCTCGGAATTAGAGGAGAAAAACATAATTTAAGAATAAGAATAAAAGCTTTAATGCAGTAAAACAGAAAAAAAAATTCCCAAAAAAATTCCCCAAAACAATTCCTGGATCTGGAATAATATCCTGAGCTACACCAAAAACTAATCAATTCTTCCTTATCCCAAGGGCAATCATCCCACCAACGTTCATCCAAATGCGTTCAGAACTTTTCCAGATATCTTGTTCACGAACACAAGAACATACACACACACACACACACACACACACACACACACACACAAACACACACACACACACACACACACACACACACACACACACACACACACACACACACACACACACACACGATCGAATGCATTACTCCCTGGTGGGAGTAATAAAACATTAGAACATGGTAATCTTAGGAAGGGTGTAAACTTGCTAGGAAAATCTGCCCCATTGTGAGTGATTCAGAAACAACACTTCAAGTTTACACTCTTCCTTGCAATATAGTCAGCGTAGGAACTGTTCTGATGTGTTCAGAAGTGTGTGAGACACTTGCTCTTGCGCTTGTTGTGGAATTGTTTTCCCGTTGGAGGAACCAGCTGTAATCACCCATCATGTTTGGGTTGAACCGGCCTTGATACCTAGTTTCCATGACCTAAATGTCTTGGTGGAACCTTTCGCTATGCTCATCGCTTACCTCACCCAGATTAGGTGCGAAGAAATCAAGATGAGAATGCAAGAAGTGCATTTTAAGAGACATCCTACAGCCTACATCCGACACTGATAGGTATTTAGAATGTTGTCCACTAATTCAGCATACTGTTCAGCTCTATGGTTCTCAAGAAAGTTCTGCACAACCAACACAAATGCTTCCCATGCTGCAAACTCAAGTGGGTTCAGTTTATTTTTGAACTCGGGATCACACATCAGTTCTCGGATCTGGGGCCCAACGAAAATGCCTGCTTTGAGTTTAGCATCAGTTTTCTGTGCGCCAAACTTCTCTCTGAGATATTGGAAGCCATTACCGTCGTGATCCAATGCCTTTACAAAGTTTTTCATAAGGCCAAGTTTGATGGGAAGTGGTGGAAGGTAGATTTTTTTTCTGGGTCTACCATGGCGTATGATGCACATTGTACCTGCCAACTTTGTGTTCATGCCTTTCAGGCCGGTCTTTTACAACATAATGATTGCTGTCATCACGGCTGTTCCATAGGCACATGAAGCACATGTATTCTGTGTACCCCAGCTGCAGTCCTAGGAGAAGAGAAATCACTTTTAGATCACCGCAAATGTTCCACTTATGATCTGAGTAATTAACCACTTTTAGAAGGATTTACATGGACCCTTACGTCTCCTTCATGCCGACAGCACGAGCTACAGGAACAGAAGGTTTTTTGTTACCATTGTGCAACAAAACAGCTTTGAGGATCACTTTGCTGGAGTCTATGAAGAGTCTCCATTCATCAGACACATGTTTGTTTCCGAGTTCATGCATTAGGCCATTAACATCAGCAAAGAAACAAACATCATTTTCTATCTTAAAAAAGGCAGCTAAGTTTGTGTGGCGGTCAAGGACGTGGGATATTTTGGTTCCTTCCTCGAGGAGATTCCATTGCCGTAGTCTGGAGCCCAACACTTCAGCCTTCTCCTTTGACAATGACAGGTCTCTCACCAGATCGATTAATTCCTCTTGATTTAGCAAGTGTGGCTTCTTTTCGTCAGACTCGGGTTCGTACAGTTCATCAATATCACCCATAGCATCGTCAGAGTTGTCCTCGCTTTAATCTGCAGCAGCTTCTGGTGAAACTGGCACAGGAGAATCCAAGTCATGGGGGACCAGCTTCAGAGCAGACTTACAATCTGGATATACAATTTTTGACTTGTTTTTCGTTGAGAACCCAGCAATATTTGTCATACAAAAGTAGCGGTCAGTGATGATTTGTTGGCTCATGCCATATCATTGGCACAGCAAAAGGCATTCCCTTCCTTTTGCCACTCAACCACTGCGGAAGCCCTGAGTTACACACAGTGCAGCAAACATGAGGTGCCCAGCTCTTGTCTTGGTCTCCAACTTTACATTCAAAATAATATTTGTAAGCAGCTTTCTCCATCTTGGTAAGGTTCTTGCGCTGGCTACATGGAGTGTATTTCCCACAGATATAACAAAAGTTATCAGGGCGATTCACCCAGCCTCACCTATTCATGATGCCTGTAGTAACATATGCCTAACCTAAAAATATACAGAAAAATATATTAAGTTATAACCTGAAAATATATAGATTAGTAAGGGAAACATATGAAAATCTGTTAACTAAATTGTTACCAAAAAATTTCTTCACCAATATGTTTGTAAAGGTGTGTAATAACATGTGTTAAAATGTTGAAGGTCAACTCCCGTGGGAAACCCAGAAAAAAAGCTATTGAATTCGGGTACCGAAAAATTATTTTCGAGAATTTTTTTTTTTTTTAATCGGCCCTTAAGTAACTTATGAGGGGTCAAATAAGGGTTTTTCATGATTCTGAGTTGATTGTTAACATTTATATTTCACCACAGACACTCCTTTGTGGAAAAATAATTTCTAAATATATCTCATTTTCTACTTTGCAGGACATGGAGTCTAGCAATATGGATGAAGACGTTACTCCACCCGTGCTCAATTGCTTCATCTGTGCACGCTCGGATACACCAGCTGAAAGGCTCATACAGGCAACTCCAAAGGGATACTCAACTTTATTGAAACAAGCAGAAACTGTCGAAAATGTTACTGTTGTGGAACGTATGAAGGAGGCTCAAAAGGAAGGAAAACTGAGGTACCACCAGAAGTGTAAAAATGATCTGTACAACAACTTTGTTGCAACCACCAAGAAGTCAGCTCAAGCATCAAAGGCAGAGAAAGAGTCATCAAAGTTGAAGAGAAGACGCACTACTTGTGAGTTCAGTTCATCAACTGGCTGCAGTTCTAGAAGATCACAGTCAGTTGACCTCCTGTATAAGGATGTATGCATTCTTTGCAACCAACCAGCCCAGCTCTACAAAAATAATCCAGCACAAGCTAGAAAGAAATACAGAGTGCCAGATAATTTGACTGCAGATACACTGAAGGCAAGCTTGCTGAAGACAGCACGGAGTCGCGGGGATGACTGGGGCACTGAAGTCACTGGACGCCTGGAAGGGATCAACGACTTGGTAGCAGAAGAAACACTGTACCATTTGCGATGCAAACTTATGTTTGCGAGAGGTGACAGTTTGTCCAAGACTGATGAGGAAGGAAAAAGGAAGAGAGGACAGAGGAGTATTGATGAGGAGCGAGAGGCAGTTTTTATTGAATTCTGCGAATGGTTAGACTCAGAATTAGAGCATGGGGTAATGAACATGGACCAAGTCCATGAAAAGCTGCAGGAGTTTGATCAGTCACCAGAGAAGAGCCTTTCTTATTCAAAGCATTCCGTTTTAACTCCGTTTAACTCCGTTAATTAACTCCGTTTCCGGTGACATAGTCATAATTTCGGTCTTCGAGGCCGGCCGATAGGCAAAGTGTGACCAGAAGGGACGAGGTTCTCCTGACCACGTGGCCCTCGACTTGGTGGGGTTTGTCCGCACAATATGGGCGCTTCCAGGATGAACTTTAGCCGGGGAGCGTTTGGGCGCCCCGGTCTGATACTGCCGCCCACGCGCATAACAACTTGTGAGTGCACGTGGGTCCCGGCGGTCCCACTGGCCTAGCGCTACCATGTTTAGACAGCGAACTCCGTCCCCGGGCACCACGTCTGACTCTCTTATTCAGTGAGACATGGCGACGTGGGCACGGTAGGACACCCGCGGAGCCCCGGCGGACCGGGGACGCGCGAGCCTACGCGTCAGCGTGCTACGGTGGAATCAACGGCTTCAGCCACGGCCGGGCCGATACTCGGCCCGGTCGCCCCGGAAATGAACTGGTTCGACGCCCACGCTAGAGAGGTCGCGGGCGACTGAGATGTATTAACCAATTAATTAATTAATTTGAGACGTCCGATTCCTAGTGTTTGGAAGTTTGGAAGAGCTTGACCCTAGCCTTCCCCTTGCGAGGGCAAGGAGGAACTTAACGCTTGACACTTAAGCTTAGTTTGAAGTACACCCTGACCAGCGCTCACGGTGGGACGGCAAGGCAACCAGAAGGGACGAGGTTCTCCTGACCACGTGGCCCTCGATCTGGGAAGCGAGAGGCGTTCCGTTAGTGGACGCGCCCCTCGCGCCCGACTTTAGCTTTAGCTTTAGCTCTAGCTCTTTCACGAGCCTCGATTCAGTATACAAAAAACAAAAACAAAAAAAAAAAACATTGGCTAAAAATAAAACTTCTAGAGAAATACGAAGACACCTTGTATTTCACAACACAGGAAAGAAGGGCAGATGTACTCTGTCTCAAAGATGGCACCGACAATATTCTGCGAGGGCATCATGCTAATCTTGACCATGGAGATGAGAAGACTCAGATCATAAAGACGGCACTCAAGTTCATATCCAATGATATTGCCTTGATTGATTTAGGTCCAAAGTCATACCCCACCACACACAGTATGACTGACATCGATAGTCAGCTGACACTTGTTCCTGCAAGCCTTCAGATGTTCTTGAGACCGATTGTCAAGACAGACGAAAGAGTTGCTGTTTGGGGGCAGAATTTTATTAAGGCCTGTCGACCTCGGTCTGGAGTATTGCCACACCAAATGGGGCTTGCCATACAACTTGATCATAGATTTGGGTCAAAATGGATGCTCAACAAGTTCCACCGGCTGGGATACACTGAGTCTTACACGGAGACACAAAACTACAAATACTGCTTCCTTAATAGTAGGAGTGGAGATGATGTTCCAGATACTTCTGGCACTCTTGACACCATTGTGGAAGAAACCGATGAACAGATCAATGATGAGGTTGCGGTTGATGCTGCGCTTGAGGATCAATCAGTGATGACAGCCAAAGTGCCAGCCAGTGAAAGTGAATTGTCAAGTAATGATCAGGTGGTCTTTATGGAGGTTGGGGAAACAAACAATGCAGTCACTCAGTTTGTTGGAGACGATATAGATTTAAACATTGTCTCTATTCACGGAAACACTCCCTTTCACTCAATGGGTTGGATCGAAGTCACCTCTCCGGCACCACCTTTGCCAGATCCTCTCCGGCACCACCTTCTCCGACATCTTCCTTGACACAGAAGCCACCAAGGAAACAGTGATTCAGGCTGGTACTGCGATTTTCAAGTACATTTACCATGGACGAGATACTACATTGGGTGAAATTCGGTACAACATGTTCTCAAGGAAGGCAGCGGCAGGAGTGATCAAACCAGAGACTCTACCTCCAACAGAGGGTGCAGCTGCACAACATTCACTCCGTGCCTACCTGCAGACCCGGGACTGGATCCTTCTACAGAGCATGTCTCTGAACCCCAGTGACTATGGATGGACAATAGGTGTGCATGGGTATGAGCCAGTTCCAACACTGGACCCCACGGCTCCTGAGGAGCTATTGCAGTTCACGAGCTGTAATTGTCATGGAGATTGCAGCAACCGGCGATGCAGCTGCAAGAAGAATGGGGTCACGTGCATCTCGGCCTGTGGAGTCTGTAATGGCATTACATGCAGAAACTGCAGTCATGATGTTGTTGAGTCTGAAGAAGACATAGACAATGACTGTTGAAACTTCTGACATTGTGAATGAGAAATAACTCTTGAGTATTATATATGTATGTGAAATAAAAGCTACTTTGTGTGTAAATGTAAAAGTGAAAATATAAATGTTAACAATCAACTCAGAATCATGAAAAACCCTTATTTGACCCCTCATAAGTTACTTAAGGGCCGATTAAAAAAAAAAAAATTCTCGAAAATAATTTTTCGGTACCCGAATTCAACAGCTTTTTTTCTGGGTTTCCCACAGGAGTTGAACTTCAACATTTTAACACATGTTATTACACACCTTTACAAACATATTGGTGAAGAAATTTTTTGGTAACAATTTAGTTAACAGATTTGTGAAATATCTCATAAAATGCCCTTACTAGATACTATTAGCATGGTATGCATTCCAAACTTTATACATTCTTAAAATGTATACATTGCATTTAAACAGTTTAGTATCAAGTTATTAACTCTTCTCAGCACGGAAGCGGCATGCAAAATTATAATGCCGCGTGGAAAGTTTTACTTAAAAATTCATAGCTTGGTCAGTTTTCATCCATATTTAATAATTTAAAGTGCATTCTAAAGCTCGTTTTATGAGAAATAATATTCTACAACAGTTGTATTGCTATAATTGAAACAAAAAATACAAAAAATAATTTCTGAGCAGTTGATCACTCAAAATCACCCACCAGGGCAAGCTACTATAATTGGATCATATGTATAACTCAAAATCCTGACGTGCTGAGAATATTCTGACTTCAGATTCAGAATTAGCATACTTGATTTAGTCTACAACATATGTTTCTACCCCAGTAGCAAAATCTTTGTTGTCCAGTGTAATTGGTGGTTGAATTCAGTGACCAGATATGCAAATCCTTTTCAAATTTCAAGTCAATGGGATGAAAATTGAGGATTTTAGAAATTTGACAAAGTTGGTGACCTTTGGCCTATGTTGACCTATTAACCTTTTGACCCCAAAAACAATAGGCTTCTTGCTTATGACCAACTCTACCATTTGGTGAAGTTTTGTGAAGTTGAAAATTGTGACCTGTAGGTGACTGACATACAGACACAGACAGACAAACAGACAGAATAACGCACAAGACAAAGCAATATACTTTTAAAATCTCCGATTTTTGCAAGTAATAATGCACTGGGAAAACTCAATTACGCTTAAAGCAGGTTCAAAACCCCAAAGACATGTGTCTTGTACCAAGTCAAATAGACATGTTATGAAGACGATACAAAATGGCAATAATTTGAATTGGAAATATTTGTTTGCTTTGCTGACATGACAGATGGAGCATGGCTCAGCTTGCCAAATATTCACATCGTGCTACAAGACCTATAGCAATACAAACAATTTGAATAAAACGACTAGTTTAAGTATACAGGCCAATGAGAGTATTTTGTACAAGTTACAACACAGTGAGCATTGGAAAAGGGTATTTTACATTCATAGTCTACAGATGAGGTACTGCGGTACACTCCTAAACGTGACAGCACTTCATCGCGGTTGGTACACAATGGTACATGCTGCATCCTTGCTTCACATTCAGCATTTACAAAGGATATATCACGGACAAACTACTATAGGGTGCAACCAGCTACCTGTGAAGGCCGGAGCAGCTGCCCGGGCATAGTTGGTTATGGGTGGTCCAGGCAGAGAAGCATGCATCGGTGACATGGTCAGTGAAGATGCTATCGGAGGTGGGTCTTGTGTGATATTGGTGGGTAGAGGCCTGGGGCTAGCTGTAGAGAAATGCACAGCAGCAGCTGTTTTGCAAGGGCAGACACTACAATGCAAATACAAAGCATATGCATTTATTTTATACTAGTGCATTGTGGTTGCATCTCTGCAAGCAGATAGATAAATCACTTAAATGAACTGAAGAGCTCAAAGAACACTTTACCACACATAGTCTAGTGAAAAGGGACATGGGAAGGTTCTTTTAAGCTCTTGCTCTGCATTTCCAAGCACAATCTATATTTCTTACACACCACCATTTTGTCTGAATCTCGATATTCCTTAACACTAAGAGCGCGAGCAACACATTTGATTGGTCGAGATGGCGTAAAATGGCGTACATTTTGTCCAAGTACAGTCCTGCTAAACTGGAGGTTTTTGGAAGTAGAAACAAGATGATGTATGTGGTATAATGTTCTAGTATACAAGTCAACTGAAATAAAATAAAGGGCTGTAGGAAAAAAAAGAAGATTTTGAAATAAGTTTACCGCTGTTGACGCAGGATGGTTTACACCACCTTATTTAACACGTTACATTAATTATTTGTGCGTGCTGTTTGTGTCCTTTATGACGTCTTTACAATAATAATATAATAATAATGCATTTATTTTATATAGCGCTTTTCAGGAAGCCCAAAGACGCTTTGACAGAGTGCAAAACATAATGCATAGCAAAACATAAAAACAATTGCAAAAAAGAAGAATCAATAGGGAAATATTCAAAGCACAAAGGAGGGAGAAGGAGAGGAGATAGTCAGGGGTTAGATGCTGTGGGTTAAATGTTGAATGCAGTGTTGAACAGGTGGGTCTTGAGTGATGTTTTGAATGTGGTGAGTGAGGAGGAGTCTCTGATGGTATGAGGTAGCGAGTTCCAGAGGGTGGGAGCAGCGATGGAGAAGGCCCTGTCCCTACAGGTCGCATTCCTACAGGTCGCACAATATCTGCCAGCAACCCTCTTATGTTTAAACTGCCAAAAACAAAACTCTCTGCAAACATTCACTCCTTCATTCCTCTTTTCTCCCGCCTCTGGAACAAACTCCCACACTCTCTTCAATCCCACTCCTCCCGCCAGGTCTTTAAAACAGCTGTTCACCAGGAAGATTCCTGTTTGGAATGATTTTCAATTTTATTTGACTGCCAGACAGGCAGACAGACTAAAACAATGACATTACTCCTCTGTGTGCATGCGTAACCGGAACGACATTCCGTACAATTTGCCAAATTCAGAGTCAAAGTACTGCTAAACTGCAAATTTGTGTTCCGATTTGTTTGTGTTCCGATTCATGTTCTACAGTGTTTAAAATATAAAATTCAATTGAAATGAAGTTGTTCCCTGATCATAAACCGACGTCTGCAGACAGACAAAGGCACCCAATTGCCGAATCCTGCTTATCGCTTCACACGTGTGGGGTAATGAGTGAGCAGTATGAGCACTTTATTTATTCACAGTACAACCTTTGCCCCCTCTCCTGGCTGAGCAAACAAGACTCCATTAGCAGACTTTTGCCATTTTTCCATTGAATAAAATAAATAATTTTGGCGGCAATGTCAGAAGCATGTGAATTTAACATGCTATGCACACAAGTAAGAAAATATTGAGGTGGAGAGAGATTTCAAGAGTGTGGTTTCCCCCCTTTCACCCTGCTCACCAAGTCCTCATTAGATTCGGGAATATTTCGGTTACATAAGATTTCATTTTCAGTCGAACAAATGAAACAGAACAACAATAAGACATTAAAAAGCCATGTCATAATCCATGCCATATTATCGGTTGTTTACGCAAACGTGGAAATTTGCGTAAACACAGTAATTTCTCATGCCTGGTATCACAGCTATTCGATGATTATAATTCACCCCCAAATCTGGCCTGATTTTGACAAATATTTTTTACCACTTGCATTTTATTTGCTAGTAGTTTTCATTAGATTGCAGCAATCACATTTTTCTTTAAACTGTTCCGCTTACAGTAGGGACTGGCAACAATTACTACTTACTACAAACTACTACTATTACTACTACTACTACTACTACTACTACTACTACTACTACTACAGGCCTTATTATTCCCACATTTTTGTGGGATTGGCTTGTTTTTGTTGGCCCAAGTGTGCCGTCCACCAGGTGTTTTTGGCCAAAGTCTTCACAAAAAAACTAACCACGCCTGTATTTGACTGCAGTTGATTTGAGCAGGAAATTTTTATTAGTCCCCTACCGGTGTACACCGGAGGGGACTATAGGTTTGCACTCCGTCCGTCAGTCCATCACGCAAAGAACAGTTTTCCGGACTTTTTTTTCTAAACTCTTAATGCTAATGATTTCAAAGTTGGTACATGGTTTCCTCATGATAAGTTACAGATCAAGTTCAAACTTCACGACGTTTCGATTATTTTTGACAAAGTTATGGCACTTTGAACTTTGGTAATTTCCCCAACAGTTTTCCGGATGACAGACTGCCGGTAGGGGACATGTATTGCAGCGCAATACTCAGAATGTTTGTTTATTACCTTCGCAAAAGCGGAAGGTTATGTTTTGATCGCTGTGTATTTATTTGTATGTCTGTGTGTGTGTATGTTAATCGCATAACTCAAAAAGTATTCAACCGAATTGCATGAAATTTGGTGGGATGATTGGTTATTATACGGGACACATTTGATTAGATTTTGGGAAACAGATTTGCTCAAATTCTGACTATTTTTAACTCGATCGTATTTCACTCAAAGTTATGAGCGACTGAAGAAGAAGATGTCCATCCAGGACGTCATCACTATAACGCGATCTCCCGCGATCATTTCAACCTCAAAAAAAATTATAATTGCAGATTTGACAATAGATGAGGCATATTAACAAACGAATGAAACAGATTTGCTCAAATTCTGACTATTTTTAACTCGATCGTATTTCACTCAAAGTTATGCGCGACTGAAGAAGAAGATGTCCATCCAGGACGTCATCACTATAACGCGATCTCCCGCGATCATTTCAACCTCAAAAAAAATTATAATTGCAGATTTGACAATAGATGAGGCATATTAACAAACGAATGAAACAGATTTGCTCAAATTCTGACTATTTTTAACTCGATCGTATTTCACTCAAAGTTATGAGCGACTGAAGAAGAGGATGTCCATCCAAGACGTCATCACTATAACGCGATCTCCCGCAATCATTTCAACCTCAAATGAAATTCAAATTGCAGATTTGTCAATCGGGGAGGCATATTAACAGACGAATGAAACAGATTTGCTCAAATTCTGATTTTTAAAAATCGATCGCATTTCACATAAAGTTTCACATCGCATACACTCCCATGCCAAGTACAGAACAGTAGCTGCGGCGAAGGTATGCGCTCTACCGAGTGCCCGGATTCTAGTTCAGGATGTTGTCGATAACTTGCCTCTCGTCATCTGAACTGGATTTTCAGATGTCGTCTGGATGCCTGCCTGAAATTAATGAATGGACAGTAAACATCCCATGGTGCATATCAAACTAAGCATTCTGAGTATTGCGGTGCAATACATGTCCCCTACCGGCAGTCTGTCGTCTGGAAAACTGTTGGGGAAATTACCAAAGTTCAAAGTGCCATAACTTTGTCAAAAATGATCGAAACGTCGTGAAGTTCGAACTTGATCTGTAACTTATCATGAGGAAACCATGTGCCAAGTTTGAAATCATTAGCATTAAGAGTTTAGGAAAAAAGTCCGGAAAACTGTTCTTTGTGTGACGGACTGACAGACGGAGGGACGGAGTGCAAACCTATAGTTCCCTCCGGTGTACACCGGGAGGGGACTAATAAAGGAGACCACCGTGCACTCGTGTTCTGGCCAAATTCCAGTTACCTGCCTTAGTTTCACTTTTAACGAGAGGGGCTGCTGGCTGCGATGCCTGTCGAAACATCACGTTTCTTACTGCTTTCAAGACATACCAATGATAGTTAATACAGTAGTTATACACAAGGTACAGGTGGATAGGTGGACAGGAAATAAAATTAAAACTAGAAAATAGAATTTGCCGTGAATGCATCAATGGATATGCCTCTGCCCGTGTTAGATGTCAACCCACTGTTACGTTTGATATTGATTAAAGGTAACATGAGAGAGAGTGCAAGAGAGAAAATAGATAAATAGAATAGAGAAAAAAAATCAGATGCTTCTAACTCAATTTATGATCAGCAAAATGATTTTCAAAGGGCACACAACCTTTGACCTGTTGAACCCAAACTTTAATCAGTTAATCTTTGTATCCCAAGACATACTTGTGGAAAGTTTGGTTGAAATCCCTTCTGTGGTTCACAAGTTATTGTGGTAACAAAGACTTTCAATTAAAGGTCACATGGCATGACCTTTGACCTTTTGAGCCCAAAATCGAATCAGTACATCTTCATAGGACAGTACATACTTGTACCAAGTTTGGTCAAAATCCCTTCAGCGGTTCACAAGTTATTGCAGTAACGAAAATTCACTACGACGCACAGCTGGACGGACAATCCAAAAACCTAATACCTCCAGCGCCTACAGCTGCAGAAGCATAAAATTGACAAGAGGAAAATCAAAATTAGTTTGACTGGTCGATTGTGTGTGATCCCCTTTTTATTTTTGAAAAGGAAATTTCATTTTTATTATTTATTTTTGTATGCAAAATCTTAAGCTCATGGAAGGCCGAGGGGATAGAGGGCAAAAAAGGCAACATACGGACAGTGGGGCAGGTGGGCAAAAAAGCAAAGCAATTAGGAGATAAGAGGGAAAGGGTGGGTTAGGATGCGTTAATGGGGATATATTGCAGGTAGCAATGGGGAAGTGATATGAGATGGTGGTGTGCTGCCAAATCGAGGTTCTAGAGGGAACAGTAGAATTGAGCAGCCTCAGCAAGGGATTTGACAAAAACATGAGAATAGAGGAACAAAACAGTGGAGGTGTACAGTCGACCATGGATCTTGGAAGTTTAACCAATGGTAGGTTACTGGAAGACCGCATGCTTCGGTCGGTGGGCTGAGAGAACAGAGGAAGCAAAACCAGAGGAAAGGACATTTAAAAAAAAAAAAAAACAGAGGCCACAAACCTGGCTGCGATGCGATGCAATGCAATGTGAGGACAGCATGCCTTGTGTTTCTGCCTCATCGCAAAAGATGCTAATAATATTGAGAGCTTCAGATTTTACAGAATCCAGGATAGATGTGATACTGGGGCCCAGGAACATAGGGGAGGGTGGTATTCCAATGAGTTCCAGGCAAAGGCCATGTGGGTTGTGAGTAGTTCTGATTTTTAAAGGAAAGACTAAACAATACAAGAGGTTTCCCAGTCTGTAGTTGGATTTGGAGGCCAACTTTGTGATATGGTCATCCTATGACAAGTAATAGTTGATGCTATGGCCGAGAGATTCAAAAGACTGAACCTCTTCCAGTTCCTCACCATTAAATTGGGTAGGTTTGTTTGGCGATCCTCGGAGCTTCCGGAGCTGAAAGAAACCTTCCTTTTATCAGACCAGTATCTAATCAATATCAGATCAGCAGATAAGGACATGGCTGCTGCTACTAGTCAGTGGGATGGGGATATTGTACGACACAATGTGGGGTCATCTGCGGCAGACAGGAAGCCTGTTTAACGTACATCCAAGGGACGGCACACACATTGATGAATCAACCTGCCTGTGGAACACTGGGTTGACAGGTTATAGCTGGGTCCGGATTCAAACCTAGGCTAGACAGCTTAGAGGCGAGTGTGCATACCTCTAGGCCATCCTGCCAACTCAAAAGGTCATTTAATGCATATTATGATCAAGATCCCAAAATGCTGTCTCTGGGCACTCCAGCCTCCACCGGGAGTGTGAGCACCTGATGAGATTCCATTGATAGCAACACTTTCACTGCGTCAGTGGAAGAAGTCAGAAATCTAGGAACAAAGACAGCTTTGTATGCCACAGGCAGAGAGAGCTTGGCAAACAGGGCAGGATGCCAGACTGTGTCAATGCCCAAGGTATGTCCAGCGAGATGTACCTGAACTCATTTGATATTTAGAGCCTCCAAC
Source organism: Myxine glutinosa (assembly GCF_964187855.1). Lineage (NCBI taxonomy): Eukaryota > Metazoa > Chordata > Myxini > Myxiniformes > Myxinidae > Myxine > Myxine glutinosa. The sequence continues at coordinate 41,308,873 of NC_136267.1, forward strand.
CATTGCTGAGAGAGAAGTAGCAGCAAGTCCAGAGGTGAGTAATGAGGACAGAATCCAAACTGATGGACAGAGATCAGGCTGCTTGAAAAGAAGATAGAGTTGACGTGAGCAGTAATGATGGATTGCATAATTTTGCATATAATTTGAAGCCAGCTTACCCATCTATAGTTGAGAAAATCTGTTTTTGCACCAGTCAGTGACGTTTTTGGACTTGCAGGTAGATAGGGTGCATCCAAAAGAGGTCAGGCTGAAGAGCGCACACAAAGAAGCCTTTTCTAAAGAGGGAAATAAATTAATTTATTGGAAAATATATACATATAACTTTAATGCTACTTGATATAAATGTGTTTTTTTTATGTGTATCAAAGTATTCCTCTCTCATACCTGTCACACATAGTAATCCGTGTGTCGGAAGAGAGGCTATTGCAATCGGACTGTATCAGTCCGCTCGTCTGCACGCAGATCTCTTTTTATTATAAGTCGATCATATTCTCAGATCTACGGTAATGTAGATTCTCGGTCAAGGCTATACATTACTGTACTGTACTGCCTTATTACGTCTTCACCCTGTTTGTCTATCTATCTGTCTGTCTGTGTGAAGGGTATCTCAAAAAGTTACAGACAGATTCAGACGAAACTTGGTGGAGAGGTTGTGTGTGAGGCAAGGACGAATTGATTGGAATTTGGTGAAGATCCGGATCCATATAATATAATTCCTTAAGTTATTTTTCACCACTGAGATATAAAGCCAAAAACTATTTATAACACGATACCTCAAAATGTTGTAGACGGATTCGGACGAAACATGCTGGATGAGTTGGGTAGATAACAAGAAAAAATCCATTAGATTTTTGTTAAGCTCTGGATGCAGATTCAACCTATCAGTGGAATACAAAATGTAATCTGTTCAGCCTAGTGCAGGTATGCACTCTACCGAATGCCATGTGATAACGATAACAAAAAGTTCTGGTTCGTAGAAGATGTTTTCTTTTCAATAATCAAAACTGACTACAAAGCACATCCAAAAGTGTTCAACAGCAAGACTATCAAGTTAGCGATGATCCTTGTCGAACCGTGTTCAGCAACAACAAGGAGTACGTAACTAGAATGGGCACTCGGTAGCGCACATACCTCCACCAGGCTGAACAGTTTAAGGTTTGTATCCCACCCATAGGCAGGATCTGGATCCGGACCATTCGTCCTTGCCTCACAACAAAATCTCGTTGGCTTATTACGACCCAACTCATCCACCTTGTTTTATCATGAACTTGTCAATAACCTTTTGACATACCGTGCTAAATATCGTATTTGGCCCTATCACTCAATGGTGAAATCACTTTTAAAATTCCAGTATCTGGATTCACATCTTCACCAAAATCTAATCATTCCATCCTTGTCACATACCCAACCTCTCCACCAAATTTCGGGCGAATCCGTCCACAACGTTTTGAGATATCCTACACACAGACAGACAGACAAACTGGGGTGAAAACATAAACTCGTTCCACCTTCGGCGACGGAGGTAACACCAAGGAAATTAGATGCAGGAGGAGGCCATTCGGCCCATCCTGCCTGCGCCACACAAACACCAGATTAAATTAATCTGTCAAAACGACTTAATCTAATTTCGGGAATGTGGGGAGGAGTGGGGATGAGAAATGCTCATGAATATCACAGCGGGGCTGAAATAAAAAAAATTTTAAATGGGGAAATACTATTTTTTTTTTCCCTGCACTCGCGAAGAAAAGTGAGGTTAAGCGATCGGTTGCATACGCATGTACGTACGCACGTATGTCATATGTGTCGACATTTTAAAAATTTATTTTCTCGAAAACTGTTGGTCCGATTGACATGAAACTTTCACCATAGCATGGTGAAACTCGTGTTGATTTTTTTACTCATAATTATGACATCAAAAGTCACATGGTATGGGTGTTTAGGAGAAACCAAAAAAATTTGGACCTCTATCTCTGAAACCGCTCCATGGAAAAATTGAAATGTGGCTCATTGTAATGAATTCCACATGGGCAATAAATGCTGTTAATGATGACGTCATCGGTGCCTTAATTATGACGTCATAATTCAACAGGGACAACATTTAGTCGATCATTTTGAAATTTATTGAGCATGATATACGCAGCAATTATATTGGAAAATGTAAATGTATGATGCCATTGGTCACATGTTCTGGCAGCCATATTCGATCAAAGAAAAAACCCTTCAAAAACAGAAGAGTTGGTTCACACCAAGTCGACTGCATGGGGTAAGTATTCTATGAATACCATGAAGTTAAAAAATATTAATTTGGGGAGGGGAAGAGTGGGTATTAGGGTGAAGAATATACACCACCAACCACACACTATCCCTTGACGAGACCCTCTCACAGACATCACACTCAGCACAGATGCAAATAATCATCCATCCGTACTCAAACTACCTACAAGTCCTGCCAATATCCATACCCCTATATCTCCAATGCTTCCAGGTACCTGTCCAATTCCAATTTCAATGTATCTACTATTTTTGCTGCCACAACCTTTCTATGGAGACCATTACATGCATTAACTACTGTGAGTGAAAGACCCTTACCTGAGTACCGTCTTACCTCTCCTCTTCTTTGCTCTCAGGCTATGGCCCTTGATCCTATCACTGTCTACTGTGCTGAATAATTATTTTGCACTTATTTTGTCCATACCCTTCATTATCCAAAACATCTCTTATAATATCCCCTCGTAACCACCTCCTTTCTAATGCACAAAGCCCTGTCTCCTTCAGCCGCTCTCATAGCCTAGTCTAGCTAGGCCTGGAATCAATATCGTAGCCCTGCACCGAACCCTCTCTATGGCAGCTATGTCCTTCCTGAGCGGTGATGACCACAACTGCACACAATATTACAGATAGGGCCTCCCCAAATTCCTATATAATGTTAAAACCACCATTTGTATTTACGAGTATAATTAATCTCTCACCGAAGACAACCTCAAACCCGACTAGCTATGGCTGCTTGGCTTTACCCCCCGTATATATAACCAGCCCCAGATCCTTCGCGTGTGACACACTCCAAGATTACCCCTTGGATCATGCAATCCCTATTTTCATTATTCTTGCCCATCCAGAGCACCTTATACTTGTTTATGTTAAACTACATCTGCCAATATTTTACTCAATCGAGGCAAGTATCAATACTATCCTGAACCTGATCACTACCCCCTCTGATAACCACCTCTCCACTGCACTAAGCTTTGTGCCATCTGTAAATTTACTGTGAAGATCCACCCTTCACCCCACTGTCCAAATCCTTGATGTAAATAATCTATATTATAATAGCCGTAGATGATTCTGTCTGTCTGTCTGTCTGTCTATCTGTTGGGTGTCTGTCCGGGGTGTGGCTTACTCGGTTTGCAGAGTAGCTCCACCCATAGCTCCACCCATTCTGGGAGTGGCTATAAACAAATATCCACCATTTTATTAACTCGCATAGCTTTGAGTCCTGTTTTGTAGGCCCGTGGTGTCTTGCTCTCCCCCAGTTTTATTTCAAATCAAATTCGATAAATCATTTCATTTTTCACAGTCGCTAACATAGTTTTAGACTCGGTTGAAAAAAAACGGGAAGAAAATCCGATGAAAGTTGCCGTTTATAGAACGAAATGAATTCTCAAAGGCCTGTAACTTCAAGGCCATTGAGTCTCTCTCACGCCTTTATCTCCAATCTAACTCACCATATGATTTCATTTTTATCGATGGTTTTACTTTTAGACTCGGTGTCAGCAATAATTGAGAACAATCCACACACGCGGGAAAATGCAGAGATATATTTTTTAAAATCGCGTCATGGTGTATCATACACCGCCCAACATGACACCGCCGGCAATGTGTCGATATATATTAAAAATTCGCTTTTGCTTTTCCGTTATGATATATTACTATTTCGTTTGATGATAGTCGTCACAAAAACGTCAACAATGATGCCGACATATATTTCTTCGTTTTTATTTCATTCAACATATTAGCCGGAAGTAAAATATGTTTCAGGAAATTACCGAGAGATATTTCTTCGTTTTTTTTATTAGTTATGTGCGCATACACTTTAAATAGGTTTATTTGAAATCTTTAATTTTCCACAATATAATTTACTTGCCATTTATCATTTGATGATTACGAGACAAATTCCTCTTGAGGATCGTGACAATTCATGCGTTGCGTGGAAACTTCCATTTCCAAAATGAATGAGACGATCGATGAAGAACGACTCGGTGTCACCAACGCGGGAAAATGCAGAGATATATTTTTTAAAATACACCATATCACCGCACAACACCGCCCAACAGCCAACAAGTATCATACACCGCCCAACAGCCAACGAGTATCATACACCGCCCAACATGACACAGACAGCAACATGTCGACATTATCGCTTTTTCTTTAAACCGAGTGAACCGAGCCGAACCGAATACACCGCGTGAATTCACCGAGCGAATTTCAGCCAATTCCACCTATTTCTTCGTTTTTATTTTATTCGTTACCAGCAGAAGTACCCAGCGTTGCCGGGCGGGGGAGGGGGGAAGGGCACGTACACTTTAAACATGTATATACATGTGGGATGTGGGATATATACATGTGGGACATGTGTACGTGTGTGTACGTGTGTACGTGTGTGTGCGCGTGAATATGTGTGTGTGTGTATATATGTGTGTGTATGTGTATGTAGGCTAACCCCCGCTCTAGCAGGGAAAATGGCCTTAAAATGCATGTTGTTGTTGTATGTGTATATACATGTCTGTGTGTGTTTGTGTGTATATGTGTCTGTACGTGTGTGTGTGTGTGTGTGTGTGTGTGTGTGTGTGTGTGTGTGTGTGTGTGTGTGTGTGTGGAGATGTATGGAGATGTATATATGTGTATATATGTGTATATGTGGATACATATGTGTATACATATTTGCATATGTGCATATGTGTATATGTGTCTGTACGTGTGTGTGTGTGTGTGTGTGTGTGTGTGTGTCGATGTACGTGTGTGTGTATGTGTATATGTGTGTGGGTGTATATGTGTGTGTGTGTGTATATGTAAACATGGGCCGGTGTGTGTGTAAAGTGTGAGGAGGTATTGGAGAGGAAAATGCAGAGATATATTTTTTTAAATCGCGCCATGATGATAAACGAAAATACACCGCCTAAAATAACAGTCGACATATATTTAAAATTCGCCATACACATCCATGCGGGAATCCCACGGGCATGGATGTGTGTGACATTTCGACATATTGAGTTACATGCTGCGCCTGCACATTCAGTTATATAAGATGGTTACTGGCAATTGATCACATCCACAAATGATGTAATCCACACAATTTATGTACTTTACATAACGTTAATAGGAATACATGCCCGTGTAGATGGGAAATACAGTTTGTTTGAAATAAATCACAAATATCAGAAGAAAGTTTTTTAAACCATTTTATATAACTGAATGTGCAGGTGCAGCATCGAACTCAATATGTCGAAATGTCACACACATCCATGCCCGTGGGATTCCCACGGGTGACCCCGCTAGTGAATAATAATGGTCCTAGTACTGACCCTTAACCCCACTACTTACATCCTCCCACTCACAGACACTCTGTGCTTCCCATCACTAAGGCAGTTTCTAATCCAGTTAGTTACCTACCCAGGCACTCCACAAGCCTCCACACCCTCCTCGACCACCCCCCACGTCACACCCTCCTCGACCACCCCCCACGGCACACCCGCCTCGACCACCCCCCACGTCACACCCTCCTCGACCACCCCCCACGTCACACCCTCCCCGACCACCCCCCACGTCACACCCTCCTCGACCACCCCCCACCCTCCTCGACCACCCCCCACGTCACAACCTCCTCGACCACCCCCCACGTCACACCCTCCTCGACCACCCCCCACGTCACACCCTCCTCGACCACCCCCCACGTCACACCCTCCTCGACCACCCCCCACGTCACACCCTCCTCGACCACCCCCCACGTCACACCCTCCTCGACCACCCCCCACGTCACACCTTGGCTGACAACCTCCTGTGGGGTACCTTATGCTTATCAAATGCTTTCTTAAGATACACATTACCAGGTCCAGTGCCATTCCCTCTCCACCCAATCAAAAACTGCTTCATCGAGCTCCAGTAGATTTGTTAATCAAGACCTGAGGTCTTTTTTTTCTTATAATTTCTCAGGTTGTTATGAAAGGCATCGCCATACCGAGACTCACTGAAACCGCCAGAGATGCTGCAGGAGAGTCGGAGGGGGGAGTTCCGGGAGGAGTCGACTCAACACCACTTTCTTCCATCATCGTGACGATCTCTGAGCAAAGACACCGATCCACATAAATTAAAACCCACGCATACCTCACGACCATCATCATGACCCCCGGTCGTCACCATGTCGAACATCAACACTAGAGACCCCAGGTATACGATAGCTTTGTGGCCTACCACACGGTAGGTGTTGCACCTTCCAGGGCCAACCCCGGCTTGAGTACACCGGCACTTCCTGCAGGAGCGAGAGCTGGTCCGACGCAACTCCACAGATCAACGTGGCAAGTTCCACACGACAAACCGGACGCCACGTCGACGAGACGCGCCGAAGACGTCATGACGTAGCGCTGCCCGGGTGGTGTGAAAATTATTATTTTTCCCTCGCAAACCTCCACAGGGACCGGAAGGAGGTTTTGTTATTTTTGTTATTTAATATTGCAAGTGTTATCAATGTTATTGATTATTATGTCATCGACACTTAGGCCTATATGGTATATATATATATATGTATATATATATATATAACTTTGGAAGGTCCTGCACATCATCCTTTGGTTAATTGGTACATGTACGGACGACATGAATAAAACAACAATAACTCTCAGCCAGGATATGCTTTTCCACTTCCGAGATCCCAGGTCATGGCGGACACATGGAGAAGGAGCCAACGATACGAGAAAATCGACTTTTTGGGGGAGGGACAGGTGGGTTTTGTATGTTGATGTGAAGGTAGTTAATTGCTGCAACTGTCAATGATTGCTCGGTCGTCATCACGTGATTGTTATTGTATCAGAAAGGCTGATTGAGTTGTGATTGTCTTTTCTTTATGCACATTTATTACACAGCCTGGATCCAATCCTCGTACGGGACATTCTCAACTACGTTCACCCTCTCAAACTCGTGACGAGAGTCACCCCTGACTAACAAACACCTCCCAACAGCCACCCCTCCCAACGACCACCCCTTTTCCCTAAGCTCCTCCCATTACTCCCCCGTCCACCCTCAACTCTTCCTCACCCCTCCCTGACCAACTCCCATACGGCATACCCCTCCTTAGCGACCACCTTACACCGCCTCTCTTCAGCTCCCCCAAAGCCTCCCACCCGACCTTCCCGACACATCGCCCCCTCCTCGACCTCCCCAATGTCCCCCCCTTCCTGACTGCCTCACGTCTCCCCCTTCTAAATCCCCCCGCCTCCTCCCCCCACGTCACACCCTCCTCGACCACCCCCCACGTCACACCCTCCTCGACCACCCCCCCCCACGTCACACCCTCCTCGACCACCCCCCCCACGTCACACCCTCCTCGACCACCCCCATGTCACATCCTCCTCGACCACCCCCCACGTCACATCCTCCTCGACCACCCCCCACGTCACACCCTCCTCGACCACCCCCCACGTCACACCCTCCTCGACCACCCCCCACGTCACACCCTCCTCGACCACCCCCCACGTCACACCCTCCTCGACCACCCCCCACGTCACACCCTCCTCGACCACCCCCCACGTCACACCCTCCTCGACCACCCCCCACGTCACACCCTCCTCGACCACCCCCCACGTCACACCCTCCTCGACCACCCCCCACGTCACACCCTCCTCGACCACCCCCCACGTCGCATCCTCGACCACCCCCCACGTCGCACCCTCCTCGAACACCCCCCACGTCACACCCTCCTCGACCACCCCCCACGTCACACCCCCCTCGACCACCCCCCACGTCACACCCCCCTCGACCACCCCCCACGTCACACCCTCCTCGACCACCCCCCACGTCACACCCTCCTCGACCACCCCCCACGTCACACCCTCCTCGACCACCCCCCACGTCACACCCTCCTCGACCACCCCCCACGTCACACCCTCCTCGACCACCCCCCACGTCACACCCTCCTCGACCACCCCCCACGTCACACCCTCCTCGACCACCCCCCACGTCACACCCTCCTCGACCACCCCCCACGTCACACCCTCCTCGACAACCCCCCACGTCACACCCTCCTCGACCACCCCCCACGTCACACCCTCCTCGACCACCCCCCACGTCACACCCTCCTCGACCACCCCCCACGTCACACCCTCCCCGACCACCCCCCACGTCGCACCCTCCCCGACAACCCCCCACGTCGCACCCTCCCCGACAACCCCCCACGTCGCACCCTCCCCGACAACCCCCCACGTCGCACCCTCCTCGACCACCCCCCACGTCGCACCCTCCTCGACCACCCCCCACGTCGCACCCTCCTCGACCACCCCCCACGTCGCACCCTCCTCGACCACCCCCCACGTCGCACCCTCCTCGACCACCCCCCACGTCGCACCCTCCTCGACCACCCCCCACGTCGCACCCTCCTCGACCACCCCCCACGTCGCACCCTCCTCGACCACCCCCCACGTCGCACCCTCCTCGACCACCCCCCACGTCGCACCCTCCTCGACCACCCCCCACGTCACACCCTCCTCGACCACCCCCCACGTCACAACTTCTCTTCGATCCCTCCCCTCCTCAACATATTGCCCCTCCTCGACCCCCCCCCCCCACCAACATGTTGCTCTCCCCGACTGCCTCCCCCCCCAGCCCCCCCCCCCAAAAAAATGTTTTGTACTCCTCGATCCCCGTCCCCCTCACATTGTTCCTCCTCGACAGCCTCGTCACCCCCACACGTCGTCCCTCCTCGACTCCTCCCCCACATGTCGTCCTTCTCAGCTCACCAACCCCACACGTCGTCGTCGTCCCTCTGCTCCGCAAACCCACACGTCGTCGTCCCTCTGCTCCGCAAGCCCACACGTCGTCGTCCCTCTGCTCCGCAAGCCCACACGTCGTCGTCCCTCTGCTCCGCAAACCCACACGTCGTCGTCCCTCTGCTCCACAAGCCCACACGTCGTCGTCCCTCTGCTCCGCAAGCCCACACGTCGTCGTCGTCCCTCTGCTCCGCAAGCCCACACGTCGTCGTCCCTCTGCTCCGCAAGCCCACACGTCGTCGTCCCTCTGCTCCGCAAGCCCACACGTCGTCGTCCCTCTGCTCCGCAAGCCCACACGTCGTCGTCCCTCTGCTCCGCAAGCCCACACGTCGTCGTCCCTCTGCTCCGCAAGCCCACACGTCGTCGTCCCTCTGCTCCGCAAGCCCACACGTCGTCGTCCCTCTGCTCCGCAAGCCCACACGTCGTCGTCCCTCTGCTCCGCAAGCCCACACGTCGTCGTCCCTCTGCTCCGCAAGCCCACACGTCGTCGTCCCTCTGCTCCGCAAGCCCACACGTCGTCGTCCCTCTGCTCCGCAAGCCCACACGTCGTCGTCCCTCTGCTCCGCAAGCCCACACGTCGTCGTCCCTCTGCTCCGCAAGCCCACACGTCGTCGTCCCTCTGCTCCGCAAGCCCACACGTCGTCGTCCCTCTGCTCCGCAAGCCCACACGTCGTCGTCCCTCTGCTCCGCAAGCCCACACGTCGTCGTCCCTCTGCTCCGCAAGCCCACACGTCGTCGTCCCTCTGCTCCGCAAGCCCACACGTCGTCGTCCCTCTGCTCCGCAAGCCCACACGTCGTCGTCCCTCTGCTCCGCAAGCCCACACGTCGTCGTCCCTCTGCTCCGCAAGCCCACACGTCGTCGTCCCTCTGCTCCGCAAGCCCACACGTCGTCGTCCCTCTGCTCCGCAAGCCCACACGTCGTCGTCCCTCTGCTCCGCAAGCCCACACGTCGTCGTCCCTCTGCTCCGCAAGCCCACACGTCGTCGTCCCTCTGCTCCGCAAGCCCACACGTCGTCGTCCCTCTGCTCCGCAAGCCCACACGTCGTCGTCCCTCTGCTCCGCAAGCCCACACGTCGTCGTCCCTCTGCTCCGCAAGCCCACACGTCGTCGTCCCTCTGCTCCGCAAGCCCACACGTCGTCGTCCCTCTGCTCCGCAAGCCCACACGTCGTCGTCCCTCTGCTCCGCAAGCCCACACGTCGTCGTCCCTCTGCTCCGCAAGCCCACACGTCGTCGTCCCTCTGCTCCGCAAGCCCACACGTCGTCGTCCCTCTGCTCCGCAAGCCCACACGTCGTCGTCCCTCTGCTCCGCAAGCCCACACGTCGTCGTCCCTCTGCTCCGCAAGCCCACACGTCGTCGTCCCTCTGCTCCGCAAGCCCACACGTCGTCGTCCCTCTGCTCCGCAAGCCCACACGTCGTCGTCCCTCTGCTCCGCAAGCCCACACGTCGTCGTCCCTCTGCTCCGCAAGCCCACACGTCGTCGTCCCTCTGCTCCGCAAGCCCACACGTCGTCGTCCCTCTGCTCCGCAAGCCCACACGTCGTCGTCCCTCTGCTCCGCAAGCCCACACTGCGTCGTCCCTCTGCTCCGCAACCCACACGTCGTCGTCCCTCTGCTCCGCAACCCACACGTCGTCGTCCCTCTGCTCCGCAACCCACACGTCGTCGTCCCTCTGCTCCGCAACCCACACGTCGTCGTCCCTCTGCTCCGCAACCCACACGTCGTCTTCCCTCTGCTCCGCAACCCACACGTCGTCGTCCCTCTGCTCCGCAAGCCCACACGTCGTCGTCCCTCTGCTCCGCAAGCCCACACTGCGTCGTCCCTCTGCTCCGCAACCCACACGTCGTCGTCCCTCTGCTCCGCAACCCACACGTCGTCTTCCCTCTGCTCCGCAACCCACACGTCGTCTTCCCTCTGCTCCGCAAGCCCACACGTCGTCGTCCCTCTGCTCCGCAAGCCCACACGTCGTCGTCCCTCTGCTCCGCAACCCACACGTCGTCGTCCCTCTGCTCCGCAACCCACACGTCGTCGTCCCTCTGCTCCGCAACCCACACGTCGTCGTCCCTCTGCTCCGCAACCCACACGTCGTCGTCCCTCTGCTCCGCAACCCACACGTCGTCGTCCCTCTGCTCCGCAACCCACACGTCGTCTCACTCTGCTCCGCAACCCACACGTCGTCGTCCCTCTGCTCCGCAAGCCCACACGTCGTCGTCCCTCTGCTCCGCAAGCCCACACGTCGTCGTCCCTCTGCTCCGCAAGCCCACACGTCGTCGTCCCTCTGCTCCGCAAGCCCACACGTCGTCGTCCCTCTGCTCCGCAAGCCCACACGTCGTCGTCCCTCTGCTCCGCAAGCCCACACTTCCAACTCGCTTTGCTTTTTGGTCGTGCTACCCTCCACCCTTCTCCTAAATCTTATTACTGTCCTTTTAAATCTTATTCCCCCATCTCAACACTTAACTAAACTAAGCCATTGATCTCTCCCATCCCTCCCATGCCTCCCCTCCTCTAGCTCATCCCTGTCATCTTCTGAATGTTATTCTTCCCTCCTTTGGTTTATCTCCCTCTCCCATTTCCCTTTCAGTTTGCTACTGTCTACAAAGCTCGAGATAAAGTCGATGACAAGATCGTTGCCATAAAGAAGGTAACTCTTACTGATATTTAATAAAAAATATTTCAAGTTGTTTTGTATGTTTGAAACGGTATCATTGAACAAGACTAGAACAGCACTTGGTAGAGCGCACACTTCCGCAGGCTGAACAGTTTACCTTTTGTATCCCACTCATTTGGACCTGAACCAAAATCTAATCGGCTTGTTCTTGTCACCGAACCAACTCATCCACCAACATTTATTCTAAATCATCCACAACTTTTAGAGATATCCTGCGATATATTGTTTTTGGCCCTATCATGGTGAAGAATCACTTTTAAAAAACGATTGGATCCAGATCCGGATTCGAATCTTCACCAAAATTGGATCAACTCTTCACCAAGTTTCGTCTGAATCCACCCACAACTTTTTGAGATATGGTGCTGTGTATCGTTTTTAGCCATTCTCCATCAATGGTGAAGAATCACTTAAAACCTTTCATATCCAGATTAGGATCTGGATCTTCACCAAAATCTGATCATTCCGTCCGTATCATACACCAACATCTTCACCAAATTTCGTCTGAATCCATCCACAACTGTGAGATATCCCAGTCAGAAACAGACAAGTAGACAAGTATATAGGGGTGAAAACATAATCTCTGTCCACCTTTAGGAGGTAATTGCTTAATTTTTATATTTTCCCCCCTCCACCCCAATTTTCAATTTTTCAAGTTATTTTATTTCCACCTTTTTTTCCAAATTTTTTTTTTTTCAATTATTTGACTTATTTAAAATGCAATTTTCACATTTCAATTTTTACTGATTCAATTTTTAATTTATTTAAATTTCCAATATATTTTTTTCAATTTTCAAATATATTACTGTCTTAAAAAAAGAATTAGGTTCTTTAATTTTTTATTTATTTAAATTTCAAATTTTTTTTTCAATTCTCAAATGTAGTACTGTATTAAAAAATAATTCAATTCTTTAATTTGAAATTTATTTATATTTCGATTTTATTTTTCAAATATAGTACTGTATTAAAAAATAATTCAATTCTTTCATTTTTAATTTATTAAAATTTCAAATATTTTTTTTTTCCAATTTTCAAATACTAGGGCATGCCCGTACTATATATAAGCTAGGACGTGCCCGTACGTGGGTGCCCGTTCCTTGCCAAAAAAAAAAAAAAAAAAAATTTGTGTAGGGGTGTGTGTGTGTAAACATCCTAGGGCGTGCCCGTACGTGGGTGCAAAAAAACATGCGTGCAAACAACAACAACAAAAAAAAACTTTGAAACCACGTGGCAGTAACGACCACAGAACCCCCCCCCCCCTCTATTTACATGAATGGTTTGGTCCATCCGCAACGACCACAGAACCCCCCCCCTCTATTTACATGCAATGGTTTGGTCCATTCGCAACGCCAAAGCGAACGGCGAACGGCTAAATCGCCATAGCTCGGTAAGTACTTGTCCGATTAATTTCAAACCTTGAAAAGGCACATCCTCGGGTCCCCAGCAATATACCTGGCAAGTTTAAAGTATATCGGACCCGTGGTTGTCGAGAAACAGCGGTCACAGACAAACAAACGTACAAACGTACAAACAAACAAACACACAGAGATTACTGGAATTATAGATAGACTAGGGCATGCCCGTACTATATATATATATCTAAAATTATATCCCCCCCCCTCTATTTACATGAAATGGTTTGGTCCAAAGCGAACGGCTTGCGAGTGGTGACAATCCCCCCCCTCTATTTACATGCAATGGTTCGGTCCAAAGCGAACGGCTTCCGGAGTTTGGTAAAGAAATCGCCATCGCGTACACAAACGCGCAGGAAAGCGAATGAATCGCAAATTCGTTTTTATTAGTTTTAAAACATCGTTTAACGCCAACATAGCGCCAACATAGTTTGCAAACGTGAAATAAATGAATACGCTCTCAAATGTGCCATCCGAGGCAGAGTGTGTCCTCCACGTTCGGCACACGCGATCGTTCGCTGCTCTCTGATTGGTTGAATCGTTTTTTGGACATAGCTCGGTAAGTAATTGTCCGATTAATATGAAACCTTGAAAAGGCACATCCTCGGGTCCCCAGCAATATACCTGGCAAGTTTCAAGTATATCGGACCGGTAGTTGTCGAGAAACAGCGGTCACAGACAAACAAACGTACAGACGTACAGACAGACAGACAGAGATTACTGGAATTATAGATAGATAGTACTGTATTAAAAAAATAATTCCATTCTTTAATTTAAAATTTATTTAAATGTAAAAAAAAATTTTTTTCAATTTTTAAATATAGTACTAAAGCGCGGCGTTACGCGCGCTGCTTGTGAGCAAGGAGGAAGCGGACAAGCGGTAACATATAAACGTCTTTATTGTAAGAGCACACTAACACTCAATTGCTCCGGGCTGGTCGCCCGGTGTATATCATGAGGCCACGCCTACCCCTCGGGCGTGGCCACCGCCCACTTGGTGCGTGGAATGATGTCACCACGCCAGTGGGCTTTTGTGTCCGCCACACGCGCCCCCCCAGAATTCCCGCGCACCTGGAGGGCCAGTTTGCGGGGCAGACGAATGACCCGGCCGAAGCGCCCCCTGGCGATCGGCGGCGTCCGGGGTGCAGGGATGCCAGGTGGGATGCCCCTGGCTGCCCCTGGGATGGGTGCAGGACCGGGGGGCGGCGGGGCTGGGCGGTGCCGGGGGTCCGCCCGCAGGAGGGCGGCCCCGACGTGGGGGTCGGGCCACTGGCGGTGGATGGTCCACATCGAGGTGGGCCGGCTTGAGGCGGTCTACCGAAACGCGGTCAGGAGTACCGCCGATGTCCAGGGTGAAGTGCTTCGCCCCGGTCTCCAGCACGCGGAAAGGCCCGTCGTACGGGGGCCGCAGTGGTGTCCGATGGGCATCGTGGCGAACGAAGACGTACTCCGCCGTGCGAAGCTCCGGGGCGACGTGCGTCGGTGGGTGCCCGTGGCATGCCGTTGGCACCGGGGTGAACCTCTGGGCGGTCTCTTGCAGAGCGGAGCGCTGCTGTGCCGCGGACCATGGTGCCGTGGAGTCGGGGAGGAACTCGCCCGGCACCCGCAGCGGTTGCCCGAAGACCAACTCCGCCGCGGATGCGCGCAGGTCCTCCTTGGGCGCCGTCCGGAGGCCTAGCAGGACCCAGGGGAGCCTGTCGACCCAGCCGCCGTCGCGGAGGGTGGCCCGGAGCGCGGCCTTCAATGAGCGGTGAAATCGCTCACACAGGCCGTTAGCCTGGGTCCCGGCCAACGCGAGGCGAACCTGCGCTGGAAGTTGACGCCGGAAAAGCGCCCGGAATAGCGAACCGGGGGCTCCGTCGCCCAACAGTGACAGCATATGGTCCATTCGGACCGACGGGCGCGTCTCACCGAGCTCGGGGAGATCCAGGAGGCGGTCGGCCCGTGCGTCGTCCGTAAGGCCGAACGTGGCTAGGAGTAGCCGCTTGAGTGCCTCGTACCTGTGGCCGTCCGGTGGGTGGCGAAGGACGGACACAACTCGAGCGGCCGTGCCGGGCCCGAGGGAGGCGACGACATGGCAGTAGCGCAGGTCGTCGTTGGTGAGGCGCCGAAGCTGAAATTGGGCTTCGGCTTGAACGAACCAGACTTCGGCCTGGGCCTCCCAAAATTCGGGAAGTTTAATCGCCATTGCCTTGTCGTTGGCCATTGCAATGGCGTCGTGTTCGGAAGGATCGCTACGGCAGATCCAACGTCGAGGGTCACCAGTAAAGCGCGGCGTTACGCGCGCTGCTTGTGAGCAAGGAGGAAGCGGACAAGCGGTAACATATAAACGTCTTTATTGTAAGAGCACACTGTAACACTCAATTGCTCCGGGCTGGTCGCCCGGTGTATATCATGAGGCCACGCCTACCCCTCGGGCGTGGCCACCGCCCACTTAGTGCGTGGAATGATGTCACCACGCCAGTGGGCTTTTGTGTCCGCCACAGTACTGTATTAAAAAAATAATTCAATTCTTTCATTTTAAATTCATTTAAATTTCAATTCTTTATTTTTTTTAGTGTAAAGCTCGTGGTAGAGCCTACACGTGTAGCACCAGGTATTGCACTTGTTCGGCAGTAACAAATTTGTAACAGTGCCTCTTTATGCAAGTTTCAGGTCATGGAAGAGTGAGGTCACAAGGCAACGTACTGCTGACAGTGGGCCACTGCCTGGTCATAGTTGGACAAAACAAGCAAGGGAATGAACGAACAGGAATAAGCAGGGAGGATGGCAGGAAAGGTCGAAACCTGAAAGTATAAATGTTGGGCTAAGTATAGTTAATGAGGATCGAGATTATTGTAGGGTAGGGATGGGGGTTGACATGAGACGATGGTATTCTTCCAATTTGAAATCCTGGAGGGAAGAGTACGATATAATTTCCTTGGTGAGGGCAGTTCCACAAATGGGATAGAAAGAGGAACAAAGGAATGCAGGAGGCCAGTAAGCCTGGATTTTGGAAGTTATATCCAGGAGAGGGTTCTGAGGAAAAGGTGTGGTGTGCATCCTGGAGGAGATGGGGAGGCACAGAGAACTGACCAGAGGGAGGAGTATGTTGCGAGAGTGCCAGCCTCGACTTGTCAGTTTATTTATTTATTTTCATACCTGGCTTAAGGCTCGCAATATAGCTGGCACACTCACTCACTCACTCACACACTTGCACTCACACGGACATACTGACGTGACAAACATAACACAGCTACTAAACTTGTTGGAAGTGTCGTCATTTTCCGAGATACTCTGGGTGCCAGCGATGGCGCTGCTTTTCTCACTGTACCTAGCGGGGCATTTCCTCAGGAGGAATTCTTCCTCCTTGAATGTCAACCGATGGGGATTGTCCATGCTCTATCCTTTTCAAGCAAGGAAACAGCACGTACCAGTTATAAAGTCTTTGTTATGACGTTAACCGGTCCAAACCTGATGGTGTTTTTTAGGAGACACCTTGTCCTTATGGGATGGCCGTTAGCTTCCTATGGGAGCTCATCTGCCCTTTGCCAGGTGTTGTTTTTGGTCCTGGCAGGGTGTAACAGTCATCCTCCACACTAGCAAAGCCAGTGAGGGGTGTTGGTTTAGTCACCGACATCCCGACCATGCGGCAGGTAGCACTGGGTTACGTGTTACCAGTGGCAGTCCCAAAGACTGACCTGACATTAGTAGTTGGCAGTAGTTCTGATTTATTAAGGAGTAACGTAGGATGCCCCAACTGTAGCTGGCTTCAGAGGTCAGCTTTGCTGTTTGGTCAACCCAGGAGAGGTTGTGTGTGATATTGAGTCCGAGTAGTGAAAGAGACTGAACCACTTCCGGTAGCTTAGCATGGAAATATCATGATAGGTGAGTTTGTTTAATGATCCTTCGGTACTGACGGTGTGAGACCTGCTTATTTTCCAGGATTTAAAGACTTGTTCCATTTGTCAGACCAGTATCTAATCGATTCCAAAGCCTGGTGTTGGCTTAATGGTCAAGGTAGCTGGCTTAAGATCTTAGGGTCTTGAGTTTGGGCCCCTGACTGACTGTTAAATGTCACCAGGTGGGTTGATTCAGCTTGTCAACCTTCTGAGGTCGGCAAAATGAGTACGAGTTTACTGGAAACGGGGCAGTGCATCAGCGGCACAGCCGCGTTCCCAGTAGTGATTCAATCAGCAGCCACAGGCTGCAGACAAAATAATAAAAAATCAATTCCAGATCAGCATAGAATGACACAGCTGTCTTCTGCCTGTCAGTGGGATAGGGCTACTATATACTCATATGGCACAATATGCAATGATTTCCAAAAAGGAAGAGGGTATCTCATGGCATCAGTGGGGTTGTTGTTGTCGAAGAACAAGATTAGGAATTAGTCCCAAGACACCTGCCTTGGGGAATTCCAGCCTCCATTCTGAGATGAGAGCAGAGGGTTATATCGATAGGAACACTGCTCGAGGTGAAGAAGTCAAAATGCCAGATATGGAGGTGGCGTTATATGCCACAGGCAGAGAGCTTGGCAGGTATATCGGCATACCAAACTGTTGAAATCCCGAGGGATGTCCAGAGGAAGCAAGATGCTTGACCTTTTAAGGTTTTGTTTTTGTTTTTCTTCTCCCTCCTTTCCCCATTAGATAAGGCTTGTTATGTTCATATGTTAGGTGTAACAGGTGTTTAGTAAACATGTTGTGGTCCTGAGTTAATGGCAAGTATTGAGGTACAATTCTGACATGTGTGTGTCCCAACACTATGCGTGACTTTTAGCAATGGCAGAACATTAACTAGTACTCAGGATCACTATCTCAGAATGTTTTAAAGATATTCCAAAAATGTAGTTTTTTTGTTTTGTTTTCAGCCCTATCCTTAGGTAATATGTCAAAGGGTCATGTAATAAATTCACAACTATATTTGCTATTTGACAAATTTAATTACAATGAATGCTTCAAAGTATTGGGTTTTCACTATCCAAAGCCTCATCCAGACTGGCATTCATAACTGGCAAACTGGGAATGTCAGCTATAATTGACTGACAGGTATGGACGATATGGACACCACTGTCAGTCTATTTGAATGAAGGTTGTAACGATAGTTTGAGTTTAAACCTCCGTCGGTCAAGTCCGTCATTTACAGAAGAGAGCCAATGGGAGCGGAGCATCTGCCAAAAACTAAAGTAGCTTTGAGCCATGCAGCCAGTGTAATTTAATATCCTGTATGTAGAAGTTAAAAAATTTTGGGAAGCAGGGGTGGGAGGGCAGATGAATGTAAGAGGGTGTGTTCCACTTTGTTTGGCTGAATGAATGAATATGAATGAATGATCGTTTTAAGGCCATTTTCCCCGCTAGAGCGGGGGTTAGCCTTGCGGGCCCCATGACAATCATGGTTCCCTGTTTGAGGCAATGTTTTTATGGCCGGATGCCCTTCCTGACGCCAACCCTTGGTCACGCTCTTAGGATGCGCAGGGATACGGTGTACCTATTCTAAACCGGGGTACACACCGTGATCATTCATCCCAGCAAGCTGGTACTCAATTTGCCGACCTCGGAAGGATGACAGGCTGAGTCAACCCCCCTGGCGTTAATTCAGCGATCGACCGGGATTCGAACCGAGGATCCCAAGCCGGCACCCTAACCACTAAGCCAACACCAGGCTTTGGCTATTGTACAATAAAATGCGTGCAAAAGGAAAATAATTGTAATGGAAATGCAAATCTGTCAGGTGTACCCTGAGTTCAGACACTTGGAGGATTGCCAAAATAATGTTATTAAAACGTTACATTGTATTCCAGGTAAATTTTGTTTATTCAGAACTGTTATTCAATTTTAAATGCAAGATTTGATCAAATTATGTAACTAATATGTTTTTGCAGTTAGGCTTGTGGTCTTTCTAGTTTTTGTTTTTTAAGTAAATGCTGCCAGTCGACAATAAATATGTGTAAGCCAAACTAGACTAAGTGATGGTACGGTTTGAGCTTCCGCTCTGAATCTGGTCGGTCGCTAGTTCGATTTCCATACTGGCCGAGTCATACCAAAAACTTCAAAAGGTGGTATTTACTACTTCCTCGTTTTACGCACAGCATTTGGAGGATAGAGCACTGAAAAGCCCTTGGGAATGGAGCTGGGGATATTTCTCCCTAAAAATGCTCGAATGACCATGGGTAGAAAGATGCTGCCAGTAGATGGCGCCGCCGGCGTAGTCGTTATCTGAAGGTGCGTGCGTACGTGCACGTGCATGCGTCGGTGTCAGACGGCTCTTTCATGAACTTTATAAGCTGGAAAAAAATAATAGGAGTAAACCTACCGTCAAATTTGGTTTCCCCATTTCACCAATCCACACAACTCTTGGCTGTCTCGCCTAGGTTTGAATATCGACTCAGCTACAGTCATCCCAGTGTGTCATGGGAAAGGTGATTCATCAATGTGTGTTCCGTCCTTCGGATGGACGTTAAACTGGGCGTCCTGTCTGCTGGCATTAGTTGATGGACGTGAAAGACCCCACGGTCGCCGGGTCGGTAAAGCCCCAGTCCCACTGTGGCGATTTTTTTTAGCGAACCACAACTATCTGGCATTCGTGGAGAAAATCGCTTTGGACGTTCTGATTCTTTTTAGTTCGTTCTTGTTCTGTTAAACTTTCCTTGCGCATCGTGCAGATCGTCTCGATTCGCGGAGGCGCTACGACAGTTTTGAAATGTTCAAAACTGTCGTCGCGCCGCAACGATTTAAGCACATTTGCCCATTGTCGTTGTGTATTCGCGTGTAATCCTTCCTCTTCTTTGCAATCGTTTGTGACTCTCACCACTTCGTTGTTAAGATCGGCGCTTTCCGTTGTGGTTCTGGTTCAATTTCTGCCGCGAGAAGAGACAGAACGGTGGTAGGACGACCTGACTCGATGCGCAATGAGGAAGAACGACGGTCGTTGGTAATCGCAGAAAGCAGAGAAGATTAAGAACGAACAGCTATGCGACAAAGCAACGAGGAGTTACAACGGCTGTATGAGATGAAGAAAGAATACAGAACGACTATGACGATGTAGAACGGTATATAACGATGCAAGTAGACCCAGCATGATTTTGGGTACGAGAGGTATATAAGAAGGGACCGATTCTCCTCGGTCAGTTTCCAGAGTAGCTCACATCACTGTGGTTCATCACTATGTGGTTCTTAAAGTCACTGTGCCTTCTGTGGGTTGTCATCCTCACCCCTCTTCAGAGACTACAACTAGCACACGACCTCCTGCAGGTTATTAGTTACATGAAATTATTAAAAATAATATATAACATCATGCTAGCCCAGTACTTTTGTATCGTTGACAGCTAGGTCTTTCATACAGTATCATTCACTCTACCTACATATTTGTTGCAAGTCCAGTTACAGAATGTTCAGAACAACCATGGTGTCGCCCACCTGGTCCAACGTGGAAGGAAATGTTCTCAAGGTCTGGTGATGCGCCATGGAAATGCGCGGTATTTATAACCTCCGAACAATTCGTACTGCATTGTTCTGACACGTTCCAGTTCTTTCCAGTTCGTTCTAGTTCATTGCACTTCCGTTCTCCGTCTACCTGTTCGTTGCGTTTCGTAACACGTCGTTGTGCGTCTTCGCCTACTTCGTGTTACTTCGGCTCACACGTCGCACTGCCTCGTTCTAGTTCTTTCTGCGTCGAGTTTATTCTACTACATTCGTTGCTAATCGAGTTGATTCGCAAATATTGTCCTGTTGATTCGTTCCTCAACCAGATCTGGCAATCCCGGTGGCATTTTTTGAAATTATTCGTGGCCTAAATCGTTGTAACAATTTTGTAGTTTCCTTGTGGTTCGCTTTAAAAAATCGCCACCAGTGGGACTGGGGCTTAACAGATGCAAGCTATTGCATCCTGAACAAATGACAAATTCCTGCCATAACTATTGCTATTGCTGGGAAGGCAACTGCAAACCACCCAGCATAACCCTTGCCATGAAACTGCTTCAGCAGTACTGGACCTGCCTTCGGGCAGAACACCAGAATATGAAATACAGTACATTGACATCCCGACTTGGTTTTCCTTTTGCAAACATTTAGTTGATGAGATAACTTGCGCTAAACTCGTTGTTTGGCTCTCCTAGTCTTACCGCCATGCCACATTCCAACAAGTGTAGGAAATAAATAAATAAAGGACAACCGCCGGCATATATAACCAAGTTGTGCTGCATAGGCAAATCCACAACAAAGAGGTAGGAAAATAAAGGCCAAATCATACAATAATTTTTCATACATTTAAAAACATAGATTTTCTCCAAAATTTCGTATTGGCAGCAAAGCATCAAATAATACAACATACCTTTTATGAAAGGTGATGGGTGGAGCTAACTTATCTAACCGAGCCGCTGCTCTCATATGTTATATGCAGGACAAGGACATTGGGAGACATCATGAATTACATGGACTCTCAAAGGCAATGGACAAATCAACACAGTCTATGGGAATTGAACTTGGGATCCCAGAATGACGAGGCGGGTGCTCACATGGATTGAAGTACACATTGGGGATTCCAGCCAGTCGTATTGTTTTGGATAATTGCATTGTGCTCCACAAGTGGTTGTCTAGCAATTCTGACTATGCCATTCAAATGGTGCTGTTTGTTGCAGATAAAACTTGGACACAGGGCAGAAGCCAAGGATGGTAAGTGGTAAACAGGAAGTTAAACAAAATGTTATGCATCTTTTTTGCGGTTTTTAAAGGTGGACGAAGGTTATGTTCACCCCTGTCTGTCTGTCTATGTCTCTATGAGAAGGATATCTCAAAAAGTTGTGGAGGGATTTGGACGAAATTTGGTGGAGAGGTTGGGTATGTGACGCGGGCGAAATGTTTAGATTTTGGTTAAGATCCGGATCTAGATCTGGAGCCGAGATTTCTTAGTGTTTCTTCACCAGTGAGAGATATGGCAACAGATGATATATAGCACGATATCTCAAAAAGTTGTGTTTGGATTCAGATGAAACTTGGTGGGCAGGTTGGGTGTGTGACAAGGAAGAAGCCTTTCAATTTTGGTGAAGATTCGAATCCAGATCCAGATCAGATAAAAAAAATTTCAGTAATTCTTCACCATTGAGTACAACAACAACAACAACATGCATTTTAAGGCCATTTTCCCTGCTAGAGTGGGGGTTAGCCTTGCGGTCCCCATGACAATCTTCTCCAGTTTGCCCTATTTTCTGCATCTCTCCTTGTTAACACCCTTGCCCGCATTTCTTCTTCCACCATCTTTAGCCAAGTCTTTCTCGGTCTTCCCCATCCTCTACTTCCTTCTGCATTCATTTCCAACACTCTTCTCAACCAGTCACTTTCATCCTTCATCAACACATGACCAAACCATCTCGACCTGTTCCTCTTCACAGCATCAATCACAGGCTCTATTCCCATCATCTTTCGCAATTCATCATTTGCCTTCCTCTCTCTCAACGATACTCCGCACATCCACCGAACCATTTGCATTTCCACCCTTTCCAGCCTTCGTTGCTGCTCTACGTTCATTACCCATGTCTCGCTCCCATAAATCATAACATTTCTCACACATGCAGCATACACCTTTCCCTTCAGCTTCAACGACGCTCCCCTCCTCATCAGCACGCCACTCAGTTCCTGAAACTTCTTCCATGCACATCTCACTCGAGCAACCGTTGCCGAGTCTGATCCACCTTCTCCATTCAGCATGTCTCCGAGGAAGTAAAATGTTTTCACACCTTCCAGCTTCACAGCGTCTCCAAGATCCAACTCAACATTTCCTCCATCTGCAGCTCCCTCTGTGCACACCTTACATTTGAATGTAGCTGCCACACTGGTTAATGACCCTCTCAGACCACTACATTTTTGATGAACCCACTCAGCGCACATTGTACATTGAATGGAGTTCACTCCGACACCCTTCCTGCACACAGCACATGGCCACTTCCCAGTTCTTTACACCTCACCACATGCTTTACCACTTGCCATCACCTTCGTCTTTCCGATATTCACCTTCAGACCTTTTGTCTCCATACATTCCTGCCGCTTGTTCATCTTTTCCTTCAGTCCATCCATACTTTCTGCAATCAATACCAGATCATCTGCATACAACAACTCCCACGGTAAACCCTCCTTTACGTTCCGAGCCAGCACCTCCATCACAGCTACAAATAGTAGTGGACTTGGTCCCCTGATGCACTCCCACCTTCACCTCAAACTCACCACTGTTCCCGTCCTCCATCCTTACAGCTGTTCGCGCTCTTTTGTACATTGCCATCACTACTCTGATCAACCATTCCTCCACTCCTAACTTCCTCAATGCCCATGTCAATACTTCGCGTGGAACCCTATCGAATGCTTTCTCCAGATCAACAAACCCAAGAAACAACTTCTTCCTCTTCTCCATGTACTTCTGCAACTGCCTCACAATAAAGAGCGTGTCTGTCGTTTCTCTTCCTGGCATAAATCCAAACTATATTTCGTCGATCTTCACCTTCTACCTTATCCTCCTCTCCAACACCCTTTCCAATACCTTCATTCCATGCCCCAATAACTTTATCGCTCGGTACGAGCCACACTCAAGAGGGTCACCTTTCCCCTTGTATAGAGGGACTAGGGTACTCGGTTCCCAATCCACTGGAATGCGGCCTTCTTTCACCACCAGATTACAGATCTCTGTCATTCTCTTCACACCCCCAACTTCCTGCTGCCTTCAACATATCTCCCACAACTCCCGTCGGCCCTCCCGCTTTTCTACTCTTCATTGCTTTTATCACTTTATTTTATTTTATTTTACTTTATTACACTTTATTTTATTGCCCAAATTTGAGACCCTGGTGTTGGGCTAGCGGCTAGGGTGCCGGCTTAGGATCCTAGGATCCTGGGTTCGAATCCCGGTCGATCGCTGAATTAACGCCAGGGGGGTTGACTCAGCCTGTCATTCTTCCGAGGTCGGCAAATTGAGTACCAGTTCACTGGTAATTCCCTGTTTGTCGTTAAAGGCGGCAAAAAGGGTTGGCGTTAGGAAGGGCATCCGGCCGTAAAACATTGCTTCAAAAATGGAACCAAAAAACAACAACAACCACGGTTCCCGAAAAAGGCCAACCCCTGCTTTGCGGGGAAAAATGGCCTCTAAAGGTGGTTATTTTTTTTTAAGATATATATATTTTATTGCCCAATTTCTGTAACGGAGTCCTCAAGGATCTCCTGGTCTCGGTAACCTCCGAATCCCGAGAGGAACCCCGGCAGAAAAATATGTTACCCTGTATTGAAAAGCAATCGTGAAACCACACCAATGATTATAAAAACAAACTTGTATTATAAATCACGCACAGGTATAACGGTACAACACATGGCCATTAAGAGTGCACTCTATATATCTCTTATATAAAGTGAGGTCACTCACGGCATGGCCAGCGAGTGCAACGACACTCCTCAATGTCTCTATGACTTTTCCCAAGGCGAATGGGATTCGCTCCAGCGGTTGATGGAACGAAATCCGGTCGAAGCCCGAATCTCGCTCTCCAGTCGATCTCCGAAGTGTGTACAGTGGGCAAGGGTGCTCTTCCCGCCATACTGTACAACGGCGCCCTCCAGAGGTACACCGTCACCGCTCCCTCAGCAAACCGCAACGTACTTGGAGACGAAGCGGTCGCACCCACCCATCCCCGACAGACGGTAGGATGTTGGGGTGAAGATGACACGAAGCAAACCTTCACAGGTGTCCGACGCACGGGGTTCAAGATGGCCGACGGCTCTGGCTTGAGCCGATGCAACGAGGCGAGGGTTCGTCGGAATCTCAGCGCCCCAAATCTGTCTACGCAGATTTCTCCACTCCAGCGAATATTCTTATCGCCGGATGTCCCTTCCAGGAACTCAAAATCCCCTCGTGGCTGTCGGTAAACCTTGCTCATTACGGAGCGCTGACGTCACGCGTCCTCTCCGACTTTGCTCGCGCTGCATCTTCCTCTTCACCTCATTGTCTTCTCGTTCGGTTTCCTGTATCATTTTAAGTTACCCTTTTTAACTTTTAATAACTGTTCATAAACAATAAACCTTGGGAAGACAATAATAGTACATAGAATCCGAAATCTTTCAAGTAGAGGAACACCACAATAACGGAAGTTACAAATCCGTAACACTTCCCCCCCTCAAGAAAGAAAGTTTGAACACAGCGAAAACTTTCTTTGCATGCAAACGTTTTAAAAACAAAAGTAAATTCACAATCCAAATCATCAATTCCCATGGGCAACAATTATCAACATCTCCAAAAATAAAGCAACAAAATTTCACACAACCCACAAAGATTTCCAAAGTTAATTCACTCTGGACAAAGCATCAGCAACGACATTGTCCCTGCCCTTTACGTGCTCAATTTCCAAGTTGAACCCCTGCAAAGGGGTTCTTGTGTGCTTCCCACGCGGGGTGGTTATACCACGGATACGACCATCAAACTCCTAAAAGCCTCGTAGACAAGAGCTGAGTGCCGGCCGATACAAATACAAAGAACATCATATTATTTCTTTTTTCATTCCCTTGTGTTGTATACGATACTCAATCTCAGCGCGGGAAGGTTCAACTCGACCCACGTCGGTCTTCCTTTCATCGTCATCGGCTAAACAAGCGAGGAAAGGACAAGACGAGGCTTCCTGAGGCTCGTTTGCACGACGTGCTTGAGGCCTCCTTTCCTGCATCCTGAGGATCGTTTGCATGACGTGCTTGAAGCCTCCTTTCCTGCTTCCTGAGGCTCGTTTGCACGCCGTCCTTGAGGCCTCCTTTCCTGCTTCCTGAGGATCGTTTGCATGATGTGCTTGAGGCCTCCTTTCCTGCTTCCTGAGGCTTGTTTGCAAGACGTGCTTGAGGCCTCCTTTCTTGCTTCCTGAGGCTCGTTTGCACAACGTGCTTGAGGCCTCCTTTCCTGCTTCCTGAGGCTCGTTTGCACGACGTGCTTGAGGCCTCCTTTCCTGCTTCCTGAGGATCGTTTGCATGATGTGCTTGAGGCCTCCTTTCCTGCTTCCTGTGGCTTGTTTGCACGACGTGCTTGAGGCCTCCTTTCTTGCTTCCTGAGGCTCGTTTGCACAACGTGCTTGAGGCCTCCTTTCCTGCTTCCTGAGGCTCATTTGCACGACGTGCTTGAGGCCTCCTTTGCTGCTTCCTGAGGCTCATTTGCATGATGTGCTTGAGGGCTCCGAGTGCTTCTGCTCACTGAGGATATCACCTTCGAAAGTGTTGCGTTTACATTCTGTATGCCTGGCCATCTTAGCTGCTTAACGTGCAGTGTAAACGAACCTTTTCTTTGTTATCAATGGTGATCTCAAGCTTGTGGAGGAGCTTGTATGTGTAATGTATTTGGGAGGACGATTCGGCCATCCTTGTGCTTTTACATGAATTACAATGACTTGGACCAGTGTGTACGGTGTGTACCCTGGTTAGAATAGGTACACCGTATCCCTGCGTGTCATAAGAGACGACTAAGAGGGTTGGCGTCAGGAAGGGCATCCGACCATAAAAACATTGCCTCAAAAAGAGAACCATGACAATTACAACTACATATGGGCAGGATACAGCCCGAAGTGGAGATCGGTTTCTGAGGTTTGGGACATGGAATGTAGGGATAATGACAGGGAGATCAGGAGAAGTGGTGGAAGTATTGATCAGAAGAAGAGTGGACATATGTTGTGTGCAAGAGACGAGATGGAAGGGATGTGGTGTGAGAATGGTGAAGGGTAGGCAGGGGCATAAATACAAGTTTGTGTGGCAAGGGTGCCCGGAGGGCGTGAATGGTGTTGGTGTCCTGTTTTCTGAGGAGTTTGTAGACAGTGTGGTGAGTGTGACTAGAGTGAGTGATAGGTTGTTGATGGTGAAAATGATGATTGGAAAGCTCTTGGTGAACGTCATCTCGGGATATGCTCCGCAGGTTGGTCGGAGCGATGAAGAGAAGGACAAGTTCTGGTGTGAGATAGAGAAGCTGATGGAAAACGTGAAAGATGAGGAAGTTGTTGTGGTAGGAGGAGACCTAAATGGACATGTGGGAAGGATTATGGACAGTTTTGAGGGAGTTCATGGGGGTTACGGATATGGTGTTAGAAATGGAGAAGGTGAAAGGATTTTGGAGTTTGCTGATGGGGCTGATTTGTTGATTTGTAATACTCAGTTCCAGAAAGGGGGTAATAAGCTTGTTACATACACGTCAGGTGGGTCGACGACAACCGTTGACTACCTGATGGTGCGTAGGCGAGAGAGGGGGCACCTCCGGGACACAAAGGTGATCCCGGGGGAGGAGGCTGTTTCACAGCACCACTTGGTTGTCTGCGACATAAGGGTGAAAGGTGCGAGGAGAGCTCGGCGGGTGAAGTACCAACCGAGAATGAAGGTGTGGAGGTTGAAAGAGGTGACAGTAAGGGAGGCATTAAAAGAGAGGCTGAGTAGGGTTGAGGATGATGTGGTTGAGCTTGAAAGTGGTTAGATGTCAATGAAAGATAGTCTGTTAGGAGCCGTTGGTGAGGTATGTGGATGGACAAAAGGACCACCAAGGCACTCGGAAACATGGTGGTGGGATGATGAAGTTGGAAAGAGGATTGACGAGAAGAGGAAGAAGTTCAAGGAGTGGCAGAAGGCGAAGGGTACGGGAGCAGAAAAAGCAGAGCATGAAAGTTATAAGGCAGCCAAGAAGGCTGCAAAGAAAGAGGCAGCAAAGGCGCAGGAGGCATGTAGGAAAATGTTCGGAGAACGCTTGGATTCGGAAGAGGGTCAGAGAGCGGTATTCAGGATTGCAAAGCAGATAGCGAAAGAGAGGTGTGATGTGATGGGGGTGAGTTGCTTGAAGGATGAAGTGGGACAAATCGTTGTGGACCCAGATGGAATTAAAGGAAGATGGAAAAGATATATGGAAATGCTGTTGAATACAGAGAATGAATGGGATGGCAACATAGAGAGTAACCCAGTTTTAGGACCGGCAGAGAAGATAACTGAGAAGGAAGTTGAGGAAGCGATGAGAGCAATGAAAAGTAGAAAAGCAGGAGGGCCGACGGGAGTTGTGGGAGATATGTTGTAGGCAGCAGGAAGTTGGGGTGTGAAGAGAATGGCAGAGACGTGTGATCTGGTGGTGAAAGAAGGTCGCATTCCCATGGATTGGGAACTGAGTACCCTCATCCCTCTATACAAGGGGAAAGGTGACCCTCTGGAGTGTGGCTCGTACCGAGCGATAAAGTTATTGGAGCATGGAATGAAGGTATTGGAAAGGGTGTTGGAGAGGAGGATAAGGAAGAAGGTGAAGATCGACGAAATGCAGTTTGGCTTCATGCCAGGAAGAGGAACGACAGACGCGCTCTTTATTGAGGCAGTTGCAGGAGAAGTGCACGGAGAAGAGGAAGAAGTTGTTTCTTGGGTTTGTTGATCTGGAGAAAGCATTCGATAGGGTTCCACGCGAAGTATTGACATGGGCATTGAGGAAGTTAGAAGTGGAGGAATGGTTGATCAGAGTTGTGATGGCAATGTACAAAAGAGCGCGCACAGCTGTAAGGACGAAGGACGGGAGCAGTGGTGAGTTTGAGGTGAAGGTGGGAGTTCATCAGGGGTCGGAACTAAGTCCGCTACTATTTGTAGCGGTGCTGCCTCAGAACGGTGCGGATGTAGCGGTGTGGATGGAGGTGCTGCCTCAGAACGTAAAGGAGGGTTTACCGTGGGAGTTGTTGTATGCAGATGATCTGGTGTTAATTGCGGAAAGTATGGATGGACTGAAGGAAAAGTTGAACAAGTGGAAGGAATGTATGGAGACAAAAGGTCTGAAGGTGAATATAGGAAAGACGAAGGTGATGGCAAGTGGTAAAGCATGTGGTGAGGTGGAAAGAACTGGGAAGTGGCCATGTGCTGTGTGCAGGAAGGGTGTTGGAGTGAACTCCATTCAATGTACAATGTGCGCTGAGTGGGTTCATCAAAAATGTAGTGGTCTGAGAGGGTCATTAACCAGTGTGGCAGCTACATTTGAATGTAAGGTGTGCACAGAGGGAGCTGCAAATGGAGGAAATGTTGAGTTGGATCTTGGAGACGGCGTGAAGCTGGAAGGTGTGAAAACATCTTGCTACCTCGGACACATGCTGAATGGAGAAGGTGGATCAGACTCGGCAACGGTTGCTAGAGTGAGATGTGCATGTAAGAAGTTTCGGGAACTGAGTGGCGTGCCGATGAGGAGGGGAGTGTCGTTGAAGCTGAAGGGAAAGGTGTATGCTGCATGTGTGAGAAGTGTTATGATTTATGGGAGCAAGACATGGGTCATGAATGTAGAGCAGCAACGAAGGCTGGAAAGGGTGGAAATGCGAATGGTTTGGTGGATGTGCGGAGTATCGTTGAGAGAGAGAAAGACAAATGATGAATTGCGAAAGATGATGGGAATAGAGCCTGTGATTGATGCTGTGAAGAGGAACAGGTTGAGATGGTTTGGTCATGTGTTGAGGAAGGATGAAAGTGAATGGTTGAAAAGAGTGATGGAAATGAATGTAGAAGGAAGTAGAGGACGGGGAAGACCGAGAAAGACTTGGCTAAAGATAGTGGAAGAAGAAATGCGGGCAAGGGGGTTAACAAGGAGAGATGCAGGAAATAGGGCAAAATGGAGAAGATTGTCATGGGGACCGCAAGGGTAACCCCCGCTCTCGCAGGGAAAATGGCCTTAAAATGCATGTTGATGTTGTATTGCTTTTATCGCTTCCTCAACTTCCTTCTCAGTTATCTTCTCTGCCGGTCCTAAAACTGGGTTACTCTCGATGTTGCCATCCCATTCATTCTCTGTATTCAACAGCATTTCCATATATCTTTTCCATCTTCCTTTAATTCCATCTGGGTCCACAACGATTTGTCCCACTTCATCCTTCAAGCAACTCACCCCCATCACATCACACCTCTCTTTCGCTATCTGCTTTGCAATCCTGAATACCGCTCTCTGACCCTCTTCCGAATCCAAGCGTTCTCCGAACATTTTCCTACATGCCTCCTGCGCCTTTGCTACTTCTTTCTTTGCAGCCTTCTTGGCTGCCTTATAACTTTCATGCTCTGCTTTTTCTGCTCCCGTTCCCTTCGCCTTCTGCCACTCCTTGATCTTCTTCCTCTTCTCGTCCATCCTCTTTCCAATTTCATCATCCCACCATCACCTCTTTCAACCTCCACACCTTCATTCTCGGTTGGGACTTCACCCGCCGAGCTCTCCTCGTACCTTTCACCCTTATGTCGCAGACAACCAAGTGGTGCTGTGAAACAGCCTCCTCCCCCGGGATCACCTTTGTGTCCCGGAGGTGCCCCCAATCTCGCCTACGCACCATCAGGTAGTCAACGGTTGTCATCGACCCACCTGACGTGTATGTAACAAGCTTATTATCCTCTTTCTGGAACTGAGTATTACAAATCAACAAATTAGCTCCATCAGCAAACTCCAAAATCCTTTCACCTTCTCCATTTCTCACACCATATCCGTAACCCCCATGAACTCCCTCAAAACCGTCCATACTCCTTCCCACATGTCCATTTAGGTCTCCTCCTACCACAACAACTTCCTCATCTTTCACGTTTTCCATCAGCTTCTCTATCGCACACCAGAACCTGTCCTCTTCATCGGTCCGACCAACCTGCGGAGCATATCCCAAGATGACGTTCACCAAGAGCTTTCAAATCATCATTTTCACCATCATCAACCTATCACTCACTCTAGTCACACTCACCACACTGTCTGCAAACTCCTCAGAAAACAGGACACCAACACCATTCACGCCCTCCGGGCACCCTTGCCACACAAACTTGTATTTCTGTCCCTGCCTACCCTTCACCATTCTCACACCACTTCCCTTCCATCTCGTCTCTTGCACACAACATATGTCCACTCTTCTTCTGACCAACACTTCCACCACTTCTCCTGATCTCCCTGTCATTGTCACTACATTCCATGTCCCAAACCTCAGAAACCGTTCTCCACTTCGGGCTGTACCCTGCCCACATGTAGTTGTAATTGTCATGGTTCTGTTTTTGAGGCAATGTTTTTATGGCCGGATGCCCTTCCTGACGCCAACCCTCTTCGTCGCCTCTTACGACAACCAGGGATACGGTGTACCTATTCTAAACCAGGGTACACACCGGGAAACGTTTAAAACATGGAAATCACCATGTGAATACATTGAAACATTCTTCACCATTGAGTGATATAGCTAAAACCGATATATGGCACGATATCACAAAGTTGTGGATAGATTGGGACGAAAGTTGGTGGATGGGTTGGGTGTGTGACAAGGACGAATCTATTCAATTTTGGTGAAGATCTGAATCCAGATTCGGATATGAGAGCTTTAAAAATGATGTTAAATGATTCTTCATCATTGAGTGATCTGGCCAAAAACGATAAATAACATGATATTTCAAAAAGTTGTGGATGACTTGAGACAAAACTTGGTGTATGAGTTGGGTAAGCATCAAGAACAATCCAATTGGATTTTGATTTGGGTTCGTATCCAAATCTGACCTGTCAGTGGGATACCAAAAATAAGCTTTTCAACCTGGCAGAGATATGCTCTCTACCGAGTGCCGTTATAGTTTTTTTTTTTTACGTGATTCTTCACCATTGAGTGATGGGGTTAAAACGATTGTGGAGTGGTGTGGTGTGGAGAGTAAACTCCCATCCTTTGGGTCGCAGGTGGCGGATAGCAAAACGGCCTCCAGATATGGAGGTTAGCTGTGAATACACAATAAGCAGTCCCCGACCAAACACGGGTTGCCCTTTGGCAAGGCATAGTACCCGGATGCCACCCGAACCAGGGTCACGGTGAAGACATTGGGAGGCAGGATGTTAGATGGTGGATGAAGCAAATTCGAACAGTCTTGGTTCATTCCACTTAGTGGCAAGGCGATACAAACAGTTACTGCTGATTGTTTCGGTGAGGCACAAATGCCCTGAAATAGGGTACTGCTCACACTCGTATGGACTGGCGACCGCGAGTGTAAATACTAGCTACCGAAAGAAAAACATGACACGAACAATTTTAAAACATTCATCCCACATCGCTCGTCGCGTGGGCAAACAAGGAGCGCGTCCTGCTAATGAGGCTCAGGTTGCAGTCGAAAAATCAGCTA
This sequence comes from Myxine glutinosa, assembly GCF_964187855.1. Classification (NCBI taxonomy): domain Eukaryota; kingdom Metazoa; phylum Chordata; class Myxini; order Myxiniformes; family Myxinidae; genus Myxine; species Myxine glutinosa. The sequence goes on from NC_136267.1 coordinate 41,341,056, forward strand.
CTGAGCTTTACACTACACTAAATACAAAAAACAAATCAAGACTGATGAAAGGAAAGAAAGACGTAGACAGTGAGTATCAAAAAAAAGGTAATCCGAATTCAACGGGTTAATATGCAAAGGTTATTAATTTTGACAATTTACATGTGGATTACCAATTAAGAGGAGATCCTCAGCTTTCCATTGATACCTTCCATGCATCATTGCTGTCACACATGACCGAGTACATGTTCATTGAAAAATGACAAGTTCAAATCGCATTTTTACAAGTTTGGCTAATCGATGCAAGTCAGGATAATTGGTGCAAAATGAAGGTCAGATGTGAACTTTTCTCAGGAATGATTGGCCTTTATGCACCCACACCTTCAACATGTCCACCTCTCCTTTCAACACAAAGCTCACAGCAGTGAACTGCTCGTCTCACCATAGCCGGGTCATTGCGCAAAGCATCCACTTCATGTCGAATACGGCCCTGCAATTCGTCAAGATCATGGGGAGGAGTTACGAACACCTTGTTCTTTAAATGTCCCCAAAGGAAATAATCACATGATGTGAGGTCAGGTGATCTTGGCAGCCATTCCACTGCATGGTTGAGGGCAATGACTCGGTCTCCAAAGAGTTCCCTCGGTCGATCTCGGACAGCGATAAGACGATGTGCTGGGGCACCGTCTTGGGCCCACCAGAGATATCTGAAGACACCATGAAACTGTCGCTCAAAGTTCTTCTCCAGCTGCGGTAAAACTTCATCATTGATCATCTGCAGATACAAGAACATTATGGGTATTTACCTTGCCGTCCATGGCGAAAGCAGCTTTGTCGCCGATAACGAGATACCGCATGAAATTGACATCTGCTTTGCAACGTGCTATCAACCATCCGGCAAGCACCAGCCTCCTGGCAAAATCCCCTGGCGTAAGTTGATGCCGGATTTGAATCCGATATGGATGTTGTGTTACGTGTTCCTCCCCGACCTCCTGGTCTCGGTATACCTCCGAACCCCGAGAGGAGCCATGGCAGAAAAATATGTTATTCCGTGTCAAAACCAATATTGAAACCGCACCAATGGTTATCAACCAACAAATAATATATTAAACAAGTACAGATACATTCAAAGTACACCGCCCCGGTGCCAAATAATTAAATATTCGACAGCGCGGCATTGCCGGGGCGCCTCTGGCGCCCGGCAATACCGCAGTGGAGCTCATAGAGGCTGCATTGGGAGGGAGAGGTGTGCACTAATTGATTGATTAATTGTATAATTAAAATCAATAAAAGATTATCACAAAATATTTTCGTAATCAATTGGCTAATAGCATAACGAAACCACTAGTGCTTCATCCAAAGACGTATCTTTTAGAAATTTAATTAAATAAGTCATTAATAAAAAAATAATTAATTAATTGATTACTCAATAAATAATTAAGCGATTAAATGATTAATCAATAAATCAAAAATATCCTTGATCGCCACATCACTTGGTCACTGTCATGTCCAAATATTAGCTTCCCAGCTCAAAAGGTGCCTGAGATATTGGCCAAATGAGAAAGAAAATAAATAAATAATTAATAATGAAAATAAATAAATAATCATCATTTAAAAATTCAATTATTAATCAATTCGGTCACAGAACACACAAACCACCACCATTTCATCATAATCTGTAACTGAATTTTTTTATTTTGTTTTAGTAATGAATCGAATAATTAATTAATTAATCGATTAATTGATTAATTGATTTATCAATAAATCAAAAATATCCTTGATAGCCACATCACTTGGTCACTCATGTCCAAATATTAGCTTCCAAGCTCAAAAGGTGCCTGAGATATTGGCCAAATGAGAAAGAAAATAAATAAATGATTAATAATGAAAATAAATAAATAATAATCATAAAAAAATTAAATTATTAATCAATTCGGTCAGAGAACACACAAACCACCATCATTTCATCAGAATCTGTAACTTTAAAAAAAAAAATTTTTTTGTCATTAATCGAATAATTAAATAATTAATCGATTAATTGATTAATTAATAAATCAAAAATAGCCTTTGCAGCCAAATCACTTGGTCATTGGCATGTCCATTTTTCAGCTTCCTAACTCAAAAGGTGCCTGAGTTAATGGTACGAAGAGAAAGGAAATTTAATTAATTAAATAAGTACTTAATTAATCGCTAATAATTAAATAACTCCTCAATTAATTGATTAATCAAAAAACAAAAAATAACGTTTTTGACAAAGGGCTTGCTCACTACTGTGCCGAAATTTCAGCTTCCTAGCTCAAAGGATGGCTGAGATATCGCCCGGACAAACAAACAAGAAAGCAAGAAAACAACCAAGAAAACAAACAACCAGAGTGAAAACGGAGTACTCTCTTTCAGCGTGCGTCACTGCCGAGCCCCCTTCGGTGCCCGGCAATGACGATTTGCAATGCCTGGAGGTGGCATAGGAAAGGAGCGGTGTACAAAATCACACAGGAATAACGATACAACAATGATAGCCCTGGTGTTGGCTTAGCGGTTAGGGTGCCGGCTTGGGATCCTAGGGTCCTGGGTTCGAATCCCGGTCGATCGCTGAATTAATGCCAGGGGGGTTGACTCAGCCTCTCATCCTTCCGAGGTCGGCAAATTGAGTACCAGCTTGCTGGGATGAATGATGCCGGTGTGTACCCCAGTTTAGAATAGGTACACTGTATCCCTGCACATCGTAAGAGGCGACCAAGGGTTGGCGCCAGGAAGGGCATCCGGCCATAAAAACATTGCCTCAAACAGGGAACCATGATTGTCATGGGGCCCTCAAGGCTAACCCCCGCTCTAGCGGGGAAAATGGCCTTAAAACGATCATTCATTCATTCATTCATTCAATTATAGCAATCAACAATACAATCAATATATCTTCAGATGGTACCATCTGCTAAAGTAACATAATTCACTGCGCTCCCAGTGAATGGAAAAGGACACTCAATGTCTTTATAACTCAAAGGTGATCCCGGCGAAGAGGCGACGAGGCGAGTAATGAGGTGTAGGCAGAGCAAACCCACAGCAAACTGGCGGCGAAAAGGGAAATCCCAAAGGCGCGAACCAGACGTGCACATTTACAGTTCAATCAGCGATCCGCAGCGTAATCTTCGTACGCCGCTTTGTGCACACACATCCCCGGCAGATGACCGGATGGTGAGAAACGTTGACGCGTAGCAAACCTTTTTCAGTGAACGACGTGCGAGGTTCAAAATGCCCGACGTCTCTTACGTGAGTCGAAGCGACCTGGCGGGGGATTCTTCGAAACCTCAACGCCTATACCTGACTACGCAGGTTTCTCAATCCGACAGCGATAACACCGATCGCAGGAAATTCCTTTCAAGGACTCGACCACGCTCGCTACGGAGCTTCGAGACACGCGTCTTCTCCGACTTTTCTCCTCACGCCTTCTTCTTCTTCTCTATCTCCTCGTCTTCCGGTTCTCGATCCGGCTTCCTGTCTCTTTTTTACCATGAGCGCTTTTAACCACAATAACCATTTCCCTTAAACAACAATAACCATAATACCTGGAATCAGAAATGTCTCAAGTGGATGAAAACCACAACCACGGAAGTGCCGAATCCGTAACAGTTGGAGGTCCAGTCTTGTGATTCGGTTGAATGTTGCCGAAGGCAATCCCGTCCCATTTCGTCTTGCGCTGGTATCCCTAGGATGCTCCAAAACTTGCTGCCTTACTGCTGCAATGTTCATTTCCGATCGGCCAGTGCGCCTCCTACCAGAATTCCCCTTGTTGCGGTTGAGGCTAGTGCCATGCTCTTGGTATTTTCTAACATTCGCCCAGATGGTTTTGGCTGCTGGAGGCTCCCGTTCTGGGAAACGTTCCCTGAACGCATCACGAGTTCGCTGCAAACTTCCAGTTTGGTGAAAGGTTGTAACCACGAAGGTCTGCTGTTCAGTCGTAAGTTGAACCATCTTTTCAATGACTCAGACTGTCTCTAAACCCATACACTGTAGGCCCATCTTAAATACCCATCTTAAATACCCATCTTAAACAAAGGATGACGCAACTGACGATTACCGGACCAGCTTAACAATTTTACATAATCAACTTGGCAGTCGACAAGTAATGCGTCCATTTCAAACTGTCTTGCACCGATTAGCCAAACTTGTAAAAATGCGATTTGAACTTGTCATTTTCAATGAACATGTACTCGGTCATGTGTGACAGCAATGATGCATGAAAGGCATCAATGGAAAGCTGAGGATCTCCTTATAATTGGTAAACCACATGTAAATTGTCAAACTAAATAACCTTTGCATATTAACCCCTTGAATTCGGATTACCTTTTTTTGATACGCACTGTATATTGCTACCTTAAATGTGCAAACACTTTTAAAAGTATCAAAAACACCAGAACTAATATCCTCAGCTGAAGCAACAAAACAAGACATCATCTGCCTACAAGAACATCGATTTATACATGATGACATGCTGATAAAACAAGAACATGAACATTGGCAAAAAATTGGACACTAATAACTTCTTCTGTCTGGAAAAATAGCGTGAATGCATCTATTGGTGGAGTAGGTATGCTTGTTAGTCCCCACGCATACAAAGCTCTCAATAAAGTCGAAAAGATATCATCGAGAATTATGATAGCTACTTTTAATGGAAACCCTCAAACAACAGTAATTAGTTGTTATAGTCCCACAAATGTACACGATGAAGTAGAAGTTGAGAGATTCTATCAAGACCTATCATCAGTAACCAGACAGGTACCAAAACATCACACGTTAACTCTTGGAGGGGATTTTAATGCACAACTCGGATCATCAGAAGGCTTTAAATTTTCATATCATGTTCGCACTGACAGAAATGGCACAATGTTAAAAAAAAATTCTTAAAAGAGAATAACCTTTTATGCGCAAATACCACTTTCCAGAAAAGACCAGGACAGCTATGGACACATTCAGCACCAAATGGAACAAAAGCACAACTTGACTTCATTATTGTTAATCGGAAATGGAAAAACAGTGTCAGAAATTGCAGAGCATTCAACTCTTTTATAAGCGTAGGATCAGACCATCGCATTGTATCTGCAAGGAGCCGCTTGAGCCTTCGAGCAAATAAAATGAAATCAAAAAGTAAACCACTTTATGACTGGTCTTGTCTCAAAAAGAACACACAGATTAGTGTCGACTTTTCACTTTGTTTGAAAAATAGATTTGCTGCTCTTCAAGAACAAAATACAACAAACTCGCCGAATAAAACATTTGCCAATTTTGAGACAGCCTGCAGAGAGTCTGCTTCTGGTACCATTCCTTTGGAACCAAAGAGGAAAAGTCGGATCCCATGGGAAACAGAGGAAATATGCCAGAAACGCAAAGAGCTACACAAAATGTCAGAAATTAAAAACTCTGCACCTTCAATGGAAAACATCAGGAATTACAACGAAGCACGAACTGCACTTACCGATTCTTATGAGAGAGAGCAGATTGACTATCTCCAGAGAAAAATTGATATGATAAATAATGGTATAAAATGGTGGGGGGTGCACAGGCGTGATACCTGCCATTAGGCCTAGCACGCCCACGTGCACAGGCGTGATAGGCCTAATGGCCGCGTTTTGTGTTGAAATTCCTTGTAAAATTTTCGCTGTTTTGATTATTCATGTTCAACAAGTAAGACTGTCATGGATTCCTATTGTGTGGGTGTGTGTTTTCTGTTTACCAAGGTGTTAACAGGACTGCATTGAGGGAGATAAAGCTGTTACAAGAGCTATGCCATCCAAACATCATTGGTGTAAGTAATGTAAATACATTGTTGTGGGAATGTCTTCTGTGGGATAATTTTGTATCATATGACGATAGTTATTTCCCTTATTGCATGTATTAGCATAAGCATGAGGTAAAAAGTCAAGTGAGGATATACGTCATGTGTATAGAGATTGGTATTACATTCCCACATGTGTCTAAAACCCCTTTTCTTTAACTTGATCCGTTTTAAATATCCCTTTTGAACTATCCGACAGGCCATCAGCACAATTCTAGGTGGGAAAAGCCACCATTATGCCGTCGCCAACGTCACTTCCCAGGATACTCTAGGTACCAGTGACGTCATAACAATGGCGCTGCTTTTCTCACCATACTCAGCGGGGCATTTCCTCAATTTCATCAAGAGGAATTTCCTCTTCCCCATGGATGCCAAATGATGGGGATTGTCTGTGCTCCATCCTTTTCAAGCGAGGAAGCAGCACGTACCATTTTAAAAGTCTTTGGTATGACTTGAACCAGTCCAAACCAGTTTGGTGTTTTTTAGGAGACTCTATCTCCTTACTGGATCGCCGTTGGCTCCCTACGAGAGCTCATTCGCCATTTTGCCAAGTGTTGTTTTTGGTCCTGGCAGGGTGTCACAGTCACCCTCCCCACTAGCAAAGACAGTGAGGGGTATCGGTTTAGTCGCCAACAACCCGACCATGTGGCAGTTAGCACTGGGTTACATGATGTTACCAGTGGCAGTCCCAAAAGACTGACCTGACTGTTTATAAGCTTTAACATGTTACTTTTGATTAATGGCTTTTGCTACTTGTCTTGAATCCTATCATGATGAGTGCTTCCTTCATTATGTTGTGAGTTCAGGGTGGAAATTGCACCCAATGTACGACTACGTTGTGCCACACACAACTCTATCCATGATGAACTTAGGATGCCCGATGTATCTTCCAGCAGAATCCCTTTAAAATTTTGTGAGCGTTCATCACCAATATCTCAGGTTGACCAATATCTCAATGTTGTCTCCAACAGTATCAGAAACCAAATGAGAAACAATACAGTTGAAGAAGATGGGATCTTTATAGTATGAAAAATCATGTAGATGGTAGATGTCGGAGAGTTCAGAGGAGCAAACTTGAGTCCCACTACATGTAATTGCCACAACGACTGACTTCTGTCTTCTGTGTCGGTTATTGTACGTTGCACAAGTTGTTTCTATTTCCCTTGCCTTTTCCAGCTTTTGGATGCTTTTGGTCACAAATCGAATATCAGCCTCGTGTTTGACTTCATGGAAACCGATTTGGAGGTGAAGGTTCTCAAATCGCTGTTTCTGCTCCTCTAGTCCCCGCGTGCAGCATTTTCACCACTGATGATGCTGTTCGTTTTTGTTTAAACAGGTTATCATAAGGGATACGAGCATCATTTTGAAACCGGCAAATATCAAAGCCTACATTCTGATGACTCTTCAAGGACTGGAATACCTTCACATGCATTGGATATTACACAGGGTATGTGAGAGGAGGGGTGGAACCAACTAAAAATATAAATAAAGATTACCCAAAGCACAATATATTTTTCAAAGAAATTTAAATCAATATCTCCTAATATTATCCCGGTGTGTACCCCAATTTAGAATAGGTGCACCCATATCCCTGTGCATCGTAAGAGGCGACTAAGGGTTGGCGTCAGGAAGGGCATCCGGCCATAAAAACATTGCCTCAAAAAGGGAACCATGATTGTCATGGGGCCCGCAAGGCTAACCCCCACTCTAGCGGGGAAAAACGGCATTAAAACGATCATTCATTCATTCATTCATATTTCCTAATATCGCTTGCATGTTGAATAACTCGTAAATATGTTTTTTTTCCCAGGATATGAAGCCAAATAACCTCCTTCTGGATGACAGTGGGATATTGAAGCTGGCTGACTTTGGCCTTGCAAAATCCTTCGGCAGTCCCAGCCGAGTGTATACGCACCAGGTGGTTACCAGGTGCGCAATTACCCTATTTATATTTTGTGAAGCAGTCTTTTGTTTTCTTCTTTTTTTTCTTCTTTTTTTAAGGAACTACTGGTGGTATGTTTTGATAGACACATGGTAGACTAGGCAATAGAGTTGTACCCTGTTCCTACTACAACCCATTTTGTTTGGAGTGTTACTGCCATTGTAGATAATCTAATCCACTCAGCAGGTTTTTTTTGTCTTTCAATGATGAGATATTTTATTAAAATGAAAAATGTGAATAAAACCAGAAATGTATAACAGGTTTTTTTCTTGGGGAATAACTGAATACAAAACTTGCTAATTGTGCTTCGTTTTTCATTCTGACTTGACGCTACATATTTATTGATTTGCACTTGGAGAGGAGGATGATTATGGGGGAGAATGTGTATGCTTTGAGCACAACTGCCATTTCTAATGAGTACCAAGATGCTTGTAGATGTTGGAGACTGAAACTGGCATGGGTCACGATATGGCTTATTTCGCAAAGGGCAAGGCGAAGCATGCCAGATCGTTTTGACAACAGAACAAGCTATTAAACAGGGTGTAAAGTCTCAAATCCATTAAGATAAGTGATCTGGTTTATTGGTTGTGATATTCTGCATGCGTATTGTTTGTTTTTTTTTCATTTCATTTTTGCAGGTGGTACCGTGCCCCAGAACTGCTCTTTGGAGCCAAGATGTATGGTGTCGGTGTGGATATGTGGGCTGTGGGATGCATCCTTTCAGAGCTTCTACTCAGAGTAATCAAGATGACATTTTTCCACACTGTTCACTATATTCTTCTATTCCAACCCCAACCCTTTCATCTTTGGCTAAAAGGCATCCAACCCAAACCATGCTCTCATTGACAAATAGCACTTGTGTAGGTGAAACTATTAACCATCGTTTCTATATCTGTAAAACAGATCTTAGACATGTATGGGTGAGCACATGAGGCAATGAGGATAGGCAATGCGTTTCAAAGACTAAAGTGAAGATGAAACGATATACTCGGGGAGATTATTACACAAAAAGGAGAATAAGGGTACAAATTAATACAGGTGGGCAACCATTCTGAACTTGGGGAGGGTGAGCAGGTAAGTGTTTCATATGACCTGGGATGGATAGGATAGGATAAGATATGAAGAATTCTCCTTTTTCTCAAGCAGTGTCTAGTATGACTCCATCCTTTAGGAGGAAAGGAATGGAAGGGGAATGTGTACCAGAGACGGACCTAACCAGCTCCCACCAGACTGTGGAGGATGGAGAGAATCTAGAGAATTTGGATCATATGCAAGCCTGGTGTTGGGCCCTGGTTCTTCGTCGGACTGAGCTATGCAGAGAGACTGCAGTTTGTCATCAGTGGTGTTTGCCTTCCAAGAGGGGAATGCAAATTATCTTCCAGGAGAATGCAAGTTGCAATTGTTGTGATGGTCTCACCACATACATCAATGACACCAGAGTTGAGATGATGACCAAAAAAGTTGAACGTGGAATTGGATGACCTTGTGAAGAAGAAATTAGTCCATTTAAGTAGAAATTCCAGGAGCAGTTGATGTTAGGGTCTGATGTGATGATGGATCGTTATTGACTGGAGAGAGCAGATTTTGGGCCAAACCAATTCGCTTTAATCAGATTGTCAGTCACTTCTGTGCCTTGGTGGTTCTCTAATAACTGGTTCTCTAACACATGGTCAGAAGAGCCCAGAGTAGCTGAGGAAAAAAGTTTGACATGACAAAGTCCTGTAATTGATGGTTGCCAGTTGGAGAGATGTTTATTGGAAAAGAAACGCACTAAGTGCAGTTGTTTCATGTAATGGCTTATCTACTTGGCCATGTAGACTTGCTCTGATGGTGGATAGCATCATCAAGGAAGTCGGCCACCCGTCAATGCTAAATAACAAGAATGGGATGCATTATTGTACAGGTTGAGTCAGTTTAGCAGCAGGAGTTGAGACAAAAAAATTGGATATAACTTTTATTTCGTCAATTAAGTGAGGTGACTGGGAAAAGGACTCATTTTAATCAATGGAATTCTAAATACACTAAGGAAAAAAAGAAGGGTAATCAGGAAGAAGGTGTAGCACTAGCTCCAAGTAAAAATGTGGTACGATGCCTCAAACGTTAGGAATGTATAGATGAAAGATTAACGTGTGATGCGCAGTGAACAGTGATGTCGTAAATCATTTATTATACAAGCCTATGCTCCAACTGAGACCTCTAATAAATGGAATACAATATTCATTTAATCACTGAATCGCTAAAATGGTATGATATGCGTACTTCCATTAATGGGTGATTTTAATACTGAAGTAGGGATGGATATAATATCGTGGGGAGGAGTTTTGGGAAGTTTTGGAATTGGAACGAAGAATGACAATGTTGAACTTGTTAAACATTCCAAATTCACAATCTCTTTATTGCAAACGTATTACAGTAATTCTTTGTTTTATGTGGAGGTTACATTCCTGGAACACCCCACGTAAACCAAATTCACATAAAATAAGACCAGGGGTTTATGGGAAAAATGGGCTTATGTTGTGGGCTCAGACCTCTCACCTCTAAACCTCATGTCCTGGAGCGGTTTATGAGAGTCACCCTCGCTCGCACGCGGCGTAAAATAAAACATTTCTCGCCAAGCTCATTTTATTTTTGGGCACTGTTTTATTTTGAGTAACAAACGACATCTTGAGACACAAAAACGACAATAACAAACAACTCAATCACGAGCAACAAACGCCACTTTTGTGCGAATTAAAAATAAATTATGGCATTAACCATGTTAATTAATAAAATACGTAATGATAAATAAAAACTTCCTGGCTTGTATAATAATAATGATGTGGTGATTTCTGCATCAAAGACATCACTTTCCTTGACTTTTTTGCACTTTACACCACTAACAACGGTTTTCATTTTGGGAGCCATGATTAAAAATCACAACTAAGAACCAAAAATAAAGGAATTTATAACGACTCCATGGAACACAGTGTAGAGTGAGAGTGAGAGTAACTGCTGTAGCACACACTGCGTTGCGTGCCTCTTACCTTTTTCAATTACCACCCGCAACATGCTGAGTGCACACCACGAAGAGCTGCACCGGTAGAAAAAATACCACATAAAAGCGAGACTGGACCCACGTAAAAATAGTATGGTATGCAGAAAATGATGTGTAAATAAAACCCCTCATAAAACGAGGGTTTATTGTACAAAACAAGAATGACTGCACTGTGCTCCCAACCTGCAACAAAATCCGAACCTGCAATGGGCCGATTGGGAAATGTGCATTTAATGTGCTATTAAATGATTAACTCGGCACCTCTCATCCATGTCAGCCTCTGCTACGGTTATATAAAAATGAGCTGATTCTTCACATGGTCACGGATCGTTTAACCCCAATTTGGGGCCGTTCAAAAATTACGTCGCACTATTTTTTAGGGAGGTGTGTGTACCATGCGTGCTGACAGAATTTAATAAACCTTACGAATAGTTTTTATTTGACATTGATTAGATTTATTGGGGTTCCTCATCGTGAGTAACATTCATCCCAAACAAAGCTAATGGAAATCTGACACAGCAAACCCGGACAGTGTATAATCAGCAGAGGCCTACAGGCCTGATGTCTTTGGCCCACCAGAAAACCAAGATGGCGGCCATATTATTTTCTCTGGGTACCATGGTGGGTGGAGTTGAGCGACAAATGTGAGTGGGATCCGGCAGCTGACCGACCAATGAGTTGACATTTAAAAAAATCGACCCCCAACAAGAATCACAACAACAACAACAACGCGGAGCTCTTGTAGACCTGTGGCAAGTTGCAGTAAAAACGTACAGGAACAAAAGCATGGACTTCACCAGATAGAATGTCACATAATGTATTTGATTTTTATTATCACCAATAGTAGATGGAGGACATCGATTATGAGACACAAGAGCACATCAATGATGTAATATACCAACTGATCACAGATTAGTTATTTCCAAAATTAAAGGTGAAGCCGAAAGCACCAAATAGGAACACACAAAATGCTAAAATGTAATCTGTGGAAACTAACCGTTGAAAGATAGACAAATAAATAGGAAATAAAATGGGGTGGGAAATTTGAAATGCTATTACTGATGTCAAGGAACTATGACTTTAACTGAAACTATAACTGAAATGTAAAAATAAGTTTTGAGATTGAAATAGAAAAAGAGGTAGCAAACTGTAGATAAATAAAATATCTGGCAGGCTAAGTGAGAAACAAAAGAAACTGAGGTTGAAGGTTGAACACTTCATTAGATAGTTGATAGATGAGCTGAAAAAATTTAATAAATGATTACAATAAGGTTTTTGAAAGGAAATAAATACATTTTGGGACAAGAAAGCAAAATAAATGAAGTCCAAAAAATATCTCTCAAAAGTCCATTGATAACCATTTTAATAAAAAAAGTCCATTGTCCATAATTGTAAAATAAATTATTGTAAAATAAATTATTGTAAAATAAATTATAAATATAGTAAATAAATAAATAAAGTAAAATAAATATAGGAAATTAAAAATAAATATAGTAAAATAAATAAAGTAAAAAATTGTAAAAAAAATAATTCATTCATTCATTTTACAAAGTCCATTATAAAAAAAAAAAGTCCTTTGATAACTATAACCGAGTTTATGTTGTAAAGGCTGAAATGGAAATGTGTTTGTGCAAATGCTGTGGGAGACAGTAACATACCTCCCTGAAATCATAATAGGAGAAGAGTCTTTGGTGATAATCCTGACAAAAATGTTTAATGATGAATGGCAGAAAGAAGAGGTTCCAGAAGGTTGGGAATAAAGCCAAAGTAGTAACAATATACATAGGAAGTAGATAAGAATGCAAAAACTATCATTGAATAAGCTTGCTATCTTTTCCAAGCAATGGATTCTTGAGATTTTGCTGAACAGGATCAGGCTGACAATAAAGTGCAGGCCATTTTTAGAAAAGGACAATCAATTGTTTGGACAGACGTGAACAAAGAGGTGCGGACACATAAATATTTACAAAAAAACACCAGAAATACAAGTACAGGCAACAATAAAATGACAAGACAAAACGACTCCGGACATTATCGTTATCTTTTGGGATAGAGCCGCACAACGTCCGACGAAGAATGAGAAACGGATTATCGAGATTCAAACACCTCGTTTAATATTCCACTTTGAGCGAGATCACCTGTCCGTATTTGTTGAAATTTATATTTTTCGGTTTTGACAGAATAAAAATTTAGCATTTATAATTGGCAATGACTGGCTGGATAACTCGGAGGTATACGCACTCACCTCTGAGCTGTCTAGCCTGGGTTTGAATCCTGACGATGATATAAACTGTCACCCAGGTGTTTCACAGGCAGGCCGATTCATCAATGTGTGTGCCATCCCGAGGTTGGACGACAAACTGGAAGTCCCGTCTCCTGGCATTAGTTGGTGGACGTCAAAGAAACGACTATGTCCTTCGCAAAGAGTTGGCGAGATATCACCGGCATCCTGGACAAATGATAAATTCCTGCCAGGATGGACTGCTGGGAACCAACTGTAAACCACCCAGCGTAATCCATACCAAGAAACTGCGTTGGCAGTACCGACGCTCAGGAGAGAGTATGGTACAGGATTTTGATGATTTGATGTACTGTTCTCCTTGCAGAGCGTTGGTGCTGATGAAGCAGTTTCTTGGCCAAGGGTTGTACCCGACTGTCTTTACCATTTCCAGCGTTGTTTGTCTGTGCTCTATCCTTCGAAATGCTAAGTGTCAAGCAAGGAAGCAGCACGAACCATTTTAAAAGTATTTGGTATGACTCGGCCAGGGTTTGAACCATCTACCTCCCAGATTCGCAGCGGACGCTCTAACCCATTACCCCAGCGAGTATGGCACAAGAAGGATAATGTAATTGTCCCAGTTTTTTCACATATTACGGACACTTTTCACAAACATGTTGTTGCTCCAGCACTATGGACTGGAACTGTCTGCTGATGATATCATTGCCTTCAGGATACACAAGTTTAGCATACCACTGTGTCATCATATCACCCCTTATCCGCTTTGATCTGCTGCCCCCATTTAGCAGTAACAGGCTTAACAAATGATTCTGTAATGGAGTTAAAGTTTATTTCACTGAATGACTCGTCAACATATTTTGATTACGATTAAAAAAAAAATCTGTATTGCAATCTTCCTTTATATTAAGTTGGATGAGACAATATATCATTACAGACAAGAAATTCTGTGATCATATATTTTCTCCTAAAAATGGGATTGCTCCACCTAAAGTTCCATTCTCTCTTCTTTTTTTTCTTTTTTTTCCCTAAAATTCCTCTTTACTCCCACCTCTGGAACAAACTCCCTCACTCTCTTCAATCCCACTCCTCCCTCCAGGTCTTTAAAACAGCTGTTCACCACCAGGAAGAAGAAGGCATCTTCCCCCATCCAAAACCTTGATCTTTTCTACCCCCGTTAATTCACCCCAGATCCACTTTTTTGAAATACCGACTTCTTTCCTGGAAGTCCTGGCTGTGTCCATGTGTTTTATACCTCTCCCACCCCCACCTTCCCATGTCTCCTCCCCCCAAGCCCTCTCCCTCCCACAGATCTCCCGATGTCACTGTTCTATGCTGTTGTACTTGTGTGCTTCCCTCTCTCTCTCCATCTTGTCTCCCGCTCCCTTTATTGTATGTTTTGTGTTTCCGTTTTTTTTTTTGTGTGAATAATGTTAGCTCTTACATGAGCCTCGATCTTGTATGCTTCCAAAAAAAAAAAAATCTTTAGTTTTCAATAAAATGTGTTGCACCGTATATTGTATTTAGAAGGCTTCCTTCACTCTACCGTTAATGTGGAGTTCTTTAGCCATAACTTTGCGGTGATTATTTTGTGCCCACTTACCTCCCACTCCCTACCCATCCCCTCCTCCTCACTTCAGACACCTTTTCTCCCTGGTGATTCTGACCTTGATCAGCTTTTCAAGATATTTGAAGCACTCGGTACCCCGGTGGAAGAAGAATGGCCGGTAAGTGCTCACGTCGATTGCAACGCCATCAGTCGTTTATCCTGCATCATGACCGGGATGTAAAATCCTCTATAACTTGTTTCCTGTATATCCAGGACATGACCAATCTAGCAGATTATGTGGCTTTCAAGCCACAGTCGGGCACACCGCTCGAGAACATATTCACAGCTGCTGGTGATGACTTATTGGAACTGCTCAAAGGCCTTTTCAACTTCAACCCCAACTCCCGCATTACAGCCACGCAGGTGCACCACAATGTGGCTTCTTGTTGATTCATTTGCAGGGCTGAACCGGACCCTGTAACTGGATAGTTGGAATCGTTTCGGTCGGTTTGTCTAGATGGAATTTATTTGAGAATCAGTAACCCAGGTGGCTTGTACACCCCAATGGCTCAATAGTCTGATTTGCATCGACATCAAATACTTAATATCTATAAATAACTATCTGAACTACCCTGCACTGCCCTGGGTGGTTCGAGGGAGCGGGAAGGGGTGGATGCGGGGTGGGGGGGAATGAGGGGGGAGAGAGTGGCTGCGGGGGGGGAGGGTGGTGGTGGTAGGAGAGGGAAGGGACTGTGTGTGTGTGTGTGTGTGTGTGTGTGTGTGTGTGTGTGTGTGTGTGTGTGTGTGTGTGTGTGTGTGTGTGTGTGTGTGTGTATTGGGGGTTGGGGGTTGGGGAGGCTTTGACCAGCCCCTCCGTTTTGGTGTTGGGGGAGAAGACATAGTCTCCAAAACACAGGCATCATTAACAATTTTTCATTTCTGGTTATGGTGTCTTAGTGTATGCGGTTATGTTGCAATTAACAGGGGAGTGAAACTTTCATATAGAATCTTGAAACTGGTACTTATTGACTTCTTTAGATCACATAGGACTCAAAACCACCTGTTTCCAATTTTTTCCAGCATGGATACGCACTAAATCCAAGATGGCGGCCATTTAACACGATAATCGCTTAATCGCCAACTATTTTGGACATTTGTAATGGATATAGTTGTCCAGTATATCGTTTTATAGGTTTTTTTGGTCACTGAATTCATTGAAGTACTTATATCATCAATAACACAAAGCATAAAGTGAATAATCATCCAATATGAGGTATAATTGGCGCCATATGGCATGGCACACCCATATAAATACCCAATGAACGGTACACAAATATTTGGGTTATAATAATGATTATGTATATTTGTTTTTCAGCAAAATAAATCTGTCCTGATCGTTCTATGGAAGACTGCATGGCTTGAGCCATAATAATGTAACCACAGGAATGGATGCATGGGTGCAATCTGCCATGAAATCAGAGTTGACCAGCTTATGAAGTGTCCATTTCTAAACATGTATTTTCTTTTCTACTTGCAGGTAAATAATGGCATCCGAAGCGGAACCTCTGGAGAAAAGGGCACGTACCGAACTAAATTTCAAGCTGTGCATCAAATGTCAAACTTCAAAAGAAGAACAATTAAAGGAACCCCCACAGTCCCAAAAGCAATCAACGTATGACAAATTTCTAACAGCGGTTCGTTTGAGAGCGCAGTTTGGAAACACTGACTTTATTGCACTCAACGAAAAAATTGGACAATTGACAGCACAAGATTTATGTGACAAACATGTTGTGTGGCACAGAACGTGCTATGCTATGAGCACAAATAAAGAACATATAATACGTGATGAAAAGCGCTACAACCGAGCGTGTGCAACATCCGATGTTACTCTCCTTAGTAGCCGAACCGTGGGGAGACCAACTGCTTCATCAACACTTAGTGCTACGGACGAAGAGCCAGTGTCAAAAAAGTACACCCGATCACAGTTAACTGCATATGACAAAACAGAATGTTTCTTCTGTCAAGGTAAAATACAAGGTCCCTTGCACGAATGTCAATCAGCAAATATTGGAAAGCAGATAAAGGACATAGTACACCACTCCAACAACCAAGAATGGAAGGTTAACTATGCCATTGTCCTATCTGACAATGATGCGCTGTCACGTGATATTGTCTACCACAAGAAGTGCATCACCGAACAGTGGCAGTTTCTAAAGCAGGGAAATGCTGCAGACAGTGGATCATGCCCTAAGACAGCTGACCGCTGCAACACAGATGCCAGTGGGCCGACAGTACACCACATCACGGCTGAAATTGAATTCTTTGCCGAAATACAAGATCGCATCAACGAGGGAGAATTTATTCCAATGGACGAAGCAGAAAAGCTATACTTATCGAAGATGGAACAATACAACATCCAGTATGTCACGAAGTTTTCTAACGCCAAGTCCGAGCGGAGGTGGCTACGACAAAATATCGAGGAAAATGTTAATCCCGTTCAGTTCACACCATCACCGAAGAAGCCTACACTGATACATTCCAAAGCTGCACAAAATGCTGCAGTTGATGAAGCTGTCAAGAACAACACATACGATGACATGAAGAAGTTATTTGAAGCATGCAGAGTCCTACGTAAATTGATCCAGGAAACAAAGAAAGACCCGTGGGTTTTCACCGGAACACTCGAAAATAGTGAGCATTGCGTAGTGCCACAGGAGCTCCACAGCATGGTGCTTTGGATCATGAAAGGTACAACTACAGTTAAAACTGAAGCTCGTGCACAAGAGTTTAATAGATCTGCGTCAATCCTCTCTCAGCAAATAGTACAAGCCCACAAATCTAATCGGCAACTCCTGTATGACCCAAAATCACCAGTGGCTGCGTCGTAATAATGGCATGGCTCTCGTGCAGGAGATGGTTGTTCGGAAGGATGGTATAAAGTGTTGCCGAGACCTGTCAGGCTGTTTCATTCGAAGTGTTGACAACAAGTCGCGAGGCTACAGTGACATATACTTATTATTCGATAACTACACTGTTACAAACTCCATGAAGGACAGAACGAGACAGCTCCGAACAGCAGGAAGAGCACAAGACAAGGGATACAAAATAGAAGATTCCACACCTATGAAAGACTTTAAGGTATTCCAAGGAACCAAGGAAACCAAAGCCAACCTCGTGCTATACCTTGCACAAAATCTGTCCAGCTGTGCAAACTGCCGATCACTACCCACACACACAAAGGTGTTATGTCTTCCCAATCAAACATGGTGAACATCACAAGTACACAGGAGGAAGCCGACACGTTACTGGTCATGTATGCAGTAGCAGTGAGTAGTTTGGGTAATACACCACATATATACTCCTCTGACACAGATGTGTTGGTGCTCGCTCTGCGCAGGGTCCCAGACCTCAACACAGAGAGTCTCATCATCATGGGCTCTGGTGATCGACGACGGAAGATTAAACTCAAACCTATCTACATGGCCATTGGCGCAGAACGTGCAGCAGCTTTGCCAGGATTCCACGCGCTCACTGGATGTGATACCACTGGCCACATCCAGGGAAAGGGAAAGCCTACTTGCTTCAAATCCTTCATGAAGGCTAGTGATGACGTAATCCATGCACTAGCTGGGCTTGGTGTTGGTGTGTATCCATCTCCGGAGGTGTTGGCTGGTTGTGAAAAGTTTGTGTGTCAGCTCTTCAAACCTGGTTATGAATCAGCTAAAGCACTCCGGTGGCATATGTTCAAGCAACTCAAGGGCAACCAGGGTGTAGAGAAACTACCTCCAACTCAAGGATCCATAACTGAACACATTCTGCGAGCACACTTCCAAGCTAACATTTGGGTGCAGGACACAGTAGCTGTTCCAAGTCTTCTAGATCCAGTATCGTTGGGATGGAAACAACTAGATGACGGACGTTGTGTTCCTGTGACGTCGAAAGTTCCACCGGTACCAGAGGCTGTCGTCGGCCTCGTGAAGTGTTCATGTATTGCCAGCAAATGCAGTGGACGGTGTTCTTGCAAGACCAATAATCTGTCATGCACAGAGCTTTGCAAGTGTGAAGGTGCTGAAGGATCATGCACTAATGTTGCAAATGAGGAGACAGAGAGTGATGATGATGATGACAGCGACAGTGATGACTAATAATGTGGCAGATAACTAGCATCCGGATACATGTATAATTGAGCATCCAATTTGATATGTGTATGAACACCATTTTGTTTTCCCCATGATTGTTAGATACATAACATGCCTAGGTAAATTTCCATAACACAAGTATGTTGATAAATGGTTTGATTTTTCTGTATATGGTGGCCACCATCTTGGACTTATTCTACGACATTAATGAAAACATTGAAAACTTCTTAAAGAAGTAACATACTTGGTAGAAAAGAATATATTGTAATCACAAAAATGTCCTTAGCTTATCATTATACATGTACGTAAATAAATGGTTCAGGTATAAAAATATCGTATTTTTTCGAAATTTGGTGGACGCCATCTTGGATGTTGTCAATGGATATGAATGAAAACATTGAAGACAGTCTATTTCATACAACCATATGTAGATACAAATATATTGTAATCAAAAGCATGTCCATAATAAGCTTATCATTGTGCATATATTGAATACGTTGGTTCAAATATAACGATTTATTGCTTTTTCGGTATATGCTGGCGGCCATCTTGAATTTTGCCACTGGACATAAATAAAAAAATTGGAAACGGGTTGTTTTGTGTTCAGTGTGATCATAGAAAGTAAAAAATCACAAGTTTGCAGATTCTATATGAACCGTTCACTAAATAACACAACGACCAACACTATCTTGTATTACATACACAAACCTTCAATTTATTCCATTCAGCCCATTCATAAGTAGACTTTTCTCAAAGCACTTGCCATGCTGGATGATGTCACAACATTCAGGTGAGCAATACTTTGGGCATCATACAGTTATAGGGTTGTTATTACTCCCCAACCGGTGTACACCGGAGGGGACTATAGGTTTGCACGCCGTCCCTCCGTCTGTCCGTCTGTCAGTCCGTCACGCAAAGAACAGCTTTCCGGACTTTTTTTCTAAACTCTTAATGCTAATGATTTCAAACTTGGTACATGGTTTCCTCATGATAAGTTACAGATCAAGTTCGAACTTCACGACGTTTCGATACACTTTGAACTTTGGTAATTTCCCCAACAGTTTTCCGGATGACAGACTGCCGGTAGGGGACATGTATTGCAGCGCAATACTTAGAATGCTTGTTCTTCTATGGTCCTCCCAACCTATCAAATCCCATACGAACCCATCACCTTGATGGGTATATCAGCTATTTAGTTAAACTTTGAGCTTTTTACAAGGTAAATCTTGCCTTAAAAATGTATTTATTTACTTAATTACTTACTTGCATACATGGGTACTCTTTCCTATTATTCTCATTGTTCTCTTTTCTTCACAGGCACTAAATATGTCATATTTCAGCAACAGGCCAGGGCCTACACCAGGCCCTCAGCTTCCACGTGCAAATTGTGCAGCAGAAGCAGCTAAGGAACAACATCTACATCTAACTGCTGGAATGAAAAGAAAGAGAAAGGAGGGTCTCGAAGATGGTATGTTTTCAATTCCTGCATGAAAAACAATTGATCGTCATTGTTGCTCTTAAAGGGTTTTCTTTTGACGTTGCTGTTATCGCCCTTTTTGTCACCAGCTGGCTTTGTGAAGAAGCTGGTTTTTTGAAGGCTTTTGGAAAGTATTCCGAAGACATCCTGTGATTTCATCAGCAGAACATTGTTTTGTATACGGAGAGCTTTGAAAGCATCAGCTGATGTGTACAAAGATAAGTGATTAAAATGAAGTCTAATGAATACCGAATGTAACATTTTAACTTGTTTCCGCCTTATGCTATAAGTGTCCTTTGTCGAACACAAGTTCTGGTTTACCTTTGTAATTTTGTTGTGCCATTCATAGAAAAGCATAACAACTTCGATGTTGTCTTTATGCCCTGTTTATTTTTTGTCATCGTCATCATTGTTGTTGCTTGGGTTTTGTATCTTTAAGAAAACACATATGTCACTTGGTTCATCTCCATAGATGGTTTGTTTTCCCCTTTTTTGGGCATGCATTAGATTGGGCGTCTATGCGTACTGCAATTTTCCATGTTGTAGTCTCCCAGTTGACTGACTACGTCGGACCCAACCTGGTTAACTGTCAGTACAAGCTGGCACGGTGTCTGGACAGAGTTGGCCCGGCTTGGTTAGCTGCCTGGATCGCCTCTCCTGAAAAGTAAAATGCCAATGCAAAGCCATACGCAAGCGGCCAATACTAATGCAAGAACGCAGAAAAAATTACCTGGATTCCAACACTTTTTCTTTTTTGAACTTTGTAAGCAAGCATTCTTTAGGTAACAAGAAGAAATCAAACTTCATGCTTAACTTGGTGATGTTAGTTATTTTTGTTTACTAGGCCGTACAATGTTTTGGAACTGTCTGAAACATTCCCGATTTAAAGCTAGTAAGCTTTCAGATCAGTCACTTGGTCTCAATAATATTCCATGCACTACTACTATAATTATGACTTTTGGTATAATCGATAATAAAGCAATTGATCAGCCAGGACCTTCCCAGAAAAATGGCCCAAATTATGAGTTTCTATACACTTTTCTATATTGTACAGTAAAATTCCACATATGTAAGTTTTGTTTAATCACCGTGTGCTGGTAGTTTGATATTTAACGGCATTAGCGTCATTATGTTTTGGCTAAGTGTCGATGCTCAATTCTTTTAATATCTGAAATGAACGAATCCCCCAATTCCCACCGACCTCCTCTCCTTCTGTGATACATAACTGACATTGTGTGATACTGATAACTTTTGTAATTCCCCTACTTTGTAGTGAATAAAATATTTATTTTCGCTTTTCATTTGACCAATAATGATTCATCGTCATCCATCATCATCATATATGCCATTTTCAGAAAAACAACCACCTTTTTTGTAATAAAACCACACCATGCTTTCTCCGTTAATAAAGACCTCTTTCCTCGTTCTGTAACGTCTTTCCTCCTTCCTCGTTAAAGACGGTATGACCTTTGTAACCCAACATGACATTTCAAAGAATAAATGATTGTGTGCATCCTTATTTATTTTTTTCCTTTTTTTTTTTTTCTCTCTTCCTTAATTTCCTCATTCATTCATTTATTTTCTTTCCTCCATATCTGTCCTCGGATTGTCCGAATTCTAACTCTGTTGGTCATTGTTGACACAATGCTTCTTTGTTTAAGCTCTGTTGTGAGCTTGGCCGATATTTTTTTTTTTTTTTTTTTTTTTTTTTTTTTTAAGCTCACCTGGAACGAAGTTCAGGGGAGCTTATGCGATGGCGCGTCGTCAGTCCATAAACATTTGAAACTTCTTTGAAACCGCTGATAGGATTGCCAATGATATTTGTTGTTTTGTGACTAAAGTTTGTTCACGCATTTAAAAAAAAATCTGCCCCTTTAGGGGGTCTATGGGTGGGGTGGGGGTGGGGGGGGGGGGGGGTTGCTTTCTTCTCAGAAACTACACACGCAATTCTGATGAAACTTCACTACAACCTTCATCACCCGGTGTGTACCAACGTTTGTTCGCGGAATTTAAAAAAATCTGCCCCTTTGGGGATCTATGGGGGGGGGGGCTGTTCTGTTCCCCCCAAATGGGCTGTTCCCCCCAAAACAGGTATTTGCTCTCTTCTCAGAAACTACACACAACCTTAGTCACCCCTGTTGTACCAGAGTTTGTTCCTGGTATTTGAGGAGGTACACGGGGTCGGAGGGGGGCGGGGGGGAGGTTGCCCCCCCCAAATAGGATTTTTTTTGTTTTTGTTTAAATTCTTGTGATTATGTTAGTATGATTCTACATGCTGTCATGTCTTCTAGCAAGCATTGAAATTGGTTTAAAATACCTTTAGTCAGTGCAATATACTGTTTATTCTACCAGATGAGCACCAGGGGTATTGCCATTTTGTTTTAATGTATATTACCAATGATGACTGATTTACAAAGCACTTGTCTTTGAAATTACAGTACAGTATTGTGTAGTGATATTGCATGAGGCTGTTAGGCCCATCACACTTATGCCACACATTGGGACTCCCAATTTACAGGTGCAGCTAGTGCTAATTATACATTTTATTTGTACTGGCACACAATTGCCTTCTTTTTTTGGTGGACGCTCTGGGATCTTTAATGTCCATAACATTGCAGACAGGATGGCGTCCCCATCCGAAGGACACCGTGCTCTGAGACGAAATGCTAAATACCACTTAAGGTGGCAAGGCATCGGAATGATAATCTTTAGTGAAGTTCATCTGTCGATGATCGAATCTCAATCATAACATCTCGATGCATCTATGAGTCAGTCATAGCGTCTCATAACCAGCACATTATCACCTCATAGAATTGCCCCTTAGGTTGAAATTTGCAAATATTTCCAAGGACGAAATCAGAACAACTTTTCACAGCATTATCTCGCAGAACACCTTACAAAAATGTTCTCCACAGTCTATCCAAACGATTCCGAGTAAAAATAGAAGATGCCCCAAGCATTCCCTCCCCCACCCATTACCAATCTTCACAATCCTCTGCTTGTATTGTCACTCTAAGACTAATAGTGTTGTCACACTTTATTGATTTGTGGAAGTCGGGATTACAAATGAAGCTTCAAGTCAAAGGTTAAAACCTAGCAATCCTGGCAATTTTGATGGAAAGATTATGAAAGGCTGATGTTATCTTGTGGACTGACTTACACAAACAGCTGGGATATAAATGTTGGCAAGATGAGGCAATTTTAGCGCATCAACTGAACCAACGAGAAGAACGAGCATTAACAATTCAGGTCGTTGTGGGGTTCATAGATTACAGTACATCAGAGAATTAACAATCGATGTTAAAATAGATCTTTGTGGTGTCTTGCACACGTGTGGACACAAAGACCGATTACAATATAGTCTCTGTGGTCTAGACGGAACCAGGTAAGACCAACGATAGGTTCCACAATTTCCCATCAATTGAAGTTACAAAGGTGAAAAACCCAGTTGTATGGTATTTTTAACATTAACTCTATGTTATCTTGTACATCTAATTTGGTAGTTTCAATTGTGTAGTTATGAAAGTTGAATGTTAGAAAATAATTTTGAGCATATACACCATCGTGCTCACAAGGTGTACCATCATCATCCTTTGCTGTCCCTCAATGCTAGTATTTCTTCACTCGAGGCAGGCATTTATTTATCTTACTATAATTCACCAAATGTCCGTCCGTCTGTCTGTCTGTCCGTCCGTTCCCAGGTACCGCAAAAACAGCTGAACCGACCGCAACGAAATTTTGGGTGGGTAATCCTGGGACCCCCTGGAGTAAAATAGGCTATATTGTTTTCCAATTTCAGCTTTGGTCTCCAGCATTTTCAGGTTTGGACTCCCACCTAATGTTATCGTTCGGGTACCGCAAAAACGGCTGCACCGATCACAACGATACACCTCCATGCTCGGGTGACCCCACTAGTTTGTTTAATTTTTACCTTTGACATTTTTGTGGGTATGGTTTTACACTTAAAACATGTTAACGAACCACCAGGAAAATGCTGCTCATCATTCATTTTGCCCAGGTGTTCTCTTTGACTTGTTCCCAACCATCACTTTTAAGATTATTATTTGGCCATGTAAAACAACATATTGCACTCGGTGGGCTATGGCGATTGCATCATTAATATGTTAAGAAAACAAAGACTACAATTGTTTAAAACAATTTTACCAAAAAAAAACAGTTGGTAGCATTTATTCCTGTCGTTATTGTATAGCCCCAGACAGTTCTCTCGAACAAGCCCATGGCACGGAGACAGCCTATCGATTTTGCAGGACTGAGTCTGAGCACTGGACCACGCAGGCAGGTTGGTGGTCTTTTCGTCTTCTACCGACTCCTCTCTGGCCTTGCCCCCCCAGCTCTCTCTGGGCTCTGTCCCGCAAATATTCCTACAGGTCGCACAAGATCTGCCTGCAACCCTCTTATGGTTAAACTGCCAAAATCAAGACTCTCTGCTCACCTTCACTCCTTCATTCCTCTTTTCTCCAGCCTCTGGAACAAACTCCCTCACTCTCTTCAATCCCACTCCACCCTCCAGGTCTTTAAAACAGCTGTTCACCACCATCTCTTATCTTCCCCCATCCAAAACCTTGATCTTTCTATCCCCGATAATTTCACCCCAATTCCACTTTTTGAAATACCAACTTCTGTCCTGGAAGTCCTTGGTGTCCTTGTGTTTTATACTTCTCCCCCCCCCTTTCCCACGCCTCCTCCCCCCAAGCCCTCTCCCTCCCACACATCTCCCTGCTCTTAAATGTTGTGTGCTCTCAAGTGTTTGCGTGCTTCCCATTCTCTTGTCTTCCGCTCCCTCTTTTTATATATTTTGTTTGTCTGGTTGATTTGTTTGTGAAGTAAATGTCAGCTCTTTCACGAGCCTCGATTCAGTATACAAAAAAAACAAACAAAAAAACATCCAAGATGGTGTACCTCCTCTTTCACGAAGTCAGGACCAGGACAGAGTTAGAATTAGAGAGATGAGAGGGAAAGGGCCATTGGACAGAGGAGGCGAAAAATATATATTTTGCGTCACGTGTGAGCACAGTGCGGTCATTCTTGTTATTGTTGGACCTCGACATTCATGGTCCCAACATTTGTGAACCCCATATATATTTGTGGTTGAAAAATGCGACCTGCTTCAACATCCGTGACCCTGTGCTTCACGTATTCATGTTTTTTTTTTTTTGTGGGATTTTGATTTCCCCTTACGAATCATGAACTGCTGGGAACCTGTCCCTCATTTTCCCATTGAAACAATGCCCTGACATTCGCGGATTTGACATTTGCGCCATTTTTCGGGAACATATCCCCTGTGAATGTCGGGGTTCTACAGCATACAAGATTTTATTTGATTATGGAAGATTTTTCTTGGATATTTGTTCCCATGCCACCGAAGGTGGATGGAGGTTATGGTTTCACCCTTGTTTGTCTGTCTATGAGCAGGATATCTCAAAAAATTATGGACGGATTTGGTTGAAACTTGGTGGATAGGGTGGGTGTGACAATGCCAAATTCATGAGATTTTGGTAAAGATCCGAATACTAAAATTTAATTTTTTTAAAGTGATTTTTCATGAGTGAGAGATAGGGACAAAACTGTTTATAACATAGTATCTCAAAACGTTGTGGATGGATTTGGACAAAACTTGGATGAGTAGGTTAGGTGACAAGATCAGGGCTGATTGGATGTAGGTTCAGGTCCGGATGCAGATCCGGCGTATCAGTGGGATGCAAAACGTGGACTGTTCGTGGAGGATATCGAACGGATCAGGATGTAACCACACAAAAGGAACAGAAGAAAGACAGGGGGGGGAAACAGACAAACAGCAGGGTTGAAGGACATAATAGAGGGCGATTTGGAGAAATAAGGGATGTAGAGAAGAATAAGGGTTAGGAAAGGACACATGCGGTGGACAAGATGGATACAGAAGCAAATTCAAGGAAACTCTCAGTTGGCTGTGTGACGATTGCTATTCCCGCCAGGGAGTAATGCATTCGATCGTATCCGTTCCGTGTATGTGTTTGTGTGTTTGTGAACAAGATATCTGGAAAAGTTCTGAACGGATTTGGATGAAAGTTGTTGGGATGATTGCCCTTGGGATAAGGAAGCATTCATTAGTTTTTCGTGAAGCTCAGGATATTATTCCGGATCCAGGAATTTTTTACCATTGGAAGATAGGGCTCCAACTTGACCCACGGCGGGAGTATGCGCTCTACCGAGTGGCGTTCTAGTTTTTCATGTAAGCAGTCTGGAAATCACCTGTGCAAAGTTATTCCAAAGTTGTTCATGACTTTCCTTATTCAGTTGGCGGGTAGCCAGTGCATGGTTTTAGTCTTCAGAGGTGGTAGCCTAGACCTAGATAATCCTTGGTGCACGTTTTTGTAATGTTTCTATCATATATACCTGCTGTTGTGTCAAGGAGGAATGCCATACTGGAGAGCAACACTCCAATGTAGGTTTGATGTCAGATGTGGGCACCTTGACCAGATCTCTCAATCTATAGGAAGTCTTCAGAAAAACTTCTTGCACTCAGGTTGTGCTTTAATATACAAAGGGCCCTGACAGGTCATCGCCACCATACTAGGCAGGAAGTCATTTGTAAATTTCGACTTGGTTGAAGTTTTTGTTAATCAGAAGTTTCATCACCATTTGCCATTCCACATTCTGTGTTTGCTCTTTTGCCTTAGACACAAAAAATAAACAAAAACTAAAAATCGACATCATCCTCCATTGGTGGTTGCTGCAACCAAGCTTCATGTGAAAACCAAAATGATATGACATAATCATTATGAGGAACCTGATCAGCGTGATGAAGGCCAGTTGCTTCCTGTTGGATGGCATAGTATATGTAATCGATCGAATTACACACCAACACGTAGCGAGGCCTTTGCGTGCCCTGGCACCTGGCCACCTCCCAATATATCCAGAGCGATAACAGAACCAAGTAACTTTCTTGTGATTGGTCCTGCTTGGGGGAGTGCTGTAGGGGTGTGACAGGGGGGAAAACCTCCACCAAACCTCCCAGATTGACCCAACACCGAAAATAGGGATGAAATTTAAATGCGCAGCAACTTGGGTGATGGTCTTACTTTGTGGGGACAACAATGGCAAGTCATCACATCGAAGACCAATTGGCCCAGTTAACATAATGGGGCAGGGAATGAACAGCTTGATGTAGGATTCTCGTACACTTCCTGAATATGTAGGATTCTCATACCCATGCACAGCACCACCGGAACCTCTACCGTGTCCTGCAGATTAATAATCGCTTTTGCAGATGTTGAACTGTCATGGTAGATTGCATTATGACCGGCTACTTCATCATTTCGAAGTAGTCGTTATTCTGAATAGATCAAAACTTTTTAACAGATAATATCGACACCTTCTTGATGACCAACTTCTGGCTTTGATATTTCTAAACACCTTTTTAAGGAGAAGAGGCTTCATTACAAAGCCAGATATTTTCTTCAGTTTAAAAACTGATGAATTCCATTTTTTTTTTGGCCGCCATATTTGCCATGAGCAGCTTTGTAGCTTGATTGTTGTTTCGTTGTTCAAGTATGTAACCATTGAACTCTTTCTCCCTTAGATTGTTCAATCCCTTTATTGCTGTGTTTAGCTTGGGTTCCCTTCTTATCTATCTTAATGCCTGTTTTCCCTTCCTCTCTTTTCACCCCTTTATTGTGCTGAGCTTGTATATACACCATGTTCACCCCCTGTCTTCCTTCCATGTTATGTACGTGTGTGTGTGTGTGTGTGTGTGTGTGTGTGTGTGCGCGTGTGTATGTATATATATAATATATATATATATATATATATATATATATATATATATATATATATATATATATATATACACACTACATGGCCAAAAGTATGTGGACACCCGAACATCACACCCATCTACCCTGTTAACATCATACCTATCTACCCTGGTGACATTATGCCTATCTACCCTGGTGACATCACGCCCTCTCTACCCTGGTGACATCACGCCTCTCTACCCTGGTGACATCACACCTATCTACCGTGTTAACATCATGCCTATCTACCCTGTTAACATCACGCCTATCTACCCTGGTGACATCACGACCTATCTACCCTGGGGACATCACGCCTCTCTACCCTGGTGACATCACACCTATCTACCCTGTTAACATCATGCCTATCTACCCTGTTAACATCACGCCTATCTATCCTGGTGACATTACGCCTATCTACCCTGGTGACATCACGACCTATCTACCCTGGTGACATCACGCCTCTCTACACTGGTGACATCACGCCTCTCTACACTGGTGACATCACGCCTATCTATCCTGGTGACATTACGCCTATCTACCCTGGTGACATCACGCCTCTCTACCCTGGTGACATCACACCTATCTACCCTGTTAACATCATGCCTATCTACCCTGTTAACATCACGCCTATCTACCCTGGTGACATCACACCTATCTACCCTGTTAACATCATGCCTATCTACCCTGTTAACATCATGCCTATCTATCCTGTTAACATCGTGCCTATCTACCCTGGTGACATCACGACCTATCTACCCTGGGGACATCACGCCTCTCTACCCTGGTGACATCACACCTATCTACCCTGTTAACATCATGCCTATCTACCCTGTTAACATCACGCCTATCTACCCTGGTGACATTACGCCTATCTACCCTGGTGACATCACGACCTATCTACCCTGGTGACATCACGACCTATCTACCCTGGTGACATGCCTCTCTACACTGGTGACATGCCTATCTACCCTGGTGACATTACGCCTATCTACCCTGGTGACATTACGCCTATCTACCCTGGTGACATTACGCCTATCTACCCTGGTGACATTACGCCTTTCTACCCTGGTGACATTACGCCTATCTACCCTGGTGACATTATGCCTAGCTACCCTGGTGACATTACGCCTATCTACCCTGGTGACATCACGCCTATCTACCCTGGTGACATTACGCCTATCTACCCTGGTGACCTCACGACCTTTCTACTTTGTGGACATCATGTTTATCCCCTCAATTAACCCTGTGACCTCCCTCAAGATTCTCGGATGTATATTATCTGGTTCCAGAGCTTTATCTTCCATGCTGTTAATTCACTTCCTCTTCTCTTATCTAGTACATTTCTAAAACATAGGGACAATACCCCCGGCGCTCACCTGGTAGAGTAAACAGTATATTGCACTGAATGAATGAATGAATGTTAACAATGTTATTTGTTAATGTTAATGTGAATATAAACAGTATATTGCACTGACTAAAGGTATTTCAAACCAATGTAAATGGTTGCTAGAAGACAGGGAAGCATGTAGAATCATACTAACGTAATCACAAGATTTTAAACAAACGAACAAAAAATACCTATTTTGGGGAGCAATCCTCCCCCTCCCCCAATCCCGTGTACCTCCCCAGACCCCAATTTTTTTATTACCTTGAACAAACTTCGGTACATCATGGGTGGTGAAGGTTGTGGTGAAGTTTCATCGAAATAGTGTGTGTAGTTTCAGAGAAGAAAGCGAATACCTATTTTTGGATGTCAAACCTGGACCCACTTTGACCCCCAGTAAACAACCTTAGACCCCGATTTTTTATTTATTGCCGTGAACAAACTTTAGTCACAACACAACAAATATAATTTCTGCCAAATTTGGTCGCAATCCCATCAGCGGTTTCGGAGAAGAAGTTTCAAGTGTTTACGGACGGACTGATGGATGGATGGACAATGCGCCATCG
This sequence comes from Myxine glutinosa, assembly GCF_964187855.1. Taxonomy (NCBI): domain Eukaryota; kingdom Metazoa; phylum Chordata; class Myxini; order Myxiniformes; family Myxinidae; genus Myxine; species Myxine glutinosa. Next base: position 41,370,982 of record NC_136267.1, read on the forward strand.
CATAAGCTCCGCTGAACGTCGTTCCAGGTGAGCTAAAAACAAGGGTGAACAATTGTTCATTCCAAACTGAATTCTTGTTTACGAGTGAGGCAATCATCACCCATCTCTTTCTGTTTATGAACCAATGGGATTGACCCACTAAACCTATCATAAGCCTTGAGGGAGAAATGAAAGAATGAATGGTTGTGAGTGATAACTTTCCATTATAATCCAGGCTCGTGATGATAGTTGTTCTCTGTCTTTATATCCACTATTTGTTAAATATACCTGTTTTCCATACCTCTGTTTATGTTATAGTTTTTGACGAATGTATGGGCTGTAGTTGTTATATAAACAACACATCCATTCTTCAGAAATAAGTTAGTGAAGGAGCTGTGCTCCCACGTAATCGGAAGAATGGACGCGACAAAAAGCTGGAATTCGTCCGAGTTTCTTTATTGTCACAAAACAACTCGGGTACTCTGAAAAGCCCGTTTATCGGGCAGCAGTATATATACACACATTATCCCGGAGCGTTTGCCCGGGAAAGGCGAGAGGGGGTGTGGCCGGGCGTCCTGGCCGCGGCCTGGCAATTCGAGGGTGGGCATGCGCGTCCTGGACGCAGCCTGGCAAGTCGAGAGCGGGCGTCCCGGCCGAGGCCTGGCAAGTCGAGCGCGGGCCTGCCCGGGCGTCCTGGACAAGCCCGGCATGGTGATCGCTCCGCGTCCTTGGTAGGTGCAAGGCGATTGTGTAAACCCAGCGGTAGCCGCTACACACGCCCCCCCAGAATCGACTTGCACCGGCAGGGTCAATTTGAGGGGGTCCTGATGACCCGGCCGAAGCGACCCCTGGCGGGTCGTGGGGGGGGGGGGCGGGGGGGGTCCGGTGTGGTGGTGGGCGGTCGAATGGGGGGCACCGTGGAGGGGGGCGGCCTCTCCGCGGCGGAAGGGCCAAACGTGGCGGTTGGTCGATGTCCACGTGCGCCGGCTTGAGGCGGTCCACCGCAATCCGGTCCGACCTGCCGCCGATGTCGATGATGAACGACTTGTCGTCCCGTCGCAGGACCCGGAAGGGCCCGTCATACGGCGGCCGGAGTGGCCCCCGATGTGCGTCATGACGCACAAAAACGTACTCCGCTGTGCGAAGCGCTGGGGGGACGTAGGACTGGGGGTCACCGTGGTGGGATGTTGGCACGGGGGCAAACCGTCGGGCGGCCTCCTGGAGGTCCAAGCGCTGGTGAGCTGCGGACCAGGGACTGGTAACGTCGGGCACGAATTCGCCCGGGACGCGTAGCGCCTGGCCGTAGACAAGCTCGGCGGTGGATGCCCGGAGGTCCTCCTTGAGGGCCGTGCGGAGGCCCAAAAGGACCCACGGCAGCCGGTCGGCCCAACCGCCGTCTTGAAGGCCGGCCATGAGCGCGGCCTTCATGGAGCGGTGGAATCGCTCGCACAACCCGTTGGCTTGGGGGTGGTAGGCCGTGGTACGGTGGAGCTTGACCCCCAGGTTGCGGGCGACCGCGCCCCACAGCTCGGAGGTGAACTGCGGTCCGCGGTCCGACGAGATGTGCGCCGAAGAGGGCGACCCAGGTGGCGATGAAAGCCTGCGCCACATCGGCGGTGGTGGTGGAGACGAGGGGAACGGCCTCCGGCCACCTGGTGGTCCTGTCCACCATGGTGAGCAGGTGTGTGAACCCCCGTGATAGGGGGAGGGGGCCCACCAGATCCACGTTGACGTGGTCGAAACGTCGTTCGGGCACGGTGAAAGGTGCCAGCGGGGCCTGGGTGTGTCGGTGGACCTTGGCCTGTTGGCAGGCTGTGCAGGTGCTGGTCCAATCGCGGACGTCCCGTCGAAGGCCGTGCCAGACGAATCGCGCCGACACCAGCTTCTGGGAAGCTTTCCGGCCCGGGTGGGAAAGGCCGTGGAGGGAGGCGAAGATGCGGCGTTGCCAGGTAACGGGCACGATGGGGCGAGGCTGGCCTTGGGAGACGTCGCAGAGCAGGACAGTGTCCGCGAAGGGGATGTCGGCCAGGCGGAGGCCCGTGTCCGCCGCCCGGAGGGCTTGCACCGTGGTGTCGGTGGTTTGGTCTGCCGCCATAAGCGCGAAGTCCACGCCGAGGTGGACCGCGTTCGCGCTGGCCCGAGAAAGACAGTCGGCCACGGCGTTGTTTTTGCCGGCGACGTGCCGGATGTCCGTGGTAAACTCCGACACGGCGGAGAGGTGGCGCTGTTGGCGGGCCGACCACGGCTCCGTGACCTTGGCCATTGCGTAAACCAACGGCTTGTGGTCGACGAACGCCGTGAAGGGTCAGCCCTCCAGGAGGTGGCGGAAATGGCGAACGGCCAGGTGTAGACCGAGGAGCTCACGGTCAAACGTGCTATATTTGAGCTCGTTCGGCCGGAGCTGCCGGCTGAAAAAAGCGAGTGGCTGCCAAACCCCGTTCACCCATTGCTCATGTACGGCACCCACCGCGTAGTCTGAGGCAGCCGTGGTGAGGGCGATGGGAGCATTGAGCACCGGGTGAGCGAGCAGTGTTGCGTCGGCGAGGGCCCGCTTTGAGCTTTGGAAGGCCGCGTCCATTGCTGCGGACCAGACGACGTCGTGCTTGGCCGGCTTGCCCCGGAGGGCTTTGTAGAGGGGCCGCATGAGTTGAGCAGCGCGGGGCACGAAGCGGTGATAGAAATTCACCATTCCCAGGAATTCCTGCAGGGCCTTTAGGAGCGGGGACGCGGAAACGTGGTGATGGCCTCGACCTTGGTCGGCAGCGGCACGGCCCCGTTCTTGGTGATGTGGTGGCCCAAAAAATCAACGGCCGTCATGCCGAAGTGGCATTTGGCCGGGTTGACGATGAGGCCGTGCTCGCTGAGGTGCCCGAACAGTGTTCGGAGGTGGAGGAGGTGCTCGGCCCGGGACGTGCTGGCGACGAGGTTGTCGTCCAGGTAAACGAAGAGGAACGGCAGGTCACGCAGCACGCCATCCATCAAGCGCTGGAACGCCTGAGCCGCGTTCTTGAGGCCAAACGGCATCCGTAGGAATTCGAATAAGCCGAACGACGTGATGACGGCCGTTTTAGGGACGTCGGCCGCCCTGACAGGTACCTGGTGATATCCCCGTATGAGATCGATTTTTGAAAAAATGACCCGTCCTGCCAGACGGGCGGAGAAGTCTTGGATGTGCGGGATCGGATACCTGTCGGGGGTGGTAGCGTCGTTAAGGCGGCGGTAGTCGCCACATGGGCGCCAGCCGCCCCCTGGTTTTGGGACGATGTGTAGTGGCGAAGCCCACGCGCTATCGGAGCGCCGCACGATGCCGTGGTGTTCCAAAGCGTCGAACTCGGCTTTGGCCACGGCGAGCTTGGTTGGGTCGAGGCGGCGGGCTCTGGCGTAGACCGGCGGGCCCGTGGTTGGTATGTGGTGCTCGATCCCATGTCGTACTGCGACGGCCGAAAACGTCGGCCGCGTGAGGGCCGGGAACTCCGTGAGCAGGCGAGCAAACTCATTCGCCGCCGGGAGGGCGCATGCCAGCTCGGTCGGAGCGGAGCTGCTCAATGTGCATACCAGGGAGCTGAAGGTCTCGGCGTTGATGAGGCAACGCCGTTGGACGTCCACCAGCAGTCCGTGTGCGCAGAGGAAGTCGGCGCCTAGCAGAGCCATGGGCACGCTGGCTGTTACAAAAGTCCAAGTAAAGCGTTGGCCGCCGAAGCAGAGGGTGATGTTGCGCGGGCCGAAGGTGCGGATGGCCGATCCGTTGGCCGCAACCAAGGAGGGGCCGCAAACCACGGACTGCCTGTCCTGATCGGAGGCGGGTATGACGCTCAGTTGGGCGCCGGTGTCGCACAGGAAGCGCCGTCCGGACGCTTTGTCCGTGATGAACAGTAAGTTGCCTGTGTGGCCGGCGCTCATGGCTGGTAAAGAACGCCGGCCCGGCCGTTTCCCGGCCTGCCGAAGGTGCACGGGGGTCGGCATGTCCGGGCCTTCTGTCCGAACCTGGCATGATAGTAACACCACGCTCGGTCCGGTGGAGGCCCCGGTCGTCGTCCTGGAGGTGGTCGGCTCGGCTTTGCGGCCGCCAATTGCGTCGGCAGTTCGGTCGTCGACTGTGCCGGGTGCTCGGGCGCCATGGGTGTTGCGTCGGACGGCGGTGGGCCCCAGGTCGCTGCTGCAATGCGTTGGCGTGCCGCGGAGGTCTTGTCGGCTTCCCTGGCGAGGGCGCGGGGATCCGTGATCGTCGTGCTCGCCAGGGCAAGGCGTACCGGGCTAGGCAGCTGACGGAGGAATAGCTCCCGGAACAGGAATGCCAGAGAGTGCTCGCCGAGCAGCGAAAGCATGTAGTCCATTCGCTCGGACGGGCGCGTGTCGCCGAGCTCGGGCAGGTCGAGCAGGCGCCGTGCGCGTTCCGCCGATGGGAGGGCGAAAGCGTTGAGGAGGAGCTTTTTAATCGCGCCGTATTTGTCAGCGGCTGGCGGGCTCTCGAGGAGGCTCAGGGCGCGGGCCGCGGTGGCTGAACCGAGCGCTGCTACCACATGGTGGAAGCGGGTGTCGTCGGCCGTGATGCCTCGCAGGGCGAACAGGGAGTCCGCCTGGGCGAACCAAACCGCCGCGTGAGCCTCCCAGAAGGTAGGCAGTTTAAGGGCAACTGCCGTGTCCACGTCGGTATGTCACCAATGAAGGAGCTGTGCTCCCACGTAATCGGAAGAATGGACGCGACAAAAAGCTGGAATTCGTCCGAGTTTCTTTATTGTCACAAAACAACTCGGGTACTCTGAAAAGCCCGTTTATCGGGCAGCAATATATATACACACATTATCCCGGAGCGTTTGCCCGGGAAAGGTGAGAGGGGGCGTGGCCGGGCGTCCCGGACGCGGCCTGGCAAGTCGAGAGCGGGCGTGGCCGGGCGTGCCCGGGCATGCCCGGGCGTCCTGGCCGAGGCCTGGCAAGTTGAGCGCGGGCCTGCCCGGGCGTCCTGGACGAGCCCGGCATGGTGATCGCTCTGCGTCCTTGGTAGGTGCAAGGCGATTGTGTAAACCCAGCGGTAGCCGCTACACAAGGACATTTTTTTAGACGAAATACAGAGGATGTGTTTGAATGGTTGGGATGGTTAATGGAAGGGAAAGGTTGAAGATGTTCCACATGAATGCCAGTAGCTTGAATGGAAAGATGGAAGATCTGGAATCTAGGATGGATGGCGAGGGTTATGACATAGTTACACCGCGCACTCAAATCAAAAAGTGGGGTTAAGCAATTGGGTCATTTCCGTCTGTCTTGTCAGTTTACTAGAAAGAGCACCAATCCCAAGTGATGGGAAAAGCGAGCAAAGTATCCCCCTCCTCTCTCTCTCTCCCCCACTATCCCTCACTCTCTCTCTCCCCCACTCTCTTTCTCCCCCACTCTCTTTCTCCCCCACTCTCTCTCTCTCTCCCCCACTCTCTCCCTCACCCTCTCTCCCTCTCCCTCACTCTCTCTCCCCCACTCTCTCTCTCCCCCACTCTCTCTCTCCCCCACTCTCTCTCTCCCCCACTCTCTCTCTCCCCCACTCTCTCTCTTCCCCACTCTCTCTCTCTCCCCCACTCTCTCTCTCTCCCCCCACTCTCTCTCTCCCCCACTCTCTTTCTCCCGCACTCTTTCTCCCGCACTCTTTCTCCCGCACTCTTTCTCCCCCACTCTTTCTCCCCCACTCTTTCTCCCCCACTATCTCCCTCCCCCACTCTCTCTCTCCACCACTCTCTCTCTCCCCCACTCTCTCTCTCCACCACTCTCTCTCTCCCACTCTCTCTCTCTCCCACTCTCTCTCTCCCCCACTCTCTCTATCTCCCCCACTCTCTCTCTCCCCCACTCTCTCTCTCTCCCCCACTCTCTCTCTCCCCCACTCTCTCTCTCTCCCCCACTATCTCCCTCCCCCACTCTCTCTCTCCACCACTCTCTCTCTCCCCCACTCTCTCTCTCCACCACTCTCTCTCTCTCCCACTCTCTCTCTCCCCCCACTCTCTCTCTCCCCCACTCTCTCTCCCCCCCACTCTCTCTCTCCACCACTCTCTCTCTCCCCCACTCTCTCTCTCCCCCACTCTCTCTCTCCCCCACTCTCTCTCTCTCCCCACTTTCTCTCTCCCCCACTCTCTCTCTCCCCCACTCTCTCTCTCCCTCACTCTCTCTCTCCCCCACTCTCTCTCTCCTCCACTCTCTCTCTCTCCCCCACTCTCTTTCTCCCCCACTCTTTTCCCTCCCCCACTATCTCCCTCCCCTCACATCCCACTCCCTCTCCCTCACCCTCCCCTCTCTTACTTATATTTGATATCTCATGTACCATTCTCGTGAGAGCGTCTGTGCTGCCAAAGGAGCTTTTAGAGCAAGCGTTACACTGGGTGGTTTACCATTGCCTTCCCAGCAGTAGTTCAGGTACGAATTTGAAATTTGTTCAGGGTGCCGGCGATAGCTCGCCCAATCTTCGTGAAGGACAACGCAGGGATCATTAACGTCCACCAAGTAATGTCGGAAGACAGGAAGCCATTTTAATGTCCATGGAAGGGACGGCACACATTGATGATTTACCCAGTCCGTGAAACACCAGGATGATAGTTTATAGCTGGGTCGGGGTGTCAGCATACCTTAGATTGTTGATCTGTCTTGTTGTCAGCATACTGTAGCGACCCATGGGTCCCCCAAAGCTCGAGACCAGCAACATAATCTCCTTGCCCCAGCCGGTGACGTAACCGGCGGACAAACCGCGGCGCCGAGGTTATAATTGCTTGCACCTGTCGGTCACATGACCACCAAAGCGTGCCTCGCCTGAGAGGCGTGGCTTTGGTTCTGACGTATGCTTTTTGGCTTGGATTATATGTATGCGAACCCGATAAACGGGTTTTCAGAGTTCCCGAGTTGATTATACATTAAACATCTTCTCGGACGAGTTTGTGTCTTGTCCGTCACTTCGTCCGTCTCAAGCAGGAGCACTGCTCCTTCACTGGTGACCCCGAGTTTACGACACGCGATGGACACGGCAGTGTCCCTCAAATTGCCCACTTTCTGGGAAGCACATGCTGCCGTCTGGTTCGCTCAGGCGGACTCCCAGTTCGCCCTGCGTGGCATTACGGAGGACACCACTAAATACCATTACGTGGTCGCCGCGCTCGGCTCCGTGACCGCCGCCCGCTGCCTGAGCCTCCTCCAGAGCCCGCCCGCTGACGGCAAGTACGACGCCATCAAGGCACTTCTTCTGGGTGCTTTCGCCCTCTCCCGGCTGAACGCGCACGACGCCTGCTCGACTTTCCTGAGCTCGGCGATACGCGCCCGTCCGAACGTATGGACTACATGCTCGCGTTGCTCGGCGAGCACCCCTCGGATTTCCTTTTCCGAGAGCTTTTTCTCCGCCAGCTCCCGGCCCAGGTACGGGTCGCCCTGGCAAGCACGACCATCGCGAACCCCCGCGACCTCGCCAGGGAGGCCGACAAGATCTATTCGGCGAGCCAGCTCGTCGGGGTGGCTGCCGGGAGCCCGTTCGCCACCCAGTCGGCGCCCGTGGCGCAGTTTCCCGCCCGACGCCCGCGACGCAGCTTCCTTCCCGGAGGCCGCCGGGCCGGCGCGACTGGCAGCGGCGACGCCGCGTCGCCCGGTCCTGACGCGTTGACCAGAGCTCCTGCCAGACCCGGCCTGGTGTTATTTCCACGCCAGGTTCGGGCAGCGGGCCCGATCATGTCGACCCCCGTGCACGTTCGGCAAGTCGGGAAACGGTCGGGCCGGCGCTCACTACCAGCCATGAGCGCCGGCCATTCCGGAAGCCTGCTATTCATCGCGGACCAAGCGTCAGGGCGGCGTTTTCTCTGCGACACCGGCGCCCAGCTGAGCGTCATTCCCGCTTCGGCTGAGGACAGGCGGGCCGCCATTTGCGGCCCCTCCTTAATCGCGGCCAATGGCTCCGCCAACCGCACCTTCGGCCCACGCACCGCCACCCTCCGCTTCGGCAGCCAGCTCTTTCGCTGGGAGTTCGTGACGGCGGACGTCACCATGGCTTTGCTCGGTGCCGATTTCCTTTGCGCCCATGGGCTGCTGGTCGACGTTAAACGCCGGCGTCTCGTCAACGCCGAAACTTTCAGCTCGCTGGCGTGCGCCTTGAGCCGTTCCGCGCCCACCGAGCTTTCCTGCGTCCTCCCGTTGGCAGACGACTTCGCGCGTCTCCTCGCGGAGTTCCCGGCCCTCATGCGACCGACGTTTTCGGCCGTCGCGGTGCGTCACGGCATCGAGCATCATATTCCCACTACGGGCCCGCCGGTGTACGCCCGAGCTCGCCGTCTCGACCCAGCCAAACTCGCCGTCGCCAAGGCCGAGTTCGCCGTGCTGGAGCGCCTCGGCATCGTGCGGCGCTCCGACAGCGCCTGGGCCTCGCCGCTGCACATCGTCCCGAAGCCGGGGTGCGGATGGCGGCCATGCGGCGACTACCGCCGCCTCAACGACACCACTACCCCCGACAGGTACCCCGTCCCGCACATCCAGGATTTTTCCACCCGGTTGGCGGGGCGGACCATTTTTTCAAAAGTGGACCTGATTCGGGGGTACCACCAGGAGCCCGTCCGCCCGGCCGACATCCCAAAGACGGCCGTTATTACACCCTTCGGCCTCTTCGAATTCCTCCGGATGCCCTTCGGCCTCAAAAACACGGCACAGGCGTTCCACCGCCTGATGGACAGCGTGCTGCGCGACTTGCCGTTCCTCTTTACCTACCTGGACGACATCCTCGTCGCCAGCACGTCCAGAGCCGAGCACCTCTTCCACCTCCGGACGCTGTTCGGCCGCCTCAGCGAGCACGGCTTGATCGTCAACCCGGCCAAATGTCACTTTGGTGCGGCGACGATCGACATTTTGGGCCACCGCATCACCCGGAACGGCGCCGTGCCGCTACCGGCCAAAGTCGAGGCCATCGCCGCTTTCCCGCGCCCCCGCTCCGTCAAGGCGCTGCAGGAGTTCCTCGGGATGGTGAACTTTTATCACCGCTTCGTGCCCCGAGCTGCGCAACTCATGCGGCCCTTGTACACTGCCCTCCGTGGCCAGCCAGCGAAGCGTGACGTCGTCTGGTCCACGGACATGGACGCTGCTTTCACCGGCGCGAAACGGGCCCTCGCCAACGCCACGCTGCTGGCCCACCCGGTACCCCATGCTCCCATCGCCCTCACCACGGACGCCTCCGACTACGCCGTGGGCGCGGTTCATGAACAATGGGTAAACGGGGCCTGGCAGCCGCTCGCGTTCTTCAGCCGGCAACTCCTGCCCAACGAGTTGAAGTACAGCACTTTCGACCGCGAGCTCCTCGGGCTGTACCTGGCCGTCCGCCATTTTCGCCACCTCCTGGAGGGCCGCCCGTTCACGGCCTTTGTCGACCACAAGCCATTGATTTTCGCCATGGCCAAGGTCACGGAGCCGTGGTCGGCCCGCCAGCAGCGCCACCTCTCCGCCGTGTCGGAATACACCACGGACATCCGGCACGTCGCCAGAAAGGACAACGCCGTGGCCGACTGCCTTTCTCGAGCCGGCGCCACCTCGGTGTCGATTTCGCCCTGATGGCGACGGACCAGGCCACCGACGGCACGGTGCAGGCGCTCCGGGTGGCGGACACGGGCCTCCGCTTGGCTGACGTCCCCGTCGCGGACACGGTCCTGCTTTGTGACGTCTCCCAAGGCCGACCTCGCCCCGTTGTGCCGGTCACCTGGCGGCTTCGCATTTTTGCTTCACTCCACGGCCTCTCTCACCCGGGCCGGAAGGCGTCCCAGAGGCTGGTGTCGGCACGTTTCGTCTGGCACGGGTTGCGACGGGACGTCCGCGACTGGGCCAACGCCTGCACACCCTGCCAGCGGGCCAAGGTCCACCGTCACACCCAGGCTCCGCTGGCTCCTTTCACCGTGCCCGAGCGACGTTTTGACCACGTCCACGTGCACCTGGTGGGTCCCCTTCCCCCATCGCAGGGGTTCACCCACCTGCTTACCATGGTGGACAGGACCACCAGGTGGCCGGAGGCCGTGCCCCTCGCCTCCACCACCACCGCCGACGTGGCCCAGGCGTTCGTCGCCACCTGGGTCGCGCGTTTCGGCGCACCGGCGGACATCTCGTCGGACCGCGGCCCACAGTTCACGTCCGAACTGTGGGGCGCGGTCGCCCGCACGTTGGGCGTTACCCTGCACCGCACCACGGCCTACCGCCCCCAGGCCAACGGGTTGTGCGAGCGGTTCCACCGCTCCATGAAGGCCGCACTCATGGCCGGCCTCCAGGACGACGGCTGGGCCGACCAGCTCCCGTGGGTCCTTTTGGGCCTCCGCACGGCTCCAAAGGAGGACCTCCAGGCGTCCACCGCCGAGCTGGTGTACGGCCAGGCCCTCCGCGTCCCGGGCGAGTTCGTGCCCGACGCCACCAGCCCCTGGTCCGCCGCGCGCCAGCGCATGGACTTCCAGGAGGCCGCGCAACGTTTCACCCCGGTGCCCACGTCCCGCCACGGCGACCCCCAATCCTATGTCCCCCCCAGCACTCCGCACGGCGGAGTACGTCTTTGTGCGCCACGACGCGCACCGGGGGCCGCTCCGGCCACCATACGACGGACCCTTCCGGGTCCTACGACGGGACAACAAGTCCTTCGTCGTCAGCATCAGCGGCCGGGCGGACCGGATTTCGGTGGACCGCCTCAAGCCGGCCCACATGGACGTCGGCCAGCCGCCACGGCTGGCTCTCCCACCGCGGCGCGGCCGCTCCCCGTCCACTGCACCCGCCACCCTCCACTACACCGGACCCCCCCCCCCCCCGACCAGCCAGGGGTCGTTTCGGTCGGGTCATCCGGACCCCCCTCAGGTTGACCTTCCTGGACCAAGTCGATTCTGGGGGGGCGTGTGTAGCGACCCATGGGTCCCCTAAGCTCGAGACCAGCAACATAATCTCCTTGCCCCAGCCGGTGACGTAACCGGCGGACAAACCGCGGCGCCGAGGTTATAATTGCTTGCACCTGTCGGTCACATGACCACCAAAGCGTGCCTCGCCTGAGAGGCGTGGCTTTCGTTCTGACGTATGCTTTTTGGCTTGGATTATATGTATGCAAACCCGATAAACGGGTTTTCAGAGTTCCCGAGTTGATTTATACATTAAACATCTTCTCGGACGAGTTTGTGTCATGTCCGTCACTTCGTCCGTCTCAAGCAGGAGCACTGCTCCTTCAATACCTTAGATTGTTGATTTGTCTTGTTGTCAGCATAACTTAGCTTGTTGATCTGTCTTGTTGTCAGCATACCTTAGCTTGTTGATTTGTCTTGTTGTAAGCATACCTTAGATCAGGGGTCGACAAGTAAGTTTGGCCTCGGGCCAATTTTTTTCTGAGCCACGAGGTGGCGGGCCAGAACATAATTAATGGCTAATTTAAGAAATTGATTGATAAAAAAGATTCACTGGAACTTGCAGTTACAGACTGCCTTATAAGACACGCATGTGTGGGAGATGCAAAGATTGGATTTCCATATTGTAAATAATAAATGTGTATCATTTTAATTTTGAGGACTGACTGCTTCTCTGTTACGCACGACACTTCATCACCTGGACTGACCATTTAGCAGAGCCAGCTTATTCTAATAATTGTTTGGCATACTTTTACCCTCAGTATTATTCACTGTAAAATGTGTGTTAATTTAATTCTGAGAGTGAACAAATGGACCCTATCGGATCCATTTGTTCACTCTCAGAGTTAAATTAACACTCGGATTTTACTGTGTTCATTGGCCTCAGTGACCCCGCTCCTCCCACACGTACAACGTAGCATTATTATTGTTTTGATTGTTTGCACACTGAGGGTACGCTATTACGTTGTCTGCAGCCTACTTGAGTGTGAAGTTAGCTAAACATTTAACCTGGTAGCTAGCAAAAGAAAAATGTGTCAGGACTTCTGTCTGATCGCTTTTATATGTGTTCGTTGTTCTGTCTGGTGAGGTGTGTGTGTGAGTGTGGTGTGACCACGTGTGTTTGTTTATGTTTCTGTCACCATGTGCATCTTGGCCCCGCCTAACTCTGTTTCTCCTGTCATTGCAGGTTGGCTACTCCCACATTCCTTTCAATCTCCCCCGTGCATTCCATGTCCAATCACACGTCTGTCTCTCATTTGTTAATTGTTTGGTCTCAGCTATTTATGCGCCCTCATTCTGTCTGTTCCTTGCCAGATCGTGCCTGTGTTTCTACCGAGCCGTTCCAGCGTTTTTTCCCATATTGATTCTCCTGTTAATAACCCGTACCTGTTTTCCGACTACGTTTCTGCTTGCTCTGCTACATTACCTGTGCCAGTGTTTGACCCTGTTTGTCCCTGGATTACGTTTGCTTGCCGTCTGGATTTCCGAACTCTGCCTGTCTCTGGATTATTCTATTGCCTACTGATTTGGACCCCGTTTGCTGGCGATAGAACTTTGACTGTGCCCCGGCTCTGAGTTTTGGATTATGGATTTACATTTACTGCTGTGATTTTCTGTTTGTTTATTGATTTATTGACTTCCTTGAATTTTTCCTGACAAAATGTCGTTATCCAAAAGTCTAAAGAGGAAAGTTGACAGTGAAAACAGGACATTCAAAGAAGAATGGAAAGAGAGCTATGTGTTCATCCTACCTAGTTTCGTCAACGCTAAGCCGTTGTGTCTTATCTGCAACGAAGTTGTCGCTGCTTGCAAGGAATATAACATTAAACGGCACCACGAGACGAAGCATGGCACCTTCAAAGTGGCTTTTCCGCTCCAGTCAGAGGCACGAAAGCGCAAAATTGATGCACTGACAGAAAGCTATGCGCACAGCAGCAGGATACTAGTGCAAGGCCTCACATCCCAACAGAAAGTGACAAGTGCGTCCCTAAAGGCGTCTTGGGTGCTCGCACAGCACAACAGGCCGTTCACTGATGCAGAGGTTTTCAAGGAGGTTATGGTGACAGTTTTGGAGGAACTGACAACCAACAAGTCGATGGATGGTATCATTGCCTCAGTGAAACAGGTGCCCCTCTCTGCGAGGTCCGCTACCCGCCGCATAGAGGCACTGTCGGATGCTGTGCAGGGAGTTATTATCGAGGGTCTCAGTCAGGCCAATTACTTTTCCCTGGCCATTGACGAGAGCACTGACAACACAGATGTAGCCCAGTTGTGCGTCTTTGTTAGATATTTTGATGGAAAAGTGTTCAGGGAAGAGCTGCTGTCTCTTATCCCATTAGAAGGGCACGCCACTGGGGACATTATATTTACTAAACTGGAAGAGTTGTTTCGGCTTCATTCATTGGCATTTGAGAAGATTAACCTAATCGTGACAGATGGGGCTCCTGCTGTGGTGGGAAAGCGCAGAGGTCTGGTGAGCAGGTTGAAGGAGCTCGCCCCCCAAATGCATGGGCTGCATTGCCTCATCCACCAGAGTGTCCTTTGCGCTGGACTCAGTGGTGAGCTAAAGGAAGTTATGGATAAAGTGATGCGTGTCATTAATTTTGTCAGGGGTACATCAAGCACCCAGCATTGCCTTTTCCGACAACTTGTGGCTGAGTCAGAAGAGGCCAACCACGATGACCTGCTGCTACATAATTACGTGCGCTGGTTGAGCGAAGGTAAAGCGTTTGAGCGCTTCTGTGCGCTACTGGATGAGGTCAAGGCGTTCTTTAGATTGAGCAAGATTAGGGCAGCAGCTGACCACCTTGCCCTTTTGGGAGACGAAAAGTTCATGTCCAATGTTGCCTTTTTAGCGGATATATTTGGCCACCTAAACAAGCTTAACCTACAGCTACAGGGGAGAGGCAAAACCATAGTCTACATGGTTGAAAAGCTCGAATCATTCACGAGGAAGCTGGAGTTGTTAGTCAGACATATCAACTGGCAGGCTCCTACATTTCAGTACACTAAAAACACAGGCACCGGGACAAGTGGCAGAGTTGATGGTGGACTTCATCAAGCAGCTACAGGTCAACTTCACTTCGAGGTTTGAGGACTACTCTATCCTAAAGGACATCATTGCCTTTGTACGTGACCCTCTCACAGTCCGACCATGTGGAGACTTCTCGTCCCTGGCGGAAAAAATTATATCCTCTTTGGATGAGGCTGCATTACAAATGGAGTTAATTGATTTCCAAACAACCTCCCTGGTCAGCGATGCGCTCAGAAGTGCGGAGTCAGTGAGTGCCTTTTGGGTGGCATCCTCAGAGGAGTAAAGCATGATCAAGAGACTCGCATTTTATGTGCTTACAATGTTCCCTTCCACCCGTACATGCGAGTCGTCCTTTTCATCAATGAATGCGATAAAGACGCACGAGAGGAATCGATTGACGAATAAAAACCTGGAGAACTGTCTGCGGATCAAAGTGACGTCTATATCACCAGACATCCAAAAAATCGTGACCGATGGAAGATGCCAGTTTTCACATTAAGTGAGTTGTCGTTGTGTTGTGTATTTAATAACCAAGTTGTATTTTGAATTTAGTTAATGAATGGCTCATTCTAATTCGTATCCCTAATGTTTGAATTTTATATCCTAAAAGTTTTTCGTATAAAATTCGTATCCTAAAAATAAAGTTTGAATGATTAACTGAACTGGTGTTATTTTGTTCATACCACACACCGCATGTCGGCTATTTCAGCACCAGGCGCTGTCCACATCCTACTTAATGACTCCACTATGAGGGGTTCAGCGTAACAGTGCAGCCCGCTGCCTGCTTCGTGATTGTCTGTGCCTGTCATTCGTATAATAAGCATTTTTCAGGTGGGGGTAGAATCTCTATTTGGACATATATAGCCTATATGTGGGACTGTCCAATATTGTAAAAAAATAAAATAATAATAATATATATATATATATTTTTTTTTTTCAGATTATCAAAATAATATTATTGCTGGTGGGCCAGTTCTGGCCTGCGGGCTGCCTGTTGCCGACCTATGCCTTAGATTGTTGATTTGTCTTGTTGTCAGAATACCTTAGATTGTTGATTTGTCTTGTCAGAATCCCTTAGATTGTTTCATCATCTACCCCCCACAAACGTAACATTATATTGTTTTATCAAGGTTGCTTTGGAGTTATTTTCCAGATTTCTCAGCTTGACTTGTAGTTTTGCCACAAGGAGTTCATGATCTGTCTCACAATCTGTGCAATTGGCAGAGTATTGGCAGATTGCATCGCACTTCTCCATCTTCTGTTGATTGGAATATAGTCAATCTGATTCTTTGTTGCCCATGAGGTGAAGTCCATGTGTACAGTTTGCGCTTAGATTGTTTGAGCCATGTGTTTGAAATTATGAGCTCATTCTCCACACAGAACTCCAATATTCGATTCCCTGGCTCATTTTGGATACCAAGTCCATGCTTTCCTTCAATCCCTGATGCTCCTGCTTCTCCAATTTTTGCATCTCATCTCCTTTAGGCATCTGTTCTACAAGTTCCTGCAACTTTCCATAAAACTCTTCCACATTTTCTTCATCTGCAGCAGAAGTTTGAGCATATATCTGAATGATGGTGTTGTTCACTGGTTGTCCTTTCAATGTTGGACCCTGCCATCTTCTTTTTGCAAATCACTGCAACTCCATTTCTTTTCCACGTTTCGTGGCCAGTAAAGAACACATTGTAATCTACAGATTGAAACTGCCCCAAACCAGTCCATCTCAGTTCACTTATCCCAAAAAATTCAGTTATTGTTCTCTCTATCTTCAATACATCAAATTTCCCCTGATTCATTGACTTTACATTCCACGTTTCAATTTATATTCCATTCAACCATCCAACCTTAGGAGCTTATACTTCCGGTTCATTGGGGTCAGTTGTGCGTCCTTTGTCTCCTGTGGTTTCATCAAAGATAAGTTCTCCTGATCGTTTTTCTCGAATTTCTACTGTTTATTTTGCTGTGTATGTGTTTACTGTGTGCTTCTTGTTACCCTCGCCAGAGGAGAGGGTATTGCATTTGAGTCCGTCCGTTTGTTACTTGCCGGAAAAGATTCCGGCAAGTATGTTGATCGGTTGGTTTGTCTGTTTGTCTGTCTGTCTTTGTCTGTTTGCAGTACTATGTCTACACCGTTGCACGTAGAATCGCCAAACTTTGCACACGTATTTGTCTTGCCCTGGAATAGACTGTGCCCAATTGATGACGTCATCGGTCACGTGGTTCGGCCGCCATCTTGGAAAAACCGAAAAATTTTGCACCTCTATATCCGAAAGTGCTGAACAGAAAAGATTGAGACATGGCTCATTGTAAAGAATTCTCCATGGGGAATAAAATATGTTAATGATGACGTCATTGGTCACATGGTTCGGCCGCCATATTTGTCCTAAATTGCCGATAAAAAAGTACATTCC